>NC_134692.1:130882835-131193669 GCF_050947455.1 Rhinoderma darwinii
CACAGTATAATGCACACATACAGTATAATCCCCCATAGCTGCCCCATACAGTATAATGCCCCCTACAGTATAATGCCCCCCATAGCTGTCCCATACAGTATAATGCCCCCGTAGCTGTCCCATACCCAGAATAATGCCCCCTCAGCAGCTACCAAATGAGGCCCCCTCCCATACCCAGTATAATGCCCTCCATAGCTGTCCCATACACTATAATGCCCCAATAGCTGCCTCATACAGTATAATGCCCCCCACACAGTATAATGAACCCATACAGTATAATCACCCCATAGCTGCCCCATACAGTATAATGCCCCCTACAGTATAATGCTCTCCATAGCTGTCCCATACAGTATAATGCCCCATAGATGGCCCATACAGTATAATGCCCTCCATAGCTGCCCCATACACTATAATGCCCTAATAGCTGACTCATACAGTATAATGCCCCCCACACAGTATAATGCACACATACAGTATAATCCCCCATAGCTGCCCCATACAGTATAATGCCCCCTACAGTATAATGCCCCCCATAGCTGTCCCATACAGTATAATGCCCCCGTAGCTGTCCCATACCCAGAATAATGCCCCCTCAGCAGCTACCAAATGAGGCCCCCTCCCATACCCAGTATAATGCCCTCCATAGCTGTCCCATACACTATAATGCCCCAATAGCTGCCTCATACAGTATAATGCCCCCCACACAGTATAATGCACACATACAGTATAATCCCCCCATAGCTGCCCCATACAGTATAATGCCCCCTACAGTATAATGCCCCCCATAGCTGTCCCATACAGTATAATACCCCCGTAGCTGTCCCATACCCAGAATAATGCCCCCTCAGCAGCTACCAAATGAGGCCCCCTCCCATACCCAGTATAATGCCCTCGATAGCTGTCCCATACAGTATAATTCTGAAGCAAGGCTCCAGCATTGAACCCAACTGAATGTGCGTCCTGTGGACGCAGATTCAATCGGAAGCAAGACCAGCGCAGTCAGCGGTGTGCGGCAACGGGGGCCCTGCTTTCCCCCCAGGCTTAGGGGCCTGGTCAAAATTGCGACCGTTGCGACCCCTATAGCTATGCCACTGCCGGCCCGGGAGTGGACCATTCCGGTCACCTGACCTCACGTCATTGACTCAGGTCAGGTGACCGGACTGATCCACTCTTGGGCCGGCACGCACCGACCTCACTCGGACAGCCGCCGCTGCCACCATACTTGGTGAGTAGGACGGAATCACTGCGGCAGCGGCGGTCAGAGTGAGGTCGGGCCGGACCAAATGATCCTGCAGGATTTATACGGCCTGCGGGTCAGACGTTTCCCATCCCTGCGTTAAGGCATGGACTCCACAAGATCTCTGAAGGTTCCTGTGGTATATGGCAACAAGACGTTAGCAGCAGATACTTTAAGTCCTTATAAGTTGCAAGGTGTGGCCTCCATGGATCGGACTTCTTTTCCGGCACATCCCACAAATACTCGATCAGATTGAGATCTGGGAAATGGAGGTCAAGTCAACACCTTGAACTCTTCATCATGTTACTCAAACCATTCCTGAGCAATTTTTGCATATTGTAGAATATTGCATTTAGGGGAAGGTTTTGATGTGCCAGACGAAGGGGGTATCCCACATCAATAGTAGAAAATGATCACGGCACTCTCTGTTGTATCAATGATTCTATGCCGAGTGACGTATTACCTACTACTAGCTGTATGGATATATATCTGTTTTTACCAGTATTTGATCTTCCAATTAGCAACATGTTCTTTAGCACATGCATTTTTGACCTTGAGATCACCATTCCACCTTAGCACATGAGAGTTTATAGAATAAATTACTTTATTCTACATTAGAACTTTCCATGAGATTATTTTTTTTTATTACTTTAGTCCATGTATTTAATTTATCATGTACCCCTATGTCCTTCCCTTACACCTTTTCCACTCTCCCTCCCTTCCCCACTGTCCCCATTCTTTTTCTGTGCACAGACAGTTACATGTCTATTTGTTCTTTTTCCAGCGACTTGGAGAATAAGGTTCGGGAGGACCATCCATTTTTTGGCACTAAATTTACTCTTAGGCACGGTTCACAGCTACGTTGGTGTGTTCTGTTTTTCTGCTCCGTCAGAGGAGCAGAACAAGAGAATAATGGAACCAACATTTCCGTTGCACAAGGGATACCGCCAGTTGCCGACAGAATCCATTGACTTTAATAGGTTCCGTCGGCTTTCCATTGGGGTGTCCGTGATTTTATGGGACACAATAGCGCAGCATGTTGCGCTATTGTCTCTGGTAAACTCTGGTAAACCCCGCCGGATCTGCGACGGAGGCCCCTAACGGAGCTTCCGACGCAGATGTGAACATGGCCTCACTTGCACTATTTCGGAAAACGCATGTTCAATTGTATTGTCAAATAAATACCACTTGGATTCAATAATTGATTTCTGATTCTTATGTGTCTATTTTAGGCACTTTGGGCAGTGGACAGGTCAGCATGGGCATGGTGACCTGTCTGCGGCCACATAGCCCCATTTACAGCAAGCTGCAAAGCACTCTGTAACCCCACCTATCAGACATTTATGACATATGCTGTGGAAATACAGTGGAATATCCCTTTAATTATTATATTGTAGCAAAAAAACATAAAATATCAGTTATATGGTTACAATACATGTATTTTTTTTAATCAAAATGAATAAATCCATAACAATAGGCTGAATGGTGTTTAAAGAAATGTGTCACTTGTGTTTATTGCAGTCATTAAGTACTTATCATAAAACAAGCCGAGTCCATTTATTAATACCAACAATAGGTAATTCAGGTCCCCGCTAGTTCCCAATAAAACATTAAGGATAATAGAAAGTGTCTTCTAATTTGTATACAACTGCAGCGCCCAAAGATTTTTTTTGCCTAAATATTTAATCTTGCGGTTCATGAAGGAAAAGTGTTTTATATCCAGTCGCCTCCGGTGCGTTTATTGCAGTAAATAAAGGATCCGCGGGGAGTCTCTTTTAAAGAGTTTAGATATTTCTGAAGCAGATAAATGTTGCCTACGAAAAAACAGTGACATAGAATTAGACAGAGAAAAATCCCCCATTGTGCTGAATTCTTTACCAATTAATATAGGAAATAATGGGATAATACAGAAGTAAATAACCTATGGGCCGGGAGTCCCCGTGAGGTCCCTGAAGATCTCTGAGATATACAATGTATTTAATGGAGAGTTAGGTATGTTCATGTAGGAGAACAATGGCGCACTGACATATGGGGACACCATTAAAAAGAAAGACAGAATTAAAGAACACTTTTACACATATTGTATATTTTATATTTTGGACCAACTTTAAAGTGAATGTTAACCCTTGAACTCCATTTTGTTTTTTAAGTCTATACATGTCCAAATTTCTATGCTGATACATTTCTTTATATTTCATTATAGCGGTCACAGCTCAGTTTTTCTGATACACAGCTCTAAATCCCCTGCATAGACATAAATGATGCAATTCTGCCTGCCTGCAGCCACCACTAGAGGGAGCTTATGAGCTTTCTGCATACTCTGTATACAGTAGACAATTCTCTTCTATGCTCCCCCTAGTGGCGGCTGCAGGCAACCAATATTTTATCATTTTACTTACGATACTCAATTCTGCAACTTGCTCCCTCAGGCCCTGCACTAGTTATAACACAAATTTTCTTTTCTTCTGGAGTGTTCCTTTCATTCCAAAATCACCAATTTCTGAAGACGGGGCCTTTTGATATAAGGGGAAACTGACAGCGATTTATAATTACTCAACTTTATTTGCAACTGTTTTGGCAAAATAGGGATTAAAAAAATCTTGTATGCCTTGGAAAGTCCCAGCAGTAAATATTGCTCTACGAAATGCGGCAATGAAAGCGCGTTAAATACGCTGTTATTGACATTAATGCTGCTAGATGGAAGGTTGTACTGAAGTGAAATTGCTTCACCCACTGTAGTGACAACAAAACACTAAAGCATAACTGAATCACACATAATTACAAAACTCCAAACACAGAAGACATTTCTTGCATACCAATAGAAAAACTGCGCAGCATTAAAAGTCTATTGGCAGCTGGCGGCAGATTCACAGACTGTGTTAATTGTAGCAAGGATGACTGGGGAAAAAAACGAAAACAACGCAATGCTTAACCAGTTATCATCTGATAGAGACCACGTAATACCTTTAAGGTCTCCTGTACATGACACAGCTGTGTACTCTGTTCTACGACGCCATAGGTACACCATGTGCCGCCATATTCTGCCTCCATACAGTGCCATATTACGGAGATATTTTCTCTCTGCTTCTAGGAATGTCTCCAAACAGTCCCGCTTTTTTGCAGGGAATATTCCATGAAATGAGTCCCAAAGTGAGTGCAGCTTATGCGAACGTGCCCCAAAATGGGCAATTGTGGGAGGTTTTGGGGGTATTTCTGGGTTGGATCCCTCAAATGGAGATTTAAAATCATAGGAGCTATGGTTCTAGCGGAGAATAGTTCCATAATACAGCGTCTAATGGATGTCAAATCAGAAGCATATGGAGGTGCAATATGGCCCTATAGACTTTTATGCGGGGCCGAAATGACCTATAGGCACAGTAGGCCTGGGTCTACAGGTGGCCGTGAAGGTAAAAAGTACATATGAATGTATTAATAGTATTCATGTGTAAATTCTGTGTTTGTTAAGGCACTCACAGTTCCGGCGGAATCAAAGGAGGACAATCGGGGAAGAATAGAGGATACCGGATGTTGTAAGGAGCACACCACAAAGTTCTGCTTTATTTTGTAAGGGGCAGACAAACATTTTAAGGCCATACAGATGTAGCCAAGTTTATCTTGACTCTGATCACTTGCTGCAGCGTGATATCACACAACAAAAGCCATGGAAAAGTCATTGAAAAAGTCAAGTTCAAGTTTCTTGCCACTGTGTATTTCATGCGGTAAAAAGTCAAGATAAAGATGGCTACATCGGTACATGACTTAAGGTGTGGCCTACTTGATGGGTGGAGTCTAAGGCGACATATGTAAATCCGGTACTGCTTCTATGGGTGCCGAATTTCAGCTTCAGACAACCAGGGTGGATTGTACGGAGCAGTGATACGGTAATGGGTATCAGCCCTTAGGCTGGAATATGCTCGTCGTGTAACACAAAGAGTTAACATTCCCAATATATTATACAGGGGAGGTAGCAATGCAATGTCTGAAGTGTAGATTAATGGGGAGCTCATGCGAGACCCTGCTGAATCTCCTATTCTATGGAAAATGTCAGTGTGAGAATGTCTATCACCAGATCTGGATCATTGTTATCTTAAAGGTCAGCGTATTTAGGATATTGTTTTCTGACAGATACATAGAAATATACTGCAATCAATATGTGCTTGTCTTTTTCCAAAGTATAAACCTTATTGGACTGTATATTCCAAGTGGCCACACTGGCACAATTGCCCTTCGAGTGCCTATTACAGGATCAGAAGAAGTTTGGTGCATCATTATGACTCCTATAAAACAAGTGTAAGAGCGACAGAGTCGCGACCTCCAAGGTTGTGGAACAGGTAGACTTGGTTTAAAGAGAGGAGCCCTATATTAGCATACATAGCAAACGACTTGATTGGTGGGGGTCCGACTACCTTCATTGTTTACACAAAAACAGTGGCTTACCTGTACAGGCAACTCTGCCCGGTACAGCAGCTCTGTCCCAGTTCAATAAATGGCGTTGGACCGCAGTACCAGACACAGCCACTTGTAGGAATGGCCATCAAGATGTACCCTGTGTATCCTGCTGTGGTCACTGAAGCTCGCCCAGGCTGCTTCCTGTCTTCTGTAGATTATATAAGATTATTGCCAACCAATCATCCCTGCCCCTCAATTTAGTTTACCTACAGCCTGTGACACGCATGCTGCTGAATAGGGCACAGTCTGATTCCTCTCATTGGCCTCTGACTTGCATCTGTGGCTCTCTAAATTTTACTCAAAATTTAGTATGATCTTTATAATTATAACTTCTGATAGATGTGATCTTTCCACATCTACCTATGTGATGCCTGGCTGAGGCATTATGGGACATACTATGACCTGGGCTTCTAACTGTAGACAGTGATTTCTACATCAGATGGCGGAGAGAAGATAGACTATTCTTTTTTAAGGGGTTAAGGAGCATTTCATGTGTCGCCTGGAGTTCCTCTTTAAACATTTTAAGGTCTTTATGTTAATATTTTAACCATAGTTTTTTTTTACAGGACTGTCCTGTGAAGGAAACCACGAATAGGTAGGACTTATAAAGATTTGCTTAAAATAGGGTAATTTCTATGTCGTTTTGGGGCTGTTCTAGGACAAAAAGTTGGGCAGGGCTTAAAATTACTTGTGATTTGGGATTTAAATGATTAAAAGTCTGTTTTAACTAATACAACAAATGTCAAATCTAGACATAATTAATGCATTCAGTACAAGTTAATAGGTATTAATGAGGCTGGGTCCATCCCCTTTACTACTGGGTAGCCACAACTTGGGCAGGACTTCCATTCTCCAGAGGAACTGAATTGTTTGCCAGCAAGACAGTGAGGAATTGGCTCATGAGTGATAAAAAAGCAAGAAGTGGGTAAACTAACATCACGGCCTTCTGTCCTAGGAGGAAAACTGGTGCCATAGTTTGGGGTCGAATTCGATTGTTTCTTTGGCGCCCCCTCTCTTTTATGGTCAGCACTGAATTAATGTAATCAGCATTCTGATGCCTACAGATCACAAGCATTTGAAAGCAACCAAAGAATATAATGTGAATGAAAAGAGAAGTTCTTTTTCTGGCGGAATCCACCGTTTTAGCTTTTGGCCATTGATTAGAACTTGGTCACCGTCTATCTTAGAATTCGACACCATAGAAAGTTCCACAAAGCCCCCGCTCTCTGTAGTCTGTGTTAGTGTTCTGCTAATGAGAGGCCAAACATAACACTTAATAATGGTACCAGGCTCTAATTAGAAAAATATTTCTAATAAAAGATGTGTGCTGTGTATGCCGGTAGCCGTGCACTCAACCCTGCGTAATTGGTGTCATGCATTAAATTAGAGGCGGGAGTTTTTTTTTTATCGTTTTGACCGGTCCAAATGAGGTAGAGATTTAAAAACTTTTGTCAAGGAACTGAACTTTTATTTTAAATCCCTGCAAAGGATCAACGTCTTACTTTTTTGGTGCTATCTTCTCCTCTGTGCAAGCAAAATTTCCTCTCTTCAAAGCTTTTATTAGGAGAATCAGCCAGAGACTCTGTATGACCTTTGCTGAGAGCTTTAACAAGCAAATACCTCTGAAAGCATTTTACTGATTTTTTTGGGGAAACTACATCTATGGTATTGTATTCTTGCTGGGCTGGAGAATGACTTTGTTGGGTAAGTTGGTTTAAAAGACATTCTGGTTTTTTTTCTATTCAAAAGCTTTACCATTATAACGTAGCAATTTATCTGCACTGTACTGTGGGTTTATGCTCAGGTCGTTTTTTTTGTTTGCAACTAGTTTGTTGATTAAAAAAAAGTAATAGACTGTATACAATTAATTAAAAAATCTTTATTTTACATTTTTATGTTCTAGAAATGTGCCATGAATCACAAATACTTTATGGGTTAATTTACTTGCAAATACAATTATAGCAAAGTCTGACAAATTTAAGGCTAGGGCTACACAACGACATGTAGACATTGAGCTTGTGTGGCGGCAATCCCATGATTTTACCCCATCTCTCGTGTGACCCTAGTCCTAATATGTAACATCTGCAGGTGTTTCTACCTTTTCAGCACTGGGGCTCTCAATGTCAGGCAGCAGTTGCAAAGCTTAGTAAATTATAATTATTTTCAAATGCTGCAATTAGTAATCATATATGAGTACAGGCATTCACTCTGCTTTTATATATTATCATACATATCATTGTGTATTATTTCTGTATTGTGACATCACTGTGTTATTTATCCCTGTATTTTGATGTCATTGTGTTTATTATCTCTGTACTGTTACATCAATGTCTTTATTATAACTGTGCATGGATATCACTGTGTATTATTCTTGTATTGTGACATCACTGTGTTTATTATCCTTGTATTGTGACATCACTGTGTTTACTATCCTTGTATTGTGACATCACTGTGTTTATTATCCCTGTACTGTGACATCACTGTGTTTATTATCCTTGCATTGTGACATCACTGATTATTATTCCTGTATTGTGACATCACTGTGATTATTATTCCTGTACTGTGCCATCACTGTGATTATTATTCCTGTATTGTGACATCACTGTTTATTTTATTCCTGTACTGTGACATCACTGTGTTTATTAGCCCTGTTCTATGACATCACTGTGTTTATTATTCATATGGTAGCATATTATTGAGTGCATTAACTATGTTCTGTGCCATAACTGTAAGAATTATCATGTGCTGTGACATTACTTGGTAAGTCTATTGCCCGAACTAATGCCTCTGGTTTTGTGGGACAAATACTATTGTACGAAAGGAGTTGTCTCATTAAGGCAACCCCTTTCCATATGTCCTACTGGGACATATGAATGTAATAGGGGGAGATGCCTACTTGGTGTAGTGTCCGTGGCTGCGGGCTGTCAGCTCCAATACCCTCCTGACAGCCGCAGCCACGAGTCGGCAAGCGCTGACCCCAGCCTCCTCCTCAGGAGACGCCAGCGCTCGCTTCCACTCACCTCAGCCGGCTCCCGTAGGCCTCTTAAAGGGGCAGCGTGCGTACCGGACTTCTTGATGAACTTTGACCCGTGAGTACCCTGGACTATAAGAGGGGTCCAGCCCCTTGCTTCTATGCCTGAGCGTTGTTGATGTTTCCTAGTTTGTCTATGTGATGTCCTCCCAGTGTGTTTCCTGTTTCCTGTTCCTGTACCTGTTCCAGTTCCTGTTCCTGTTCCTTGCATTCCATACCATCCTGGTCGAGCACTGTTCTGTGCCAAAGTCGTGTCGTGCTGTATTCCACGTCTGACCTGCTTCACCTCGCCTGACATCTACCTGCTGCCTAGTCCTAGCCGAGCCTGCCCTGCTGCTGTCTGAGCTGCCACAGGTACCTATACGAACTATAGACTTTCACCTGCGCCCTGTTGGCCAGCTGCCTTACCGTCAAGGAGGTATGGCCCAATGGGTCCACAGACCCTTCGTGACACTTGGCACCTTAGTCTATTAGCCAAAGAACCTGTCTCCTCCAATCAGATCTCAAACGGCCTTGTGTAATTTTTTCTCTTTCTCCTGTATTGTTGCTGCAGGAGAAATAAACAGTAGCCATCTACTTTCCTATGTAGTCCACAAGGATCAGCTTTTTGCTAGGGAAACTTTTAGATGAATAGGGGTCAGAGAAACCTTCAAAAGGATAGGGGTTTCTTTCTTCTCTAAACTGCACTACCCCTTTAAGAAATTGTAATGGTTTTCAAAGCTAGAGCAATAAAGCCGCTGAGTAAATCATATTTTTGTGGTTCGAATTGGACCCTTCAAATAAATAATCACATTTAAGGTGGCCTGTAGTTAGCCTATGAAGTAAGACATGGACAATCATAGAGTCTTTAACCTGTAGACTCGTTGTAGGGCAACCATGGGATTTTATTTCTCTCTTCACTTGAATGGGACTGAACTGCAATACCAGACACAGCCATAAACAAGAGTGGCGCTATTTCTGGATAAATAGACAAATAGACCCTTTTTTTTTTTTTGTCCAATCTCATAGAATCCATTTAATTTAACCCCTGCTGTGTATGTTACATTCGTGAATGCCTATATTCTACATGTTAATATATGAAATTACAGTTTGATAATCTTCACCCGCTTCATCACTTCGCAGTTATCATAACATTGTCGTATGTGCTTTAAGGACGAGCATTGTTTAGATGTGATTGTGTGTATACGTCTTTTAGTGGGCTGGATGTGTGCTTTAATCACACTCAACAAAGGAGATTCTGCCAGACGACGCTCGTTGCTGTCACAGGGAAGAATGATTCTGGATGGGGGATGATTTTCTGAAGGACAAGAATCGCAGAGGATGGAAGTAATCCGTGTAGAGATGAAATGTGTGATGTGACAAGAGATTTCATAAAGAATGAGTAGGTGGTGAAATGTCTAATGGTAGTACAGTTGTTAGCTGCATTTTAATACCCAGCAATTCTGAAATGATAGGAAATTGGCAGCGCAGTGCTTCTCACTAAAAAGGGGCTCACGTATACAACTGTATTACGCCTCCATATAACCCTCAAGTTTAAGAGCCTTGGTATGGCACCCATAGCCTATAGGGCCCTACTGCACCTCCGCATAACTCCTATTTCATTCAAAGGCATATGGAGTTTATTCTGTGTCGGATTCATATAGAAAATGGTGGCATGACTCATTGGATGCCTTGCTACAGCATTCTGTCTGAGGCCCTGTTCACACAGAGTTTTTTTTTGGCGCATATTTTGACGCAGAAACCGCAACAGAAACGGTGCCAAAAAACGGTCCAAAACGCCTCCCATTGATTTCAGAAGCGCCATGACCTTTCTTTGACATCAACGGGTGGCTGAGAAAGCGTTTTTCACTGCTTTTTTTGCCCACTGCACTTTATCACTTTATGGCCGAGGCCAACAAATGCAGCAAAAACGCAGCGAAAAACAGGGCAAAGGGAGTGCAGGGAGGTCAATTACTTAAGGAATTTTGAGGTAGATTCTTCCGCATGCAAAAAAACTCCATGTAATCAGGGCCTAATCGAGAATAACTCCATAATAAAGTGATATATGCAGACGGTATATGGCAGAGCATGGAGTGCCTATGGTATTGTAGTATGAAGCTGCAGGGACTACATATAGCTATATACAGGCAAAATATCAAATACAGGGGTGAAACAAGTTACATCCCATCCCCAGGCCCCATACCCTCTCGATCGGATCCTTCTTAACGGACGGATATAAAAAAATAATAACTCACCGCCTTCACTTGCCCGTAGATCCCGATCAGGTCCAGGCAAAGGTTAATGCTGCGCCGCATACAAGGTCCTGATGTCTTTGTTGTGTGCTGCATCACATACGCTGCCCGGCGTCAGGACCTTGTATGTGCTGTAGCACAGACCTTTGCCGAGGCCTGATATGTCAGCCTGAGGAGATCTGGGACAGGCCTCATGCGGGCCCCATTTCCCTCTGGTCCCGGACACACCCCCTGCGATCACGATTGTTACACCACTGATCAAAGAGTAATAAAAAAAAATGGGGGTCATAACATGACATGAAAACCCTCTTACATAAAGAGTACAGTGGTATATGAGTGCACCAGCCAACTCACTAGGGGCAGATGTAAAATCAGAAAAGTGGTTTTCTATGGCAACAGATCTTATTCCAGCTAGATTATGTTAAGTGCAATACATGAGCCCCCTGTGTCCCCCAAAAAAAAAAATCAATGTAGGCTGAATTTATCCTAGTAAGAGGGCAGTGGAGTGACAACTGAAAACATTTTTGGCTTTGACTGGCAGTCACTTTTACTATAGCATAAACACATCGCAGTAGATAAAGGAGTAGGTGGGGAGCGTGGAGCAGATAGGTGTGCTTTATTCTGAGCCTGGCACTTTGGGTCCAACCATGACCAGTGCGGGCTGATATTAGGCTGGCATGATAGGCATTCCTATAAGGATGGCACTATGAGGTTCACTACAATAAGGCTGTGGGGCTGACATTATCAGCAGCACTATAAGATATGGTGCCATGGGCAATACTTTAAGAATTGTTAATATTGTCTGCAGAGCGTGACCAATAATAATTATACTAATACTAAATATTAAGAGGGGCTGCCAGGGCTTGTTTCACATAACAGGCAATAAGTGGCACTTAGGAAATGTCCTCACTTGCAGAAAAATATAACCAAGTTATATGCTGGATACAATTGAACAGTTGATTAATTCTTTACATTTTGCTGTGATTTTCTGCTGTGGGAGAGAAAGGCAGAGCAGCTTGATTCAGCATCCAAAAAGAGAACTGCTCACTTGAGTTATTATAAACTACTGTTGATTAAAAAGTTATTATATTGGGATTATAATTCTAAGTATTTTTCCCATATACATTAAATGCATGGGTATTTTTTCATTTTCCCCGCTTCTTATGCTTACAACCCCCTTTAAAATCGACTGCTCCCAGTTCGCCTTAGAATTTATGTCCTCCATCATTGACCAATGTCGAATTTTACAGTGTCCAGTATTAATGTATATCATATAGACATCTGAATGCAAAATCTACCAGGGATTTAGTTTCGAGAGACTCTGTAGTGGATACCGCCACTTATGTTTGATTGCAATCCCTCAAGAGCCATGCTTGTCAGCGTTACATCATGGCAAATGTCTATTTCTTTTATTTCAATTTTGCTGAAATTCTAGAAATATTAAAGTTTGTGCATTGTCCCCCCCCCCTCCCCCGATATGCCAGCAAAGGTTAATCAAAGAAAGAAGTGTTTGTAATGAGCGGGTGAGGCACAAGTGTATGCTGACACGTTATCAGAGCTGTATGACTTTGATCAAGCCTCTTCATCTTCTTTCTAAATAAAATATGCTAACGGCTTCAGGGCAGATGAATAATTTAGAATATTCTATTAGATATACTGCAATGTCTTCTGTAGGGGCCTGACTCATAATTAGGGCTTATTAACGGACACAGAACCATAAACTTGTACATAAGACTGAGTGTAGAAATGAGTCATTGACGACTATTGACGTGTTCTAGGAGGACAAAGACTTTGCAATGGCTATTAGTCATGCAGGAGACTCACGGAGAATGGAGAGTACTTCCGAAATCCCGGAAAAGAAGTCAAATTTACCACTCGCCAGCAGTGCCCTGATTGTTCGGAGCTTTAGACTCCTTCTTGTTTATTCTATATTAGAGACTCGGCAGGGAGAGACTGTAAGCGTGGTCTGTCGGAGGAGAAATCTATTCTTAAAGGGGTATTACAGTTTTCAGCAAAACAAGCTTCTTTTATTGTATAATGAAAAGTTATACAATTTTCCAATATATTTTCTGTATCCATTCCTCATAGTTTTCAAGATCTCTGCTTGCGGTCATTCAATAGGAGCATCCATTGTTTGCTTGCAGTGGATAAAAATCTGTGCTGGTCACAGGTGCATGGCTCGTTACAGTACAGTTATCAGAGCTGTGTCTTATAATGAGCCAAGAACCTGTGTGATCATCACATGAACGTGGACAGAATTGATATCTTCTTTAACCCCTTAAGGATGCGGCCTATTTATTGCCTTCAGGACGTAGCAATTTTTTTTCGTTTTATCATTGTAACATTTTTAGGAGCAATAACTTTTTTATTTTTTTGTCGACATAGCCGAAGTTATTTCTGATTCCGTCGGTCAGAGTGAGGTGTAGTCCAGCGGTACCCTTAGGCACTATGACGTACTTTTACATAAATTTGCAGGAACTATACAGTTCCCAGGACGTAAATGTACGTCGTAGGGAAGGAAAAGTTTAAGAAAGCATTGTAAGTTTGAATCTAATGACAACAAGCAGAGATCTTGAAAATCTTGGAGAATTTATATAGAAAGTATATTGGAAATCTTTTAATCTTTCTTTACTTTGGTATTGCTATATAATTATCTATTTATTCCTATAGAGGTCTGGTTGGATTTATGAGATAGGCCGAGGTTAAACAGAAGCAATAGACAGTTTGACCTATATGCTTTGCAGTGAATCTCCTGTAGAATGGTCTTTTGTTGAGGAGTCAGATGAGATAATAAAATTGGAAAACCCCATTAAATTTGGGAAGTGATTTCTACCATCTGTAATTGGTATGGAAGGTTCACATCTCCGCTATGCCTTCTGTTTATAATGGAAGCCATAATACTGTGCCGAATCCAAAGAGCGCCCATTAGATCTCATTGACTTATAATGGGGTCTGTCAAGGTTTATGTAGTGTTGCTGGAAAGAATAGTGCAACATTATTTTTTCGGTTAGAAGAAAGTCCAAATGCAGCCTTAAGTTGGCCATACACATTAGACGTATGTCAACCGAACCCGACGATTTGGGCAAGACCGGCTGACCATCTGATGTGTAAAGCAGTGACCCAACTCCCCCCCGATGGCAGATGTTGAGGGGAGAGAAGCTTCAGGAATGTTGGATTTCAACATGCCCTATCCTTTTGTTTGTTTCGAGATAAACCGCCGCCAGAGGAGTCGTGCTTATAAATGGAGGAGTCATATGGCGTAGCTGTCGGCCGAACGATTATTCAGCTATTTAAAGTGCCTTACCAGCCTTACTTTTACATTTCCAATTCCCATGTCTGACTGATGGGAGTATATGGAAGTATTATGCCTCATGCACACGACCGTTGTGCCACTTGGACCATTTTTGACGGCATCCGAGTGGCACCCGATAGTCTTCACGCACTCATTCACTTTAGCGGGTGAATCGGGTCCGTCAAAAATGGTCCCAGTCTCCGATCCGAGGAAAGATAGAACATGTCCTATCTTTCCTCAGATCACTGACGGGACTTGGACGGCACCCACGGTCGTGTGTATGAGGCGTTAGATTGGACTGGGCGATGAAGATCACTAGGCAGTGGCCAATTGCGCCTTATGCCCTCCCTATAGCCCAGCCCTGTATACTTTGCATATATATATACTCTTCTACATGTGATTATATTAAATAAGACTCACTGCTATTTTTTAAAACAGATTCGCTCGGCTTTTGCCTCACCAGAACTTTATGACCAGCACGATTCATGGCTTTAGAAATTCCGTATTGATGAGGTTGTGTGTTCACCATGTGGTGTGTTTCTTTCCTTCCCGCTAACAAATAAAGAATATGCATGTCTTGGGGTTGTATTGTGTAAATGTCAACGCTTAAAGCAGCTTTTGAGTTTCTTATGAATAGGACGCAGTGACACACTGTGCTGTCTGGAAGTATTAACAATACTTCTTACAGAAAATACAGACGCGTAACTGATTTTTTTTACACCCTTTGCTGTATTTTTCCAACATTTAACTCTCAAAGCTGCAAAATAATTCACTGTCGGGAAAGAAATACATTTGCCGTAACCCGTTCTGGGTGAAATAAACATCCTGGGGGAAGACACCGGGTTTTATCCATCTTTCTTTACTTTGGTATTGTTGTAGAATTATTAATTCAGTCCTGTAGAGGTCCGGTTGGATTTATCAGGTATGCCGAGGTTAAACAGAAGCAATGGGAAGCTTAACCTATGTGCTTTGTAGTGAATCTCCTGTGGAATAGTCTTTGGTTGAGGAATCAGTTGCGCTTTCATCATCACCCATGGGAGTATGCGTTTATAGGGTAGGTGTTTAAGGTGAAAGCTTCTGAATAATTGAGCCGCATTGTGAACACAACAGGATATTTCCATTGAATGTCAAGAAACGCGTTAACCCCACTGATCGAGATCCAAATAACGATCACTAAGCATTATAGGGCCGTTATATAGCATCCAATCTAGGGATAAAAGGTCAGTATGTTCTTCTTCGTTAGCAATTTCTTCATATGATATACACCCCCTTCTTAAAAATATTTTACCCCTTCAGGACCACATACCTTTTGGCTAATAGGATGACTTTGATATTTTCTGATGGGATATCGCTATGATATGCCATCACTTTCTGATTGGTGGGGGAATGACTGCCGGCCCCCCCACCGATCCTAAGAATGAAGGGGTTTTGCTATCTTTCCCTGCACAGAGGCGCTCTCTGCCACCCACTGTGCAGGAACCTGCAGCACAGCTCTGTTCAAGTGCGCAGGGCTGTGCGGCACTTCGCTGCATAGCCAGCGCAAAAACCCCCGTTTTGCAGGGAAAAGCAGAGCAGGATCGGTCGGGGTCTGACTGAGCAGTGGACGGACTCATAGACTTTCTATTGAGTCCGTGAACCGCACCCTCGGTTTTCTGAGGAAAGCCGAGCAGAGCCGATCAGAAACTAAGTGGCTCAATGCTCACCTGAACGTTTCTGCCTCTTTGTTTTAGCGATCAGAAGGGGTCTCAGTGCTCGGACCCCCACCAATCAAAACTACTGACATGTCACTATGACATGTCAAAAGTTTTTATGAAAGTACAGGTGCACTTTGACCCCTTCCCTCCTTGGTTTTTGACTTTTGTTTTTTCTTCCACACATTCCAAAAGCTATATTTTTTTTTGTATTTTTACGTCAATATAGCCATATGAGGGTTTGTTTTTTTGTGGGACAAGTTGTAGTTTTTCATGACACAATTTATTGTACTGCATAATGTACTGGGAAGCTGAAATTTTTTTATTTGTGGGGTGAAGTGAGCAAAAAACAGCAATTAAGCCATGTTTTGGGGGGGGTTTTGATTTTACGGTATCCATCAGGTGGTAAAAACTACGTATTCACCTTATTCTACAGGTTGATGCGATTACGATGATTCCAAATTTATATGTTTTGTATTATGTTTTACCACTTTTAAAAAAAGAAAACTATTTGCTAAATAAAAAATCTTGTGTGTCGCCATGTTCTGAGAGCCATATCTTTTTGATTTTTCCATCAATTTAGCGGTGTGAGGGCCTAAAAATATCTATCAGTGTGTTTGGTGCAACTTTCTAAATACTTTAAAAAAAAAAAATATTTTTACTTTTTGAGATACAGCTGCTTTGTATCCTGTATACAGAGCAGCTCTATCTAGTGCTGAAACTTGTATCTGTCAGGTCAGCGGGACTGACAGGTTCTGCGTGTCAGAGGCACCCAGGACCGGCTGTCACCAAGCCCGTCAGTGCCGCTGATCTGACGGATACAGGTTTCAGCACTAGATACAACTGCTCTGCATACAGAATACAAAGCAGCTGTATCTCAAAAAGTTAAAATAATTTTTAATGAAAAGTATTGATAGACATTTAAAAATAAATAAATATATATTTCAAAGGTGTACATGGCCTTTGACCAGTCACCTCCGTTAAACTGCCCTTAATGAGGGCGGCATAAGGTAGTAATAGGCACACTATATGTTAAGCTGGTGTTGTTGCGCAGAGGTCTCATAGGCCCACTACCATAGAAAATTGCAGTTGTTCCCATTGTCTCCTAAATTGAATGTAAGGGAGTGTGTTAATAATTCTTTTGTGATATTCCAGAGAAATTGGTGAAGGATTGATTTGAGAACCAAGTAAGAGGAACTCTATGACGATCACCTTGCTTGATGACAAATCACTGTTGGACTGCGAGGGGCCCGCATACGTTCCTGCACAGACCCTCTTCTCCCATCGCTGGTCAAGGCAAGGCCTAAATTACTGCTAAGATTGGATTATAGTTGCAAATCCCTTTGGCCAAGGCTCATAAACTCTTAGCTTCAATTCTAGATAGAAGAACCATATAACAGACATATTTGTGAAGATTAAAAAATCTTGTCGACTGTTCCATTACAGCTCTTACATTTTAAAGTTGATAGTAAAGTTTGATAATATAAGAAATGTATTTTTTAAATTAAATTTGGGAGGAATTTTCAGAGGATCGTTTCGGCAGTGGAAGAGTATTTAGACTAACGTGTAAATGAAGCGTGACGAGGCATGAAAATATTCTCAGGGTTTATAAAATATGCTATTTCAAGCATTGAAGATCATTGATAAAAGTGAATGCTATTTTCCGATGCTCGCACTCACCAGAATGCCAATTATTCACCATCTGTTGAAGGTGCACGACTAGGCCGTCGCTTTATTCCTCCTCCCCAAAGGATACCCACTGTATGTGAAGTAGGCGAAGGTTTATAAACGCATTCATTGCGCTTATCTAAAAACATCAGTCAAAGTTATTGACGTGTTAGACTGTAAATACGATGCATGATGAAAACAAAATGGCCAAATTAAAATGGGCAAGAATTTTTTTACACAAATATTTAAGACTTGGTTCCATCACATGAAGCTTAGATTTCTTGTAGATGCCTTCAGGAATCCTATAGCTGGTCGTAGAAGTCTATAACTTGCTATTGGATTATTGGTGCTAGCACAAGGTGATGGGCAGATGCCAGGGCCCAAGGAGCTTAGGCGCCCATGGCCAGCTGGGTAAACATGCTCTATGCTAGTAAAGCCACGGGTAGGTAGAGAGGGACCCCACATGACTCTGTTACCCAAGGGCCCACATATACCCGGAGCTGGCCTTGATTTTGTCCATGGTCTACAGAAAGGATAAAGACTACGGACCATCAGGAAACAATCTGTAGATTATTGATGGATAGCAAAGGAAAAAATATTAGGGAATTAGTGTTATAACATCTGATTGACATGTCCAGTGGGTGAGTAGGGCGTGGGTGGAATGTGTCAAGTGGGTTAGGGAGGCATTTGCAGCATGTGTCCAGAGGGTGAGTGGTGCATGTGTCCAGCAGGTTAGTGAGGCATGTGTGGCATATAGCCAGTGGATGAGTGGCATGTGTCCTGCAGATCAGTGGTATGTGTATGGCATGTGTTCAGTAGATGTGTGGCATGGGTGAAACATATGTCCAGCTGTGTAGCGGCGTGTTCGAGGCATGTGTCCGAGAGGTGACTGGCTATGTGTGCATGTGTCCTGAACTATGCATGAAGCTTGTGTGTGCATGTGTCCATTGCGTGGGTGGCGCAGATGTATTTTTTAAATTCATATTATATATATTTTTTAAGTGAGAATTATTTTTTTCCGACTGATCCATGATTTGCCAAGAATCAGCAAAACAGGTGAATCAATTTGCTCATCCCTAAAATATATAGGGAGGGGTCCACATACATTTCTTGCACAGGGGCCCTTTGCTGTCAGTGTCTTCTCCTGATGAAGAAGTTCATCATAAACACATAACGTGAAATATGAACAGTACATTCCAGTTAGATATTCCGAGGACATTTCTCATGCATTCTGCCTTAAAGGACTGCAGTTGTATAAGCTGTTTCCATAGAAACTGTCTATATATTTGGCCACAATAGCGCTCGTCATACCTGTCAACGTTCTTGAACATTTAGAAATATTTATTGCAAATTCTCAGCCTGACCACACCAGACCCGAGGATTTTTAGCTTATTTTGGCCTAAATTTAACAAACCTATTGGTTAGTAATTCTATCCCTATAAATAGGTGTAATGCCCACCCCCAAGGACCAGCGTTACCACCAGGCAAATGTGGGCAAATGCATAGACTTGAGGGGCTGATGGCAATGTGAGTAATCACACTCTACTCTTGGGAGGGAATGGTAACAAGGATGCCCACTGTAACTATGTCGTCCAATGGCCCACATACACCTGCCCACATCAATGATCTCCTTGGGTTTTGTTGTCATGCAGAGGCTTCCCTACGGGGTATAGCGCCCATGGCCGCGGACTGTCGGGATTACTCACCCCCCGACGGCCGCAGCCATGGATCACTTACACTCTGCTCTGCTGTGTCCTGTAGGGTGCGCACGCATGCTCGTACCAGGCCTTAAAGGGCCAGCGTGCGCACATGAAAATAATTACCAATTAAACCATGACCACCCTGGACTATAAGTAGGGCCCTGCCCCTTCACTCATTGCCTGAGCGTTGTGGTGTTTACCTGTGTTAGTCTTGCAAATTGTTCCTTAGTGTTATCCTGTTCCCAGTGTTCCCGTACCCGCTACCTGTATCCTGTATCCTGTGCTACCAATGATCCTGTACCTTAAAAGTTGGAGTCGCGTTGTGCCTCTGGTCATGCCTGCTGTGTTACACCACGCCTGGTGTGATCTGCCATGCTTTGCATCATCTGCCGTCTGAAGTTCCATCTGTGTCTAGCCATTGAGACTGTCTGGACTATTCAGGTACCCTTGTGCTGGACTTTGTATTATTGGATACTCTGTTGTTTGACCAGCTGCCTCCCCGCTACGGTGGTGCAGCCTAGTGGGTCCACATACCCACAGATCGTGACAGTGGGATATGAGTCTGCAACTCATGCTTGGAACAAGTTGTGGTACTATAATGTATACTATATTTCCCATAAAGTCATAAACGGTCATATGTCCATTTTGCACTTTCCTACAAAAAACAATCGTATAGTGCTTTTTCCCCTAAGCCTGTGTCTTATACATGTCTCACAACATTTTTTTAGGGGTTTTTAGGAGTTTGGGTCTGTTATTTTCTGTACAGTATGTGCGCTGCAATCCCACAGGTCCCTTTTTTTGGCACCATCTTGATTTGAATCCTGGTGCCTAGTAGGGAAAGTCTCACAAGGCCCTTAGTCTCTTGCACTGCATTCTAAACTTTTTACAATTATTGTACCTTTACTGGCATGTACTACATTGGTGGTCACCAGGCCTCGAATACACCTGGTTGCTAACAAACAGCAAGAAATGAGAGATTATGTGGAATATAGAACAAAAAAAAACTTGCAAGTGAAAAAACAAAATGAAAGGGAGGGCGCGAAGCGGGTCGCGGCATAGCACAGGCTCGACATGACGGGGTATAGGGAAAGGTAGGCAGGGGAGGTCATGGTTATGTTTGGGGGATATAGGGGAGCAAATAGGAGCAGTGAGCATTGCGTGTGCTATGAAGGTGTGGGGGAACTCATATCCATAAGGGGTCGTCCATGTTCGCTTTGGCAGTTGAATAGAATAAAAAACTTTATTGCCAACTATGACAATCACACAATAAAACATCTGCAATTTACACATTGGAAAGTGTAAAAGTTGGGAGGCCTTTCAAAAAATTTGGAAAGGGGGCTATAGCAGATATGGAGTTTACCGGAGCGATGGTGTTTCGGCAGGGCTATGTCCCGGAGAACTGGTTGTTTGTAGTGTACATACCTTTTGACATATTAGTCAAAGTGCGACTAAGGAGCATTTTATTGGGTACTGCAAAAGAAGCGTCCGGCTGACCTCCCTGGTGTTCGGTCAATGTTATAAAAGTTACAATAAGGTTGATGTTATTGTGTTTTATATATTGTATATATACCGTTTGTAAGTATTGGTGATGGAGAATCTTTGGTTAATAAAGGGGCTGTTGTGGCCCTCAACTCCAATGTCACTCAGCATCAGTTGTCCATCATTGGCAGTGGTGGGAGAGGGAGATGATGTGGGTTGTGATTGGGAAAGGGGGGACAGTATACTTGGAATGAACTTTGCAATACCCCTAGTCAGGTCTAAACCACAGGCACGTTATATTTCAGCGTTTGGTTTGCGTTCTTCAGTTTCGTTCAACCTTTCCGTCGGAGGAACCGATGAACAGAAAGCTGAACGCAAACCATAACTTCCGTCTGCATTACCATTGATTCCAATGGTAATGCTTCTGTTGCAGTTGGTTTCCGTTTGTTTCGCTATTGTTTCCGTGAAAAAAACGCAAACTTTACGGAACGGAAACGAACGGAAACCAACTGCAACGGAAGCATTACCATTGAAATCAACGGTAATGAAAACGGAACCTATAGTTTCCTTTCGGCTTTCCGCTCAACGTTCCGCCGACTAAAAGGTTGAATGGAAATGATGAATGGAAAACAAACGCTGATGTGAACAGGGCCTTAGTTATGTATTTTATATTGCATGACGTCAATTGCAACATCAGCAACACTTGTCTGTAGGACCATGTATAGAGGCAGATCCTAAATGGATGCATTTGCACATCTAATAAGAATAAAATTATATATATAAAAATTAAAAAGACAGAGAGAAAGGTAGAGGTCATGTTCGGAGATGTGAATATTGCAGACTTTGCAACTTGTGTTTCCAAATCCTTTGCACTAGAAGAAGCTGCACGCTGGGATCTGGCCTATGAATCAGTAAAAAATGGGAAATTTAGTACTAGAGGATGGTAATTTGTACAAATGCAGACAACTTTTAGGGGTCAGAGAAGAACATGTGCATTGTAGATATATTAAGAGCCTTGAGTGGTTCTCCCAGTATATCATTTGGTATAATAATCCAATGCTACACACATTTGTCAAGCTATTGATCTCTGCTTGCCATGACAGCTCGTTTAATTGTGACATATTTAGCTTATAATAACCACCTTTGACCCCTCGAAGCTTTTTCATAGCTATTTCCATCCTTTTTAAATTATAGGGTAATACAATGGCGCACATTTTTTTTTTTACGGTTGACTGAAAGTGTTCTTTAAATAAGAACCCCTCGCTCTTTATTCCCATTTTTTTTTTTCTGTCCATCAAACAAGAAAGAGTTTTTTGAGTTCGCACAATAACAATGTAACGCTGCTTCTTGCTGAGATATTGTATTACATTAGAATACACATTTCCTAATAGACTCAAATGACATGTTGGTCTTGCAGTGCAGTGGGAAGATGGAGTTGGCTGTTTGATACATATTAATATCTGTCATATAAGTCGTGAATGTTCTCGTACTGTTGACCTATGCTGCGGATAATCCAGTTTTTGCTCAGATTCTTTTTCTTTTTTTTTCCTTGTCTCATTTTAAATAATCCAATGAAAGAATTGCTGCAATTTTAACACTTAGGCTATGTTCACACAGGGTGGATACTCTACGTAAAAGATCACAGCGTATTCGCCCCGGGTGCTGCAGAGAATTCCGGCCGAAAAACTGCACCAATTGTCCGCTGTGGAAAACTGCATGTATAAAAAAAACCTTATACTTACCCATACACATGGCGATACGTCCCCCTGTCGTCCTGCAGTCCGGCCTCCTGGGATGATGTTTCATCTCAGGTGATCACTGCAGCCTGTGATTGGCTGCAGCGGTCACATGGGATGAAATGTCATCCCAGGAGGCCGGCCTGGATGTAAAAGCACAAAATTCTGGGTAAGAATAAGATTTTTTTTTCCCCTGAGCTGCGGTTTTTGCGGTGGAATCACAGCTTTTTCCGCCACAAAGATCACAACATCTTCTATTTGTTGTGGGTTTTACCTCCCCATTAAATTTATTGGGGAAAATCTTCAACAAAAAAAGCAGCGATTAGCAAATCCAATTGACATGCTGCGGATTAAAAGAAATGCACCGCAGGTCAATTTCTGAGCGTTTTTCGCACTCATCATTTACGCAGCATGTGGATGAGATTTATTTAAATCTCATCCTCTCTGCTGCTACTGTATTATGCTGCCGATTTTCCGGAATGAAACCTGTTGTCGAAAATCCGCAGTGTTTACGCTACGTGTGAACCCGGATTTATAATGAACACCGAAGACTAGTTCGAAATTGGGATGAGGCTACATAGCAAATTATTTTGGCCATACATCCTATATAATCATATTGTCACGATCTCGGGGTATGTGGACCCGTCGTAGTGGAGTGGCAGTCGGCCAAATCACAGTCTATACAAAGTCCTAGCACAAGGGTACCTGTATGAGTCCAGACAGTAGAGGCTTTGGCACAGAGGCTTTGGCACAGGTGGTGCTTCATGTGGCAGGTGGCGCCAGACGTGGCGGACGATACCAGGGGTGGCAGATGACACCAGATGTGGTGTATGAGAGCAGGCATGGCACCCTAGAGTTCAGGACAGAGCAGGGCGGAAGCAAGTGCTGGTGTCTCCTAGGAGGGAGATGCTGGCAGGATGCCAGAGGTCTGTGGTCCCGACCGTCGCGAGGTAAGGAATGGCGGCGGACACATATTCATATTAATTTTTCCTTAAATTTGTTTAAAAAGTTGTAATAATTAAGACAATACCCCTATGCTTTATGAGTTTTATTTAGCAAAAATTATTTTAAACAAAATAATGTGATATTCTTTTTAGTTTTCTATTTTTTTTCTTTATTATAATGTACATTTTCTCTCTTCCTGCTTGCTGAGTGGGCGGGCTCTTCCTGGTATGAGCCAATCCGGTATCTCCCCTACTGCTCCGCCTCCCAGAGTGCCGTATCACACTCAAAATAAGAGAAACGGCAGCGGCACCCCCTCCCACCCATCTTCTTTTTACAGTTTTACACTAGATGGATTTTTTGCAGACTGAGGAGATCTCTGAACATTTATAGAAAGTTTGCAGGCAGGGAAAGAAAAACTACAGGCTACTGGAAAGTACAAGAGATGCCATTTTCCCCTTAGAATTTCATGAATTTACATGTACTACTGATTCATTAAAAATAAATATGATAGTTATAATTTAAGTAGGTACCTTTATAGTATAAAAAAAATGTTCTCTGCAAATCTATCGCAGCCTATATTTACTGAGTTGGACACTTAAATTGGGCTGGGCTGCAATACCAGTCATAGCTCATGTTTACGAGTGGCGCTGTTTCTTTTCTCAGACAACCCCATCTGTTGATCGCATCGTTTTCAAAAAGTAAAATATTATCGATGTTGGCAGCGCATCTTTCTGTGTAAACATGATAATAATGTATGGGGACGAGTGATCGGAGTAACGACCGACCGTCCCCCTCCATAGCTCCGTGTGACAGGAGCAAACGAGCGCCGATCAACGATTGTCAGCCGGTGTAAAAGGCCCTTCATTATCTGCCAGGCGGTTATTCAGCTTAAAGCATTCTTTGGGCCGGGCCCGAACCTATTGTCCTTATTCCCTTTTTCTGTCCAGAAGGACGTCCAATGAAAACGGTAGAGACGTTAAAAGAGCGCACGCGGAGAGAATAGCCTATGTGAGGTATTAAGGAATGAATATGGGTTCTTACTATGTTCTCTCGGATAAGCAGCTGCACTTTAATCCTTGTGATCCATGAAATAAGCTGTCAGGAAAATAGGAAATGTGCCACACTCGCAAGCTGCTATTTAATTCCTCTCGGCTTTGTACAGAACGGGAACATGCCGGAAAATATATTTCGGGTGGTTTTATTATTTAGCCGTCTTCATTTAATATTCAATCTGCTAATGAAACAAGGGGTTCAAAGGTGGATGCAGCGCCAAAATTGGAAAGGAATGATCCTGCGATCATTAAAAGGTTACTCCTTTGCGATGACATTTGTAGTGAGTGTGCGCTGAGGTTACTGCAGCTGTGTTTATCTGGAACAGCAGGGTAGGGTGTAGTGTTGTGTTGTGATAGCGGAATTTATCTCATGTTCTACAACTGCAACCGATTTTCACTCCATTGTCTCTGCGTGGTTGAAGTCTTCGCTGTCCCTGTATCCACAATTTTATGATGTAAAATGAATCATTTGGGTACAAATTATCTGCACAAGACATCTGATAATCTAATCTTATATATTGTTACTTGGTACGCATGGACTGAGTGGGTTGTGTAAATGCATACGGACATCATAGCTGAGGTGTTTTTTTTTTTGTTTTTCTTTACAAAATTGGGCTACCATGCTTGCCTTTTTTAGACCATAATACCACTAAAAAGTGGCAAAATTATATGCAGCATCTAAAACATACTCCTTAACCCTTTAATGATCAGGCAATTTCTATTTTTTTCAGTTCTACTTTTTTCCCTTTACACCTTCTAAGGCCTCATGCACACGAACATATTTTTTTCCTCCCGTAAATACTGGCGTAAATACGGGTCCTTGGTCACATGTATTCGACCTGTATTGCACCAGGATTTACGGACCCGTGCCCGTAAATACGGGTCCGGTGTCACCCGTATTCCACTCGTATTTACGGGCAAGTTTTCGCTGCAAAATTGCACTGCACTAATCGGCAGCCCCTTCTCTCTATCAGTGCAGGATAGAGAGAAGGGACAGCCCTTTCCGTAGTAAAAGTAAAAGAAATTCATACTTACCCGGCCGTTGTCTTGGTGACGCGTCCCTCTTTCAACATACAGCCTGACCTCCCTGAATGACGCGGCAGTCCATGTGACCGCTGCAGCCTGTGATTGGCCTGTGATTGGCTGCAGCGGTCACGTGGGCTGAAACATCATCCCAGGAGGCCGGACTGGAGGAAGAAGCAGGGAGTTCTGGGTAACTATGAACGTCTTTTTTTTTTACAGGTTGATCTATATTGTGATCGGTAGTCACTGTCCAGGGTGCTGAAAGAGTTACTGCTGATCATTTAACTCTTTCAGCACCCTGGACAGTGACTATTTACTGACATCGCCTAGCAACGCTCCCGTAATTGCGAGTGCACACACGTAGTCACCCGTAATTACGGGAGCCACATAGACTTATATGGGCCTTCCCGTGCCATAATTACGGTCGGAAATAGGACATGTTCGATATTTTTCAACGGCACGGGCACCTTCCCGTAAGCGGGGAGGTACCCGTGGCCATTAGAAGTCCATGGGCCCGTAAAAACGTGCCGTAATTACGGCCTGTAATTACGGGCGTTTTTGCGTTCGTGTGCATGGGGCCTTAGGGTATGCTCACACTGGCTATTTTCAGCCGTTTTTCAAGCCGTAAACGCACTGAAAAATGGCTAAAAATGCGGGGTCTGGAAGCCTCCAAACATCTGCCCATTGATTTCAATGGGAAAAACAGCGTTCCATTCCTACGCCTCGTAAAAAGAAGTGCATGTCACTTCTTGAGCCATTTTTGGAGCAGTTTTTCATTGATTCAATAGAAAAAAAGCTCCAAAAACCGCCATAAAAAAACACAGCAAAAACCGCTAGTTGCTTAAGAAACGGCTGAAAATCAGGAGATGTTTTCCCTTGAAAACAGCTCCGTATTTTCAGCCATTTTTTGTTAAGCGTGTGACGGTTGGGTTTCCACAGTGCAGATTTGCGGCAGATTTTGCATGCGTTTTTTTTACGCCAAAACCAGGATTGGAACCCAAATAGAAGAAATACATAAAGAAAGGCCTTATAGGTCTGCTCTACTGGATCCAATTCTGGTTTTGGCTAAAAAATAATAACGCATGCAAAATCTGCAGCAAATCTGCACTGTGGGAACCCAACATTAGAGCAATAACTTTTTGATTTTTCCATTGACATAGCCATATGAAAGTTTTTTATTTGTTTTGTTTTGCAGAACGAGTTGTATTTTTTAATGGCACCATTTAATATACCATATAATGTATTGGGAAAATGAAAAAAATTATTTTATGAGGTGGAATGGAACAAAAACAGCAATTTCCCCATTGTTTTTTGGGGTTTTGTTTTTACGGCGTTATTCTGTCTGTCAACATGATTACGTCATACCAAATTTATATACTTGTTTATGTTTTACTATTGTTACAAAATAGAAAGATTTTGGTAAAAAAATATTTATTTTTGTGTCGCCATAGTCTGAGAGCCATAACTTTTTTATTTTTCCGTCAATTAATTAGTGGGAGGGCTTGTTTTTTTTTCAGGGTGAGCTGTAGTTTTTAATGATACCATTTTGGGGTACATACAACTTTTTGATCACTTTTTATTAAATGTCTTGAGGGAGACACGGTAACCCAAAAACAGCAATTCTGGAGTTCACTGTGCGGGTTAATAATGTTATATTATAATAGTGCAGACTGTTACGGACGCAGCAATTCCACTTATGTAAAAAAAAAAAACATTTGCATAGCTTTTGGGGGAAAATGGGAAAAGTTTTTTTAAAATGTAATATTTTTTTTGTATGTAAAACAACTTCATTTAACTGCTTTTCTTTTTTTTTTTCATTAGTACCCCTAGGGGACTTGTAACAGCAATCGCTGGTATAATAAACGGCAATACTTATGTATTCCAGTATGTCGTGTTTTTTACCAATTTAATATGAGCACAAAGCAACCCCCAAGGCTGCCATAACAACTATCGGTACCCCAAGATCGCATCACGCGGGGGCAATGGGCTGTCGTAGGGGGCTTACAACAGCTTAGATGCTGTGGTCGTTATTGACCGCGGCATCTAAGGGGGTTAAACAGCTGGGATTGTAGTAATCTGGGTTTCAGGCTGAGCCTGCTTCATATGCTGCTAGTGTCAGCTGTATATTACAAGTACTGTCTCCCTATGATGTACATGCACGGCGGATGTACGCTGTTTCCGTAACTCCCTATTATGTAATCAGGAAGTGGCCGGGAGTCAGCGTGAGAACAAAAAGCTACAACGGGGTTTAGGCGGCCCCGTTCTAGAGATAGGTGTGGTTCCCAGAGGTGGGACCCACATCTATCTGACATTTATGACCTATCCTGTGGATACGTCATAAATGTCCCTGGTGGGAAAACCTCTTTAAAGAATCCACATTAAACTATCATATAGTTCCCACTAAATACTACAATTCAATTCCCAAAAAATACAACTAAACAAATCTAAATAAATACTGCGTGGTTTTAGTCTGCTCCTAAGGGATCCCATCCTCAAAGACCTTTGAAAAAATAGCGGCTCTAGGCAATGGTCTAGTTTGCTACTCCCTAGAACTGGCCCTACATCATACCGGGAAGGGGGCATTTAGGTTTTTTCCTTTATTAGCCAGAGTAGAGAGCCAAGGCCCACAGCAGTTCCTGCTCTCGAGGACTCAGCATGACCATGTATTCGATTTTCACCCATTCAATATCACCATTGGGCGGCCTCCTGCTACATTTTCAGCTCCACCTTTAGAGAAAATGTTGACTGGACGGGACAATACATTTAACTACTGTATACTGTCAGTAAATATTAATTTTGCCATCTCTGTAGTATGTCATTTCCACTTATGTTTCAGCTTTTTTTTTTTTTATCTCTTTGCCATGTAAAAACAAAATTGTAGGTGTATGGAAACCATCAGCAAGCTGCTGTTGATTGACCTGTTAAAATAATGTCTTTTTATTTATTACTATGAACTGCTGGACATTCAAAAAAGTATTTTAGATGTAAAGGTAAAGAACATTCATGAAAAAAGTCCAAAATAAAATGTTGACGTAAAATATGTAATGTGTATATATATATATATATATATATATATATATATATATATATATATATATATATATATTTATTTATTTTTAATTTTTTTTTTTTTTTGGAATCTAATCTATCTATAATTCTTATTATTTTCTTATGCTAAATAAAAATATTTTTAAAAGATGTTTTTGAGCTCAAAATGGCAATTTTTAGATTCAGTATTTCAAAAAATAAAATATGTCCAGAGATGTGTAAGGCATGAAGTTCCCAGTATGGTTAAACTATTGCTCCAAGTTCTCGCACATAGGAAATTGGCAATTGGAGTGCGTTCCAGAGCATTACTATCTGTCACAGGCACGGGGCACTTGTCTCAGGGGAATTTCCAGCAAATTGATTTTTTAAATTAAATGAATCTTCGAATCAATATCTAGCTGGATAATCTGTCTTTCCTTATACACACACCATGTAAGTTACAGATTACTTTCACAGTACAAGTTTTTGTGGCTGTTTAAAAGGTCATTTAACCCTGCACCTGAAAGACTTTAATTTAATATTATAACCTGGGCATTCAGTATTTGCTCTGATGTAATCACAGATGCTTTCCTTATGTTATATGGGAAATTCAGCAAAATTTGGAGCCTAATTTTATAGGAATATAAGAATTGATCAAATCTGGGGTTGTCATTCATTGGTCAACCCCTGCTCAGCAATATTAACCAGAATTGAGAGCTTCTTCGACTCTGGAAGAATCTAGACAACCATGCATTACATTATATTTACATTTGAATGAACAACATGTAATACCACATTTCTCCTGTAGTGGTCACTGCAGGAGAAATGTATGACTACCTGTGGCTTTCCCAGTGAAAATGTAGATCGCTGAGGGTTTCAGACTGGTGGTGATCAGCTGATAGCCAGAGGGTCTTTCTTTAAGAAAGGGATGGTACAACCTCTAAAAGGTGTAAGCTATTCAGTCCAAGTATCAGATCGATCACACGTTCTTTAAATGTTATTGCACTTTACGTTGGATCTGTGATCATACTCAAATCTAGAACAATTTGCGACTATCAGTTGTCTATATTAAACCAAAAGAAGTGATTCAGCAATGATGATTTTGGCAATGTGAATGGCTAGTAAATGGCAATAAAAATTAGGCCATTATATTTAATGGGGTCTTTAAAAGGTTGCACCACCAAAAATGCATTATTCCCTAGTTTACAACCCAACTACACAAGGCTAAGGATCTCTCTATGACCCAAGTTTAGCCAAACTAGGATTTACGGACCTGTTTACTGTATACTGTTTGTACATTGTACTCAATAATAAAGCAGTATGCAGTAAGCTCCCCCTAGTGGTGGCTGCAGGCAGACAGACTTTTATGATGACACTCCTTACACGGGATATGAAGCTTTGTGTTAGAAAAATAGGGTTCTGGCCGCTATAAAGATATTTTAAGAAATTACTCAGCACAAAATGATGGACCTAAAAACAACATGTTGTTAAAACATGGACATTCACTTTGTAGACCTACTCTAAGCCAATACTAAAATACTGAACCCAATATATCATGCATCTTTTACTATCTTTCTATTTGTAGCTGTACCTAGACGGACATCAAAGTTTCTACTGCTAGTGAACTTCAATAGTCATGGCAATGTACTAATAGGGTCCATGTAATGGATCTGGGGGCACTCTGGGCGCCACCGTATGGTGCCTCTGTAAAGGAAACGTATTACCTGTAATATACTGCCATAATACGGCATGCGATGGAATAGCCATGATTTTTTTTGTCTCATGTGAGAAAAAACCTTGTGTGCCTCCATATAAAATCAGCCGTGCACAAATTTCCAGCCTATAATAGCAGGGTATGGGCTATTATGAATCTGTACAACACAGATCTCTAATATGGCCATGTGCATAATGCCAACTTTATATTTCTACAATTGGTGGCAGCACTCCATAGTATCATATAATATTTTCCAATGGTTTTATTATTAAAATTCACCAGACATAATATATCTAAAATATTATTTTTTTTACTAAATGGAACGCTTTTAAACTGACGACTTTACAATCTGTCTCTGGGAAATTTTATTTAATACTTTGATTATAGGGTTCACTGGCAGCCAACCAATAAAGCCGAAAATCAACAAATAGATAAACTAATTACAACTCCTACACTCGATTTCCACAGCAATCAAAAGAAGAAAAGTAAATCAGAAACTATTAATAAAATATAAAACAAAGAGTAATAACTTGTAATTATACGCTGTTAGATCTCGCTTTAAATAAATGTGTTGAGTCTCAAGAAATGGTTTGTAAATAAAACTTAGAACGAAGACATTTTCTTGGCTGAATCCGAACAGCGTTCTAGTGCTAATGTACGAATTATAAGACTAATCAGAGGTCAAGGTTCATCGCTGACTCTTAAGAACATATTTTTTTTTTAGATAAGCACTTTTTGAGGAGACAGATGGTATAATACAGTTTTCTTCATGTGGAAGAAAAATCCCATCACCTTCCTCAAATGTCGAATTTATACTGTAATGTCCCCCACTCCCCACATTGTACTTACCTTCTCCCGGCATCCTGGTCAACGCCACTTCTCTCCTTCCTTCTCAGCATCTGGCGGCCGCGCTCTCCGCTGACGTACTACTCTGGGTTCTAGTGCGTGCGTTGAACCTTGCTTTCTCGAAGGTCCAGCGTTTGCCATAATTATTATCATCCAGCTTCCCTGGGTATTTAAGCTCTTTGCCAGAGCAATTTGTTTTTTCTTGTGTTCCTATGTTATTAGAATTCCTAGCTGTCTTATTTACTGATTTCGCGTATTTAGACCTCAGCCTGTACCTTTGACCATCGGTACCTGCCGCCTGCCCTGACCTTTTTCTTAGTTACCCATAACAAACTTCTGCCGCCTGCCCTGACCATTAGCTATGTGATCTGTTACACTTCTTGCCACCTGCCCTTGATAAACCAGACCACGCTTATTGGCACTACACCTCTTACGTTGGCTGTCACTAAGGGAGTACAGGGGTTAAAGAGCAAAGATCAGGGATCCCCTTAGACTCCACTTACCGGTTTAGCCCCACGTCAAATCCCTTGGGGACAAAGTGGGTTCACACCGCCCTCTGATGGCCCTGTGATAGAAAATCCCACGGGATCCATGACATATACATGTATGCAGTGTTGAACTGGGGAACCTTGGGCCCACTAGAGAGATATAGTTCTGAGGGCCCACCCTCCACCCATACAGAACATGTGCACGTCCACTTTTTATTGCTTTGTAATCTTTTTTTTTATTAATGTACACACAGGACATATCATCAAAAAGATCTAATAGGTTATAAGTGAATTCACTTACAAGAAATAGACCCTAGTAACAAGTGATTGGCTCCAAGGTCACCTCTAAATGGGATTGTCTTCTGCTGGACCCTTGTGGCCCATGATTGTGCCAGAGTCTGGGCCTAAAATAGGATCCTCTGGTTAGTGGGCCAGTCCCACCCTGCACAATCATGTGGGCCTAGTCCACTGTTACATTGCGTGTCATCTCTAAGTGGTATGGTCCAAGGTCAAGAGATGTTTTCAAAAATCATTGAACCAGAATATGATTTTCTGTTTATTACATCCCATTTGTCAATTTCTTTTAGATCTTAGGATTGAAAGAAAGGTGTATGGATCCTAGCATGGGACCATGGCCATGAGCTAGCATTGCTTTAGAAGAGTTTTGGGCTGTATGTAATAATAGTGGTATCATAAGTAAAAAAACAAAACAGTAGGCCTATAATAAAAGTATTTTAATATTTAATTTGAATGTGAATATATATCAATGTATATAAACATAAACCCATGTCCATATACCCTATTAGAGCGTATGGATGTTTAAGAGGGGGACTCCTACTCTGGTGGATATGGCCCACCATGTATTAAATGGTGGCCCATGTAAATAGGCGACATGTAATACTACCTTTACTGCAAAGAGAAAGCAGTTCTCGCCTTGGTGGACCCGACCCGACCATGTATTACAAGGTTGCCCGTTCATTTTATAGTCTTCCATTTAGGAAGGGATTGTGTTTTTAAGACAACCCCTTTAAGAAAAATGCTGGTTGCACCCATGAATAAATATATTTTTCTCAAATCTACTCTTCAAAGTAAAAAATGACCACGGGGACTCATGATTGGTGGATTTATTCACAAATAAACCAAGATTTGTAAGAACTGTTGCCTTAGACCTATACCTATAAAAAGCTTCAGAACAAATAATTATGATGGGATGGATGGGAAAGTTCTTAAGTTGTACTAATGATTACAACACCCCCCAACAATATAACTTAATACTGAGTATTAACCTTTCCCAGGCAGCTTTAATGAGCTATAAAACATTACAATAATGGGCCCGGTTAATGATTCACTTGTCATTGCAAATTGAATCTTTGTGCTGGATTTTATATGCGGAGCTGTTACTCTCTGACTGTGCAGATCGGCCCATTATTAGAGCTATACATCAAACACTCATTAATAGAATCATTTTTTTTTTTACCATAAACAAGACTGCTAGTAACTGATGTATTTACAAAAAAGAGAGATTCAATGGGATTTTTTTCCTAACGATTCACAATGGCAACATTGTCTCTTCTGGATGCTGGAATCTCTAACTATACAAATCCAAGAGGTTCTGTAATGTAAGGCCCAGTTCACACTGAGTTTTTTGCCGCTGATTTTGATGTGGAAACCGCGTCGGAATCAGCGCCAAAATCGCCCTCCATTAATTTCAATGGGAAGCAGGGGCGTTTTTTGCCCAGGCGGCATTTAGCGGCTCGCGGGAAAGAAAGCGGCATTGTTCCACTTCTGTCCTCCCATTGAAATCAATAGGAGGCAGAACAAACCAGGCGTTGCTCATTTCCAAGTTTTTTTATGGGCCGTTTTTTTGCCCATGGTCCTTGCATTAGCTGCAATGGCCACCGGCGAAAAAAGTCACAAAAAACGCACCGAAAACCGTGCAGGCAGGTCAAAATCTGCCTCAAAATTCCTTCAGGAATTATGACGCAGATTTTTTCTGCCTGCAAAATACTCAGTGTGAACTAGACCTAAGAGTGTCTGGGGCTAAACCCCTATTGTTTGTAGGAGCCCATGGCTAAATTATAGAAAGGACAAGAGGGGTATTTGCCCAGGGGGCTTCATCTCCCAGTTTCCCAGACATTCCCAGTGGCAAGACAAAGGAGTTTGAAAAGTTTTTAGGTTAAAGGGGTTGTCTCATAAAAGCCTGCTGTGGGATTAGCTGATTGCTGTGGGATCAGCTGATCGCGGTGGGTCCAGCTTCCCTGACCCCAAATCCCACGCAGCAGCCGGATATGTAGCATTACATGCCGGCCATTAAAATCGTACAGAATTGGCCCTTAGTTCTGGCTTATAATAATAGGGCATATGGACAGGGGTTATGTCCTTGAGACGACCCCTTTAAATGGAATCTGTCACATAGAATCTGCAGACAGAGCAGGAAGAGCCGAACAGATTGATATATAGTTTTGTGGGAAAATGTTCAGTATAACTTGTAATTTATTCATTTAAACCTCTGCTCATTCTTGGTTTAGGAGTCCAGTGGGTGGGCCTAATCAATGATTGACAGTCTTTCCTGTATGAGTGTGCATACAAAGATAACTGTCAATCACTAATTAGGAATGCCCACTGGACTCCTAAACCAAGAATGAGCAGAGGTTTAAATGAATAAATTACTAGTTATAATATTTTTTTCCCCTACTAAACTATATATTAATCTGCTCAGCTCCTCCTGCTCTATAACATGCTGCCCGCAGATTGGACTGCATTTTCAACGTGACCGGTTCCCTTTAAATTTGTACGTTTTAGTATGATTATGCTGGTTTTACTAACATAAATTACTAGGATATGGAGCCCCCTTCTTTTTTTGGAGATCCAATGCTACATATGCATGCACTTCTATCTAGAAGAAATCCAGTGGCTTAGTGTTCATGTTTAGTTAAAGAGTCTCTGTCACCACATTATAAGTGGCCTATCTTCTACATAATGTGATCAGCGCTGTAATGTAGATTACGGCAGTGTTTTTTATTTCGAAAAACAATAAATTTTGACGGTTATGATCTATTTTAGCTTTAGGCTAATGAATTTCTTAATGCCCAACTGGGCGTGTTTTACTTTTTGACCAAGTGGGCATTGTACAGAGGAGTGTATGACGCTGACCAATCAGTGACCAATCAGCGTCATACACTTCTCTCCATTCATTTATTCAGCACATAGTGATCCTGTGTTGTTCACTATGTGCAGATACACACACACTAACATTACTGAAGTGCCTTGAGAGTTAATAGACATCGCATCCAACCAGGACGGGATGTCTATTCATGTTTGTGTGGAACTTACAGCACAGCAAGCGGGGTCTTGCGAGATTGCGCTGTAAATCACGCTTGCTGTCATTTACTCCCGCACTAACGTTAGCGAAGTGTCGGCAGTGATGAACTGACATCTCGTCCTGGTTGGATGCGATGTCTATTAACTCTCAAGGCACTTCAGTAACGTTAGTGTGTATGTATGTGGCTGCACATAGTGAACAATACAGGATCACTATGTGCTGAATAAGTGAATGGAGAGAAGTGTATGACGCTGATTGGTCACTGATTGGTCAGCGTCATACACTTCTCTCCACAACGCCCAGTTGGTCAAAAGTAAAACACGCCCAGTTGTCTATTAAGAAAGTCATTAGCATAAAGCTAAAATAGGTCATAACTGATAGTTTTTCTAAAAAATAAAGCACTGTTGTTACCTACATTACAGCGCCGATCTAGTTATGTAGAAGATAGGCCACTTATAATGTGGTGACAGAGCCTCTTTAAATAGGAAGAGGAGGATACAACGTTGGCAGACACATCGAGCTCTGCTTACCTCTGGATGAAGAAAGAATTGGGCATAATACTACAAGTCTGATTATTGGTGTCTTCAACAGCAGACATTTGGGGCTAGCTGGGCTTTCCCAATATATCTCATATTGCCAAAATCAGAGGGATCTGCCAACAGTTATCTAATGTGTATGGCTAGGTTCAGTTATGAGAGTGGATGTTGGCTTACCAAATTTTGTGCCCGTGGGCCTCCACCTGCCCTGGATGCTCCCATAATGCATATCAGGTCTTAGTAGACAGAGTCAAAATAAGTATGACTGCACCATAACAGAGCTCCCATACCATCAAATATTTCAAAGGTTGGGGGAGCTTCCTGAGTTTAGGGAAAACTAAAATTTAGTTTTTACTAGATTATTTCTTCCCCACAATGAGATTGTGAGCAGTGGTGGATCCCCATAGGAGGGGGGGGGGGTGTCGCACTATCTACAGGGGGCAGTGTGGCGCTATCTACAGGATGTCTGTGTGGTGCATTCTACAGATGGGCTGTGTGGCACTATCTATAGGGGCTGTGTGTGGCGCTATCTACAGGCTCTCAATGTGGCGCTATCTACAGGGTGTCAGTGTGGCACATTCTACAGATGGGCTGTGTGGCGCTATCTACTGGGGGCTGTGTGTGGTGCTATCTACAGGATGCACTTTGTATGTGGCGCTTTACTTTACAGTGTTCGACACAATTATATTTTGGGGCACAGTGTTTTGTACTATTTTATTCAGGGGCGCAGTGTATGGTGCTATTATATTTAGGGGCACAGTGTGTGGCACATGAGAATCTTATCTTCGTTTATAGGTGTGGAAATGTTGGAAAAGTGAGGAGCCGAAGATATCTGAGTCGCAAATTCTGCAGAAATGGGTCATGGCCGGGAGAAGTTGTCATGAGGTCTGGACTGGATGTAGAAGAAAAGAGGAAAAAAAACTACTAGAATCTGAGAAGACGTCACCTGTGAGTCACTGGATTTATGGAGAATCTCTCACCTCTCCTGACATGTTTATTATAGGAAATCCTTGTATTTCACAAAAGACTTTGTTCAGTCCAGGACTGATAGACACATTACCATTCCACTTGTCAGGAGAATGTGTCCCTGCACAGTGTGATACTGTCAGCAATGGTTGGAGACTGTCAGTATGTAGTATTTGACAAGCAGAATCGTAACACCCATTTGTTAATACTTGCGCAAAAAGGTAGTGTTCACAATAGTCATGGCGCGGCAGGACGGCGGCAGAGAAGGAGGGCCCGAGTTTGGGTCAGGGCCTATGGTCTACTTAATCCGCCACTGATTTTGAGATATTGAAATATTAAAATAACACGTTTAGCAACATTGATACCAGTGCAATGCCTAGTACAGGGCCTTTGGGGGCGGAGCATGACACAGCAATTCTCTCTTTGGTTCTCATTGAATCCCTGTGTCATGCACCACCCTTTTAGGCCCTGTACTACACATACACAATGTATACATTTTTATATTTGTTTAATTTTTTTTTACTTCCCAGGGGGGCTGCCATATTGAGACCCACACGTCCTGCTACACTGTCTATACAGATAATGCAGGAAGGATGTGTGTAGCTCCCATATGATTCCTCAGGGAAGTTTTTTCAAATAAAAAACTAAAAAGCTGCAACTTAAAAAAATAAATAATTAAACCCATTATTTCTCTTTTCCATTCCTATATTTAATTAATGCAACTAAAATAAATACATGACAAAATCTGAACATCTCTTCACTATTGACTGGAACTATAGCTCTAAAAAAAGACCGAATTGGAAGAAAAAGTAAAAAAGAAAGAAATCAGCATTACTTTTGAAGGGTTTCACTCTATCGGAAATTCCATCTTCTTTGTTTTTTCAGAAACCCTGATAAACAGAAACATAAAAAAATGCAATGACCGCCTCAACTAGTGACTAATATCATTGTAAACTTATCACAGATGCCAAAAACTGCTGATCCTGCTGTTGTGCTGGATAAATTTTTAATGCTTCAAAATACATTCTGGCCAAGACACATCCTTTAACAAATAAATTTTGCATTGGCTTTATATAAAGTTATAGGATAGCAGAGCAAGTGTCATCACAGGCCAGAGAAATTGCTGAGATATATAAGAGGATGGTGATACACAATATATAGCTGCTCTTCTTTATACTTTTACTGCTTTTTGTTCATCGGCCCCATATGTTGTAGAACCGTCTGCCGTAAATATAGATCAAATGTTCTATAAATTCCACGACTGCTCGTTCTGCCCATTCTTAATGATATAAACTGACTTTGATTACCCACCATACCATTAAAATGGGCAAGATAAATGTTTGCAATTTTTTTTGCATATATATTTTAAAGGGGTTTCACCAATATAGTAAATTAATACATATGATATGACATCACTAATGATCGATGAGGGTCCGACTGCCGGACCAGAGGTCAAACACCTACCGATCATATTATGGCATATCCAAAAGATATATCATAACATTATATGATAGGAATACCCCTTTTCACCTAAAGAAGAAAAGGTTTTAATATATACATATATATATATATATATATATATATATATATATAGGTTTGTACAACACATAGGACTGCACTTTCCAGCTCTATATTAATAATATTGAATACATATGTTGCTTGCTGATTGCATCCCAAAAGCTAGCTTTTGTTGGTTTACCAAAGGACAGTTCCTTTTTTGTTAAATACCCCCCTACAATAGGATGATCACATGATCATCCTGCTGCTAAGACCCCCAGCGATCAGATGTGGGAAACCTTTTAACAAGTGATTCGTTTCTCTGCTGCGCCACCACAGGAGAAATGCAGCATTACACAGTGCCCATTGAAATAAGTAGGCTGCCCATGTAATTCATGAATATGCCAGATCCTCCAGAGTAGCCACTGTCCATTATAGCTAGTAGCTGAGGATTTTGAGTTTTCCTTAAATGTAAATGCCATGTGGTAAAGTAATATTTCTAAGCCAAATACATCTTACTCAAGTAAATCCACCCCAAAGGCTATGATCCTACTCATACCTATTAAAATCTGATTACAGGGTGTCTTGCTGCCATGACCCCAGCGATTAGCTGTAATCCATGGGAAAAAATGTAACAGTTATTCTGCAGCGCCACCACAGGGGCAATAATGCATTACATGGTGCCCACTGAAATCAATGGTCTGTCTGTGTAATTCATGAACATTACAGGTCCTCCAGACGCTCTTTGTAACCACTCTTTTCTATGACTAATAGATGAGGGTCGTGAATTTTCCTTAAATGTAAATGCCATGTGGTAAAGTAATGTTTCTAAGCCAAAATACATCCTACTCAAAAAAATACATCCCCAAACTTATGATCCTACTCTTACCTATTAAAAGTTGGTTACACATATCTTGCTGCCAAGACCCCCAGCGATCAGCTGTAATCCATGGAAAACAATTGCAATGGTTACCCTGCAGTGCCACCACAGGGGAAATAGAGCATTACATGGTGCCCATTGAAATCAATGAGCTGTCATGTAATTCACATACATACCAGGTCCTCCAGAGTGTGAGGTGCTCTGTGTAGCCACTCTCCTTTATGAGTTTTCTTAAATGTAAATGCCAAGTGAGTCAGTAATGTTTTCATACCCTATAGTTCTGTTTCTCAGTGTTCCTAAGCCAAATACAACCTACACAAATAAATCCATCCCCAAGGTTACGATCATACTCATACCTATTAAAAGCACAGCATGAGGGCAGTGTGAGTACCCGCTAGAGACATGGCATGTACCCCCTGGGGTATACATACATACCTAGGCCGTATAGTATTTTTGCGAATTACATGTAGTGACCCACTGGTTCCAATTGCCATATGCCACCCCTTATTAATAGTATGTATCGGGAAACATGGCGATAGTAAGTATGTGTATACAATCATAAAACTCTTCTTATAAACCCTTTATAAATCATCTCCTGATCAGTTCAGTTCATACATCTCATTGTCACGTCAGTGTATCGTCTCCGTATAACCCCGCCGTCTATTCATCTGTACCGCGCGTGTAGTCATCGCTTTCATCTCTATAAAGCGTCTCCGCATATTGACCACGCTACTGTAAGTCTTCTTTCTTCCTCACTCTAATTAAAAGAGACCCGAGGTGAGAACAGTCTGTTTTTTAACAAGATTTAATACATCATTTATTGTTGAGTTAAAGTTTCCTTTCAAATTCGCTTCTACTTTGAAAGAAATGATTAATGTTCTGGATAATCAGTTGTCTGGCCTGAAATATAACCAGATCCTATCTCCTCGGCGGAAATTAGAAGTCCAGAGAATCAGTTAAAAATGAACTTTTTTTTTGTTGTTTGCTGTACTAAATTTCATAACAATTTATTTCTGACATTTTCATTGTTGTGTCTTTCAAAAAAAGTCCATTGGGGGAAGGTTCATGTCCGAACCGGAGCTGGTGTGTGTCCATACAAATTGATATATGGGATGTGGTTTCTGTACAAGAAATTTATTATTGAAAATCTGCATTTATAATAAAAATGACTTATACCTTGGAAATATATAAAGGTGGCGTTTATTGCTCTTTGAGGGTTATCAATTACTCTAATTATATGGCGACGCGGTATCTTCGGATTTGGCCCTATGTGGTGCTTACAACAAATCACAGTACCCTATTTTTTACAAAATTTAGTTCACTTTTCCTATCCATAATTATGCGCCGATTAATATCTTCATTGGGATGGAAAGTCCAAATCAAATTTCAAGAGTGCTAACTTTTATTTTTCCGTCGACGTAGCCGTATAAGGGCTTGTTTTTTCCCCCCAATGTAATCATGATTGGGTACCTATAACTCATGGATTAACTTTTATAAAAAAAAATTTGGGGGGGAGAAAAAGCAGCAATTCCGCCATTGTTTTTCTTTTTCATTTTCTTTTTCATGTTGTTCATCGCACTGTATAAATAAAATTTTAGCTTAATTCTACGGGTTGCTATGTTTACGCCAATACAGGATATGTCTACATTTTTTTTTACATTTTATTACTTTTGCACAATAAAATAATTTTTCTGAAAAAGTTTTTTGCATCTCCACATTCCCAGAACCTATTTTTTAGTTGACGTAGCTTTATGAGGTCCTGTTTTTTGTAGGATGAGTTATATTATCAATGGCACCATTTTGGGGTACACATAACTCACTGATTATCTTTTATGAATATTTTTAAGGGGGTTAATGGAAAAAAAGCCATTTTGTCGTTTTCTTGGATTATTTTTTACGGTATTCACTGTGTGGTATAAATACCAATTGAACTTTATTATACATGTTGTTATGAATGCAGTGATAGCAAATAAGTATACATATTTTTATTTCACTACTTGTTTTTTTTTACCTGAATTTTTTCACATTTTATTTAATACACTTTATTAGATTTTTTTTTTACATTTTTTTCTTAGTTCCACTATGGGACTTGACTATGAAATATTCTGATCGCTTATATAATACACTCCAATACTCCAGTATTGCAGTGTATTATTGCTTGTCAGTTTTTTACTGACAGGCAACCTATTAGGCTATTGCTATATCACCAAAAAAAATGTGTCCAGTATATTGAACTGTATATATTGTAGAGAGGTATTTGAATCAGTCTATGGATCAGAATGGAATAACTAATTAAAGTGGTATTCCAGCATTTAATATCTGATGATGATCAGTGAGGGTCTGACTGATCATACATTACCCTTTAGGGCATGTTCACATGTGGCGGAATTGCAGTTGAATTCTCCAGCGGCCGTTTTTCACATTTGTTTCAATACATTTTTAGGCAAGTTATTTCAGACATTGCGGAAAGCTCCGCTGCGGACCATAGGCTGCGGTGAAGAATTTTCCCTCCGCAGCATGCACTGACTGTTGCGGAGAAGAAGCGGAATTTCACTGCGGATTTCAGCCTTTGCAATACAAAAACTGAAATCTGTGGCAAGTCCGCTGTGATATCTGCAACGTCTGAATTAGGGCATGCCCCCACGTGGCGGAATTCCTCCGCAACTGTCCGCATCAATGCCGCACCTAATCCGGGTTGCGGATTACGGCTGCAGATCTGCCCAAAATGTGCAGTAAATTGATGCGGACTGGCTGCTGCGGACTGCGGAAAAAGTGCTTCCCTTCTCTCTATCAGTGCAGGATAGAGAGAAAAGACAGCACTTTCCCTAGTGAAAGTAAACGAATTTCATACTTACCGGCCGTTGTCTTGGTGACGCGTCCCTCTTTCGGCATCCAGCCCGACCTCCCTGGATGACGCGGCAGTCCATGTGACCGCTGCAGCCTGTGATTGGCCTGTGATTGGCTGCAGCCGTCACTTAGACTGAAACGTCATCCTGGGAAGCCGGACTGGAGACAGAAGCAGGGAGTTCTCGGTAAGTATGAACTTCTATTTTTTGACAGGTTGCTGTATATTGTGATCGGTAGTCACTATCCAGGGTGCAGAAACAGTTACTGCCGATCGCTTAACTCTTTCAGCACCCTGGACAGTGACTATTTACTGACGTCTCCTAGCAACGCTCCCGTAATTACGGGAGCCCCATTGACTTCCTCAGTCTGGCTGTAGACCTAGAAATACATAGGTCCAGCCAGAATGAAGAAATGTCATGGCAAAAAAGCAAGACGCATCCGCAGCACACATAACATGTGCATGACAGCTGCGGACTTCATTGCGGAATTTAGAATCTCCATTGAAGTCAATAGAGAAATTCCGCCATGAGTCCGCAACCAGTCCGCCACTGCTCCGCAACAGACAGAGCATGCTGCGGACACTAAATTCCGCTCCGCAGCCTATGCTCCGCAGCGGAATTTTACTCAACGTCTAAACGAACACTGCTAAATAAAAGTGGAAGTCAATGGAGAAACGGCTCCGCTGCGGATTAACGCTGCGGAGTGTCCGCAGCGGAATTCAAGTGAAATTCCGCCACCTGTGAACCCAGCCTTACCTGTCAAATATGCAAATGTTGGTGCAGATTCGTTGCGTAATTGCACCAACATTTGCAGCGGAAAAACTATGCGTAGTGTGAACATGCCCTTAGGATATATATAGTTCTGAAGAGATTTTTTTCTTCTTATGATGGGCAGGGGGCGCCAAAATAAACTTTTGCACAGGTGCAAATTAACCTAAGGCCAGCCCTGCTATTAACAATGCATGCTCCGACTTTATGTTATAAGTATTCTGTTGGACTAAAGCCATCGGGCATTAACTATTGCATGTAAAGATAGATCAGATAGAACAGGAAGTGTATGGTTGTCCGTGTTTAACACTGCAGGACAATAACATTTAATTAAAGGGAAACACATTAGGTTACACTGTCTACCATGGTCTGGAAGGACAAAGTCCTTAATTATACTCAAGAATCAGAAACATCTAAGGACTAAAATGTCATGAAATGGTCCTGCTTTTCCCATGACTTGCTCATTCAAGGCTATTAAAGGATATAATTTAATTCCCTTACTCGCTCGCCATTGTTATATTATGTGTATCTGGTTCACTTTAATTCACAAAACCATCAAAGACAACCAGTAACACCAGTAAACTGCTCTCTTCTGCACGGATAATACCCTTAGACTGTGACTTTTTCCATTTAATTGACTCATTATAAAAAGTAAGGACAGTGAACCATATAATGGTGTGAATAGAATATATATATAGGGTTTATATACATGGTCATATTACAATTTTCTAAAAAAAATCATAGCAAAAAAAAAAAACACGTTTGACCGCACCATGTGAATAGACCCTTAATGTTTGATGATCTTGAAATAATTTAGTAGTATGCAGTTGTATAGATTTTACATGGAAAATAATGGAATTTACTGATACTATGGGTAGGGGCTATGCATTTCTATGTAGCCTGGGTGACTGTGTGAAATTTTTTTAGCTTCAAAGCTGCTACAAATAGCTCCCGAAACTTAAAGAGGCTCTGTCACCAGATTTTGCAACCCCTATCTGCTATTGCAGCAGATAGGCGCTGCAATGGAGATTACAGTAACGTTTTTATTTTTTAAAAACGAGCATTTTTGGCCAAGTTATGACCATTTTCGTATTTATGCAAATGAGGCTTGCAAAAGTCCAAGTGGGCGTGTTGAAAAGTAAAAGTCCAACTGGGCGTGTATTATGTGCGTACATCGGGGCGTGTTTACTTCTTTTACTAGCTGGGCGTTCTGATGAGAAGTATCATCCACTTCTCTTCACAACGCCCAGCTTCTGGCAGTGCAGATCTGTGACGTCACTCACAGGTCCTGCATCGTGTCGGCACCAGAGGCTACAGTTGATTCTGCAGCAGCATCAGCATTTGCAGGTAAGTAGCTACATCGATTTACCTGCAAACGCCGATGCTGCAGAATCATCTGTAGCCTCTGGTGCCGATGTGTCCTCGCTCGTCCGACACGATGCAGGACCTGTGAGTGACGTCACAGCGTGATCTCTCGAGAACACGCTGTGTGTCTGCACTGCCAGAAGCTGGGCGTTGTGAAGAGAAGTGGATGATACTTCTATACACAACGCCCAGCTAGTAAAAGTAGTAAACACGCCCCGATGTACGCACATAATACACGCCCAGTTGGACTTTTACTTTTCAACACGCCCACTTGGACTTTTGCAAGCCTCATTTGCATAAATACGAAAATGGTCATAACTTGGCCAAAAATGCTCGCTTTTTAAAAATAAAAACGTTACTGTAATCTACATTGCAGCGCCTATCACAGGCAATAGCAGATAGGGGTTGCAAAATCTGGTGACAGAGCCTCTTTAATCTCTCCCTATACCCAGGTACAAGAGAGGGGTGTAGCAATTCCATAATGTACTCTTAGTATTGGCATGCTCTCTATAACCATGGAAATTTTTTTTTGACAAGTATGGCTGCAGGGGGATTCTAAACATGTCATCCAGACCTGTGAGATAATGAAGCATTTTTCACAACAGAAAGTACATTATATATTAAATTACATTGACAGACTACGGCTACTGTAAATGGCAGCATGCAGTCTGTTCATGAGTGAATTGATAACATTATATTCCATATCCCCATAAAAATATTAATAATATTATTATATGATTAGAACATTTATGCAGTTCCTTAATATATTATGATAATGTCTTTTTAGATTTAAACCCCCCCCCCTTTTTCTTAGAACGGTCCCCTGATCACAGGCTGTCCTGCTGTTGTGACCCCAAACGATCTGCTGCAATCTGTGGCAGAAGCCAGCCCAAAGTGTTCAATTTCCCTGCAGTGCCACAACAGGAGAAAAGAAGCATTACACAGTAATTATTTAAATCATTGGTCAGACATGTCTGGTCCTTCACCTAAAAAATGCAGGGACCCGCTCTATTAACTTAGTATTTCCTAATAGGGTATTTAAAAAAGGATTTTTCTAAACTAGAAAAACCCTTTATAAGGCCCTGTTAACACCACGGAAACCGCGGAAAAAACGCGGCAAACAACGGAAACAAAATTGACTCCCATTGATTTTTTGGAAACATCTTACTCCGTCTTTTGAAGAGATAGCTAAAAAAAAGCCTAAAAAATCGCGCCAAAAAAACAGTCAAAAAACGCGTGTGGTGCAAAACCACTTAAAAAAAAGCGCAGCTGAATTTTCTGCCTGCAAAAAACTCTGTGTGAACAGGGCCTTAGGCTTCCACACTTTCTTTTATGTTTTTTTTTAGCGGCTTGTGAAAAAAAGGCATGAATTTCAGGTGTTTTTAACAAGGTTTTTGTGGGTGCTCTTTTTTGTAGTCACAAATTTTGATTTGCATTTTTCAGGCGTTTCTTTATTTTTCTATAGAGAAGCATTGCTTTTTTTGAGTCAGTGGCGTTTTTTTTTTTTTCAATTGAAGCATGGTGCTAGTGGGGTTTTTTTTTTACAGGCTTTTTCCAACAGGCTTCTCTATAGGAAAACAAAAACTCCTGAAAAAAATACAACTCCTTGCTGCTATTACAAAAAAACACTGACCCAAAGAACACAAAACAAACATAAAAAACACTGTTTTTTAGCTAATTTAATATTTCTCTATTGCCGGCTAAATCTGGCAGCTGCGGTTTTTGCCAAAAAAAGGTGGCAAAAAAAGGGCAGGAAAAGCTCCACAAAACGTAGTGTTTTTCCTAAACTTTTGTGTGTGAAGACACCCTTCAGGTAATGCCGTCTGTCCATTAAATATTGTGTAGATAAAATAATGGAATCATTTCTTTCTTAGCAGTTAAAAGTCATTTCTGAGAATTTTGCTTCTCTTTGTTATTTTTTCCGCCTATGGTCATCGTTACTCTACTTCTTTGATGAAATAACATTAATTAGCCTCTTCCTTTAATATAATTCCCCTTTCCCTTCTTCCAATAATAAATATCTTCATCAAATTCACAAATGAAAGATGTCCAGAGTAATTTATGATTAAAGGGCCTCACAAATGTGATAGAACAGAAATTAAGATGGATGAAAAGATGTTTGTCACATGAATAGGATTCTGGACTATTGATCCCTGTTGTTATTGTGATTTAATGTTTTTTGTAAGAAGTAAGAAAAAAAAAGATAAATCCCATTTGTTTTCTAACTACAGATGTAGCAGAGCTGAGCTGGTTAATCGGCATAGCTTCCCTTGAAATCACCATGGAGGAGATTTATCAAAACTGTTGCAAAGTGTCCATAGCAATTTATCAGATTGCTTCTTAAAAATAAAAGCTGTCATCTGATTGGTTGGTATGAGCCCCTCCTACACTTTTGCTTTGCAGCAGTTTTAATAAATCTCCTCCAAATTTTTTTCATTCATTTTATTTTTATCTGACTACTATCCCCTGCATAAACATAGAGTTGAATGATAGAATTATGGCTGCCTGCAGCCACCACTAGGGGGAGCTTAGGAGCTAAATGTGTACTACTTGTACACCAAGTTCAATAACAATACTGTATGCAATAAACTTCTAAACTGCAGGCTGCCTGAATGTTATAATTTAAAGGGATATTCACATTTTCGACATTTATGGCATATCCACAGGTAATGCTATAAATGTCTGATAGACTTATCTGAAGAATGGGGGTCGCCTGACCCTGTCCCGCCTGGTGATGCGGCCGCTAGCCGCCATTTTCAGGGGGAGAACGTGCTATGCTGTTTTCTGAAATGCTCAAAGAAGTGAATGGAAGCTACAGAAAAGCCAAACTCACCAGAACGAATGGAGAGGATGTTGGGATTACGGAAACCGCTGAGCTCGCCGTGCCCAGCTTTTTCCGTAAATGTGATTACGTTTTATAGGGGTTACAGAAACAGCGTAGCACAACGAACGCGGCTGTTTCACAATCATTGCCACCCCTCCATTCATTCTCTGCTTGGATGGAGTGGCTGTCCCAGCAGGCATAATGGGGTCAAGGGACCGCCGTTTTGGAGATAAGTGTGGGGGTCCTAGAGGTGGGACCTGCATCTTTCAGACATTTCAGGCATATCTTGTGGATATGTCATAGATGTCTAAGAGAAGAATACCCCTTTAATAACTGTGAAGAGGATTTGGGGCTCTGTATTAGAGAAACTGAGCACCGACCGCTACCTAGATAAATTAAGAGATTAATTATCTCAGAATTTTGGATCTAAAAATGACAGTGTTCAAAGATGGACATTCGCTTCAAAGGGTCTGTCGAGTGACAGATTCCTTTTAATCCCAGTATCACTCCTCCCATGTTGTGCTCACAGGGTCCTGGGGAGATGTTTAATCGGTTCCAAATTCTAGAAATCTACATCTATAAATAAGACTTTTAACTCCAAGTCGTCATGATTCCTATACCGTGCGGCTCACAAGGAGTTAAATAATAGCTACCACTGCATATAGATATAATATAATATAGAGGTTGGATCTGAAATATCATAGGTTTTCTATGCGTTGAAATAATGAAGCGCATGTTTCATTGGGAGGGAACGATCTCCTTTGTGGAATCACTGACATAGAAATGAATGACGGCATTGTTACGAGCGGAGCCCTTCATTTATTTAACTAAACACACAAATGAGGCATTTTCTTTTGGGTTTGATGCTGTTTATCTATAAATGTGGCAAATTACTTGCAGCGGAATCAAAACAGCACAGCATGACATATTATAGAAAAATGAGACCATTAACCGCGGAGCTATGTTCAAGGTGGATTCACTACGAAAATTGGCAAACACAAGCCGATGCTATCTCACAGTGAGGATTGTGTAATATGGTGTGAAATATACAAAGCAAAAGAAGGGAAGCGGACAATAAATGAAACAAAGTAGCCGCCATTTTTTTATATACCTTCAGCAAGGTCCGGCTGGCCCACTAAAGTAGCAAAGTATCCTCCGGTGGGCCCAGGCTCTGCCAAAATAATGGGCCCCAAAGATCCAGCAGATGACAACCACATTTGAGTCTAACAGGAGACAATCACTTGTCACTAGGGTCTATTTCTTATGGGATGATTCACAAATAACCTACTAGACCTTATTGATGATATGTCCTATGATTTCCTCTGCTCAACCCTGTCCGACACTGGTCCTCAGGCTACAGATGTGTCCACCTTTACCATTGCTTGAATTTGGGTAAGGACTCCAATTTGATGTGAAGCCATTTCCATACAATATCGCGACAAGCTAGCAAAACCCTTGACAGGATGCAATTCTCATCACAACCACTGGGTGGAAACATACAGACACATATAGCATAGACATCTCGTGACAGAGTATCGCGAAATCATGTTTTTTTTTAAATCGTCATCTCGCACCACACATCTCAGGATATGTTGAGATAAGAGGAAATATAAGGAAGGAGACATCTGTATATTTATTATCAAGCCAACTGGCCAAATAATTTATTATTTCATTGAGGAATATGACTAGGGTTAGAATGGTTTTGGGGTTACATATAAAGCAATATTTTGCCAATTATGACCAAATACTGTGCCAGTGCCGGTGGTGTCTGAGGAGCCTAACACTTTTTTTTAACATGAGTGGTTGGTTTTTTGGCACCAAATTTACTAGTAACATGGGCAAATATTAATTCTGTCATATACAGGAAAGTTGTTTTCCAAAGGCTGACTGTATTTAATCCTTTCTTGACTACAGATGCACATGTGCACTAAAGAAAGGGGTTATCTACTTTGGACAATCGCTATTTACTGGGTCCTCCAAAAATAATCTGATCACAAGGTGTCCTGCTGCTAGGTCCGGTCATCTGCAGGGGCATCCGGCAGCAAGTGTTCAACAAGCTATATATAATGTATCTACGTAATCTAAAAATGTCAATGTTTTATAGATCCACGTATAGATTAGGCACAAATAAAGATGAAAACACCCGTCAAAAATTGTGCACAAACTGAAGTGTATGAGCAAGACCTGTCTATACTAAAAAAATTATTTCAGACAAGTTTAGCTATTGCTTCAATATATTATTTAATTCCACCGTTGTATAAAAATAGTTTGTACGTAATGTACATTTGTTTGCTGACTGATGCGGAATGAATTTTCCTAACTGAGAGTCTATTTTTTGGTAATTTTTCTACAAAGTGCTGCAAAATTGCAATACTCTTCAATGACCTGCTGATTCCCTACCAATTCCTATAGATGGATTTGTTATTTTTAGCTGTAGCAAAAACGTAAATACTTGTTGAAAAGATGATTTTCAGCTTCAAAAAGCAAATACTTCAATCAACCAATTAAACCATAAAAAAGCAAGAAAATGTCATACAATTATCCCCGGTAACCGGAGTATACATAGAGGAGAGAGAGCTTCATAGCAAAGCTCAAAATGGGCCAACCTCCATCCATGTTCTGAATCATGTCACCACCACACAAAATCATCCCCCAAAAATGGGACCCAGCACCGGTTCCCATCCTTTCACATCCCTTGTTGGAGAGAAGGGGCATGACCTCCAGGCTGGTCTCCTTCTCCATTGTAGACTGTAGAGAATGAAAGCCCCATGGTTCATATCACCAAAGAGGGATGTGGAAAACCTGAGTTGGTAAGTACCTACTCCATGGGTGCCCTAGTCATGGCCGTATGATATATACAGAACTGTCTATACTGTATGAATAATGGAATATACTGTATCCAAGAAAGAGAAATCAAGGTGGTTGGAATAAGCGATGTATGAGCCACTGTCAGAATCCATGATGTTCATTTTTATTGGGTGTTGAACCCGGTTAAAAGCATTGTCTTGTTTGGAAAACTCCTTTACATCCCCCACCATACCTGGTAAACCTATGAATATATTTGTAATATCCGTGCAGTACTGAAACTGAAGCATAGAAGGGTACCAATATCAATGAGAGTCTATTGATTGTTATGGACTGTGGTGGACTCTATGGGAACTCGACTTTATCGCCTTAGTATGACCTAATAAAGAAAATAAAAAATGGCTTGTCTTTATGCTTTTTAAGGCAAAACAGCGTTTTCTGTAAGGCCCTGTAAGGCCCTGTTCACACTTTTTGCAGACAGAAAATTCTGCCTCAAAAGTCTATCTGGAATTTTGGGGCAGATTTTGATCTGCCTGGATGCTGTTTGCCGTGGTTTTCGCCAAGTTTTTTTGCCCGCGGCCATTGAGCGCCGCTGGCAAAAACGCAGCGAAAAATGGTTTCTCTGCCTCCCATTGATGTCAATGGTAGGTCAGAGATGTAAAGACCCGAAGATATGGCATGTCGCTTCTCTTTCCCGTGAGCCCATTTTACTGCTCGTGGGAAAAAACGCCTCCGCCTCCCATTAAAGTCAATGGGAGGCGCTTTCGGACGTTTTTTGGCGCGTTTTCTTATGCGGTTTCCCGCGTCAAAAAACCTGTAAAAAAACTCTGTGTGAACAGGGCCTTACGTAGTTGTCAATTGTTTTACTTTAAAGGTTAACTATCATGTCATTTAAAAAAAAATAATGTATAGGCTGCCCCTATCCTCAGCTTCTGGCCATTGCTAGGGAAAATCCGTATCCAGCACCGTACACACTGAATACAGCTTCTCTATGCGGGGAAGGGGGGGGGGGGGGGGCGACGACGCTTCATGCTGCTCTGCTGCCATTGGATATTTATAACATCATTTGCGGGACCCGCACCTATCTCTAGAACGGGGGCCTCCTAAATCCCGTTCTACCTCTCTGTGTTCCTGCTGATTTCTGACCATAAAGAAGGAAACAGCGTAGCTCGCTGAGCTGCGCCTTTTCCGTAACTCCCTTAGTAGTCAATGGCAGTTACGGAAGCAGCGTAGCATGCTACACAGTTTCTGTAACTACTATTCAGTTCTATGGGACTTACAGAAACAGCATAGCTCAGCGAGCTACGCTGTTTTCTTCTTTATGGTCGGAAATCACAAGCTTCAGCACAACACAAAGAGGTAGAACAGTGTTTAGGGGCCCCGTTCTAGAGATAGGTGCGGGTCCCAGAGGTGGGACCGCATATATCGGACATTTATGACATATCCTGTGGATATATCATAAATGTCCTTGATGAAAAAAAATACCTTTAAGCCACTTGGGCCTCACTTTAAGTAGGGGGCACAGACGGAGCCAAGGAGGGAATGACACGGTGGCAGCAGCGGTCAGAGTGAGGTCGGGGCATGCTGTGATGGGAGTGGACCAGTCCAGTCACCAGACCCCACGTCATCTATGGACAGTGATGTCAGGAGCAGAGCAGGAGTCCCAGGCAGAGTGCTAGTAGTGCTCTGCCCAGGACTATGGCTCTGGGGTTGCCCCTGACAACACTGTCCATATATGCAGTGACGTCAAGTGCTACTCCTGAAACGGAATCCCCTGCCAGAGCGTCGGCAATGCTCTGGCTGAGGATTCCACTCCTTGAGGTAGCCCCAAAGGCGCTACCTATAATGAGGGGGGCTGTGTCGCACTACCAGGGAGGAGGGCTGTGGGGCACTACCAGGAAGGGGAGCTGTGTGGCACTACCAGGAAGGGGGCTGTGTGGCACTACCAAGAAGTGGGGCTTTGTGGCACTACCTGGGAGGGGGGCTGTGTGGCACTACCTGGGAGGGGGGCTATGTGGCACTACCATGGAGCGGGGGGGGGGGTTGCATGGCACTACCGTGAAGTGGGGCTTTGTGGTACTATCCGGAGGGGTGGCTGTGTGGCACTACGTGGGGGGGCTGTGTGACACTATTTGGGAGTGGGGATGCGTGGCACTATCTACAGGGGTCACTAAATTTATGGGAGTACAAACTGGGGGCCTAACTTCTATATGGGGGCATAAACAGGGCCTAACTTCTATATGGGGGCACAAAGTGAAGTTTTCTGACATTTTACTGCTGCGGTGAGTTTCCCTCAAAAGGGGCCTACTAAGTCTGTGTCGCTCAAGGGCCCACATAAACCTGGAGCCGGCCCTACCCCGTGTGGTGGCTCAACACCACCTGTCATATCTGAAAGTTGCTCACCAGCCATTAAATATTTGAGATCCTTGCTCTAGATGTAGAAGATGATCTTCCTTTATAGATCAGGAATAAAAGAATCATGCAATAGAACTTAAGACTATATTTCAGATGTGGGAGGGCTATTTGACCTATGGGAAAAAACAACAACTTCTTTTACATTTAAGCTTTATTTCAGGGATAATTCTTACTGTATGTCTTTTTGGTTTCAGCCAAATTCTTAAAAAACAATTCAATTTCTAAGATACGAGCTCTGTATTCCCCTTGCTTATCATTCAGAGAGACTTTTGCCACCATCTATAGTCCAGATTTCCACGGTTTAGTAGAGTACTCCACCAGTGGAAGTGACGGTGGTTCAGTGGATACCATTTCTGCCTCCTTGTGTCATTTCTTCCAATCTGACCTGGGTTACATCAACATAGGTTTGGACTGGTTCCTCCAGCTTCTCCAGTTTCCTCCAACTTTCTCGGCTGACTTGGTTATTGACCCTGGTACCTGCATGCTTGATAAATTAGCTTGGCCTTTGGGGATAGTGATTTATGTGAGTACATTCTCTGTAGAGTGTTGTGGCTATGTCAGGGCAATAAATAATGGGTAATGCATTAAAAAATAAATACAAGGTTTGGGAATAGTTGACTTCAATTTTCCTGGGATTCCAACGTATGAGAATGTGGAGAGGGGGAGTGGAAATTAATTGAAGTTGAAGTCCGGGTTTTAATTTTTATTATCTAGTTTTCAAGAAGGATGCTTTTCTATTTCATGATTTCATGTTTTTTTTTTTTAATTGCCCTCCATTCCTCCTTATGGAGTCCAATGAAATAAATTGAGTGTGTACATAGCCTTTCCCCGCCCTCACAGTCTGTGCAATGTATATTGGTCCTGTAAATTGCACAGACTGTGAGGGTAGGAGCATGCTATGCAAAGACTTCAGTTTATGCAATTTTGTTTTTTTTAAAAAAAACAAACAAAACAAAGACATGACATTGAAAAGCCCTAATTCTTTAAGACCAGGAGAGATAAATAAAAAAACCTAAAAGAAACAACCTGGAAAACCCCTTTAAGCTCCACTCCTTTTCTGTTTTAGGGCATATAGACATAATTCTGGTGGACACAACAGGTCAATATATTACATGGATGGACTTGGCAATAAAAACTGAAACTCTAAAGTTGGACATGCACCAGTCTCGTTTCAAAAAGGGGTTGCCTTAATGGAAAAAACTCTTTCATACACGCTGCTGCTTTGCTCATTTACATGTGAACATCTTAATAGTGTGATAATATCAAATCTAAAAATATCTAACAGTATGCTGTACGTGGAGCGTTAATGGCCCAATCACACCACAGCTGAATCATAGCAGGACACTATTATGCACTCAAAGTACTTGACATCTCACCACCACTGCACTACCTACCAAAAGCCTTTACCTCCCCACCAAACCCACCTCTAAATAAGTACTAAACAAAGATACACATTAAGACTTTGTTCACATCTACGCAAGGACTCCGTTCATGGGTTTCGTTGGCCCTTTCCATCAGGGGAACCCATGAACGGAAACCAAACTGCAACAAATAAAAACCATAGGTTTTCGTTTGCATCACCATTGATTTCAATGGTGACGGATCCGTTGCAAATGGTTTCCATTTGTCAGTGTTGTGTAAGGTTCCGTCATTTTGACGGAATCAATAGGATAGTCGGGTTCCCCTGATGGAAAGCTCTGACGGAACCCATGAACGGAGCCCTGACGCAGATGTAAACTAAGCCTAAAGGCCTCGTGCACACTTACATCACCATTTTCACGGCCGCTTTTGACGGGTCCGTGAACCCGTTTTAGCGACCGTGTGATTTCCGTGTGCACTCCCGTGTGCACACCGTGTTTCCGTTTCCGTGCGCCGGGCATGGTACTGTCCAGGGTGCTGAAAGAGTTAATGGGCTGCACTGATCGGCGGTAACTCTTTCAGCACCCTGGACAGTACCATGCTCGGCGCGCGGAAAATACAATTTTAATGTAATAAAAAAATAAAAAAAATAAGTTCATACTTACATTCCTCCTGTCCGGCCTCCAGCGATGACGTTCAATCCATGTCGCCGCTGCAGCCAATCACAGGCTGTAGTGGCGGTCACGCACGTCAGGATGACGTCAGAAGGCCGGCCTCCAGGGATGACGCTTCATCCCACGTGACCGCCTCTGCAGCCAATCACAGGCTGCAGCGGCCTCTGCAGCCAATCACAGGCTGCCGCGTCACAAAAGAAGGTCGGACTGGAGGTAGAAGAGGGACTCGTCACCAAGACAACAACCGGGTACGTATGAAATGCTTTTTATTTTATTTTTAATCAGCAGCCTCTTTTCTCTATCAGTGATTGATAGAGACAAGTGGCTGCCGATTAGTGTAATATTTTTCTAATGTTTTTCTGCCCGCCCGGCGGTTGCTAGGCAACGGCTCCGTCACACACGGATGGCACACGGATGCCTTCCGTGTGCCTTCAGTTTTTTTGACGGTCCCATTTACTTGCATGGGCCTCACGGTCACGGATTCTCGGACCAAAGTAGGACATGCTCTACTTTGGATCGGAACGGAGCAACGGGACCGTCAAAAAAACTGAAGTGTGCATGGCCCCATTGAAATTAATGGGTCAGTGTGCTAGCCGTCAGAAAAACAGCTAGCACCCTGAAGGAAAAAACTGAAGTGGGCATGGGGCCTAACAGAGCCACCAACATCAGCTTGTTGCCGGTTTCTATTTTGTATAGTATAGTTTTCTACATCACTCACAGTAAAATTAAACAAAAACATGTTAGTGATCCAATCAGACCCACAGCTCAATCACAGCAGGACCCCATTATACAGCCATAAAATTATTACTGAACAGAAAGACAATAATGGATCCACCACCATCAACTTTTTGACGGTTTCCATTTTACAAAAGGAGATCTTTCTGTGAAAACAGCAACAAAGACTGAAGCTATCATACAGACTTGCTACGTTATACCTATATAGTGCCATTGTTTCCAAGTGTGGTGACATTGACCAGGGGTTTATGGAAGCGATTGCAATGGAGAAAACAGTAAAGCAGCAGGCGTCAATGTCATTACCTTTCCCACAACTGATCTCCCACGCTTTGGACTTCAATTACATAAAACCTAAGATGGTGGGTGTTCTATTAATTTCCCCTAAAACTGAATTTTCATCTTCTGGTAGAATGAATGTTCTGAAGTAGCTTTGCTATAAAGGAACACTGTTGTTTTTCCAATTGCATTTAATAGCTACATGACACTTTTACCTGTGAAAAATACAGAAATAAGCATCAACATTGATTGATGGGTCAATTATGTAATCATGTTGTCATGCAAATAAAACACTAAAAAGAACAGAAAGGTGAAGAAATGAAAACTTTTTTTTTTTGTAAATTCTCAAGACTTCTATGTAGAAAATGGCCATTACCAGTGAACACGGTTTTAGTTATCTGCGTTAATTTCCAACTACCGGTTTTAAACATTGTTATTGATTTTTTTTGCCGTGACCATGCTTTACCAGAGGTAACGTGGGCCTGCGGATTAATAAAAGCTATAAATACTAATCCTAATTCAATACAAGTTAAGGGGTTTTTACACTGGACGATTATCGGGCGATTATCGATTATTTTGGACTGAATCAATAGCGCAGTCGGCTGCGCTATAGACTCCGTCCAAAACGACAGAACCCTGTCACAACGGTGACAGACAGAAACCATTAGCTAGGTTTCCATCACCATTGAGTACAATGGCGAGGGAAACGGAAGCTGAGGTTTCCGTTTGCCTTTCCGCTGAGGGGTTAACCCGACGGAAACCTCCGACGGACCCCTCAGCGGAAACGAACGCTGATGTGAATACAGCCTTACAAAGCAAAAAGATGTTGAAAAATTGCTTAATAACTGTCCCTACTTTTGTTCCCTTTTCTCTTGCCACCAACTGAAAATTGCTGACCACAAACAGACAAATACGTCTTTTCTAGAAATAACATATTACAAACTCTGAGCACGTGGCTAAGAATATGATGACTGCATTTATAATAAATCATGTGACAATGTATACGTGTTCTCATTATGATTGGATGGATTAAAGGCCACGGCCCCCTCATGTGATTGGAGACGGAGACATGGCCAACACCCCTATTTAATGATATATAATCCATGTATTGTTTCCTAATAAACTAGAGAATCTGATTGCACTTTCATATGGTGTCAAGTGTGGCAAATTTCTCTCTAATGCATCATTGCCATTGCTTGCTCTCCCACCATTTGAAACCAGACAGAGACTACAACGAGGTCCAGTTGATGACCTGCCTAAATTGATGTCCCTGACATAGCCAAAATGGAGAGTGACTACAAAGAGTGCCTCTCACTCTGGAGGACCCGGCATGTACATGTATTATATGAAAATCTCATTGATTTCAATGGACACGTTGTAATGCTTTATTTGTCCTGTTGGGGCACTAGAGATAAATTGAACATTTGCTACTAGATTCCCCCACAGAATAAAGAAGATCGCTGTGGGTCCCAGCAGCAGGACATCCTGTGATCGGCTTATCATTGGGTAACCCTTCTAGTGAAAAGGGACTGTTCAAAATCAACAACCCTTTGAAGGTACATAAAATTGTATCTGGAAATACACAAACTAAATTATTAGGGAACAGCAATATTTGTTGCAATCCACAGCTAGGAAATGGCAGCTGCCAGGAAAGCAAAGCAAATTCTCTCAGGTTTCCCAAGCGAGTGAAATTTACAGCAGTGTCAATGGGATGTAATACTCTCAGGCAGATTTCAGTGAATTTTAGTTGTATTTAGGCACAGGGTCACCCAATTATGATAGGATGAATGACTGCAAGACAAAGCGGACCCCACAATTTTTCACCATTCCTATTTGCACAGGTTAAATATGAGAGAAAACTGTCTCTTTTCTTTTCCAGAAACAGTGCCACTCTTGTACACGCATTGTTTCTGGTATTGCCGCATTCACTGAACTGCAATACCAGACATGGACAAGAGTGGCACTGTTTCTGGAAAAAAAAAAAGACCTTGTATTATAATCTCATATAACTTCTTTAACCTGTTCCATGCCAAGCAGGATCCTTCCTTCGTGCTCTCTTTTAAAGGGATTTTCCCAAAATTGTAAAATATCACCAATCCACAGGATAGGTGATACTTTTCTGATCACTGGGGACTCCCACTGATCGAGAGAACGGGGGTTTTGTAACCCCAGATCCTCGTCACTGCAACCTTTGAAGTGAGGAAGAGCTTGAATGGAGTGGCGGACGAGCATGTGCCTGCCGCTCCATTCAATATCTATGAAAATGACGGAAACAGCTGAGCGTTGTACTCAAATTTTTCCGCCATTCCAATAGACATTGAATGGAGTGGTGCGTGCATGCTCGACCACTGCTCCATTTAAGATACTACTCACTAAGAGATGTGCAGTGAGGAGGATCTGGGGGTTCAAATCCCCCCCGTTCTCACGATTGGTGGAGTGCTCGACAGCCGCACCATTCAATGTCCTCCTCACTGTGTTTGAGCAGTCAGGAGTAACAGGGGGTTTGGGATCCCCGTATTCATGATTGGTGGGGCCCCCAGCGGTCATAAAATGATCACCTTCCTGTAAATAGGTGATAATTAATGATTTTGGGAACCCTTTTAACAGCGGTCTACAGTTTACTTATGGAGTGCAAGCCACAGACTGTTGGGGAGTACACAGTAGCCTATGGATGTAGCCTGGGACTCCTTGCTATGTACATTCTCTGGTTGTAGGGCTACGGATATTTTCAAAATTGAAATGTTACCCCTTTATCCCTCCATTTAGTTACCGTATATGACAGACATAAAGGTCTCATATTACCCATTAGCCCTCCATTTAGTTACTGTATATAACAGACATAAAGGTATCATAATGCATTTTGCAGCTGCCACTCACTGTCACTGTTCTTGGCGGCTTATCCTATTCATCATTCTGCCTGGTTTACAGCTTAGGACATTAGTATTTGATTTTATTATTAACATACCATATACCACATCCATAACTCGTATTCTTTGAAATGCAGACCGCTCCACTTATTTAAACATGCAGTTAGCGAATGACTGGAATTATCTTTCAAAATGCCCCCCGTATTTCCCCGGTAATTGGCTGTATATAACGGCTTTGGAGCATTAGCTTTTCTACTCATTATTCTCTGTAGTTCTCAGGACTATTTACACATATATAGAGATACATGACAAGAAGATAAAAACATATGTATAAAATACATGTGCAGTTTTTACTGCTTTTGTTGCTTTGTATCTTTTTTTGTTGTAATTATTTATATTTTTATATAACTAATATCTAATGCTCCTGGTGATCCCTCTAAATTTAAGGGTGAAACATGTTGAGGGATAATACTATATGATAAGTTTTATATGACAATTGTTAGGACCACATATTTCAGACAGAACAATTATAAGGACGTTAGATGTATTGTTATCTATGGGGTCAAAAACAAAGACTCTCTTCTGACTTTCTGTCTCCCTGCCTATCGCAAATACAAATCTCTCTTTCCTTCTTCTATCCAGGGAGAGTATAGAAATAAAGCTTATATATGTGGTCCATATTAGCATGGTGTGAATTATATTAAAACTTCTTAATTATTTCGAGGTTTTAATATATATCAATAAAAGTTATTTTTTATTTCACTTTCTCACTGTTCCAGTGAATTAGTACATAGTGGCATTCACGTATCAAGAAAACTATAGTACAAATGAAAGTTTATGCTCAGTTTTATACAGTAAATTTTATGACCTGTCTTGGTAATTCAGCTGATTACTAGTCGTCTTTTATGTTTCTGTGATATAAGAAATTATTTTAAAAGTCATAGAGACATATCAGAAGTTTTGATCGGCAGGGGTCCGGGTTCTGGGAGCCCCACCGTCGCTGAAACAAAGGTGCATAGCAATGTTCCCTCTATGTCTTGGCAGCTCCTGAGCGGAGCAGTTAGGGAGCAGGGCGAGTCTCCATCAATAGTGGGCGACCTGATGACCAAAATTAATACCCCCAGTAAACACTAATATAGCAACTAAATAAAAGAATAAGAAAACTTACTTTAAAGGGAATGTGTCGCTAGAAATTATATATATTTTTTTCAGTTAAACAATTAGTATTTAAGTGATTACACATTGTTTTAATTAAGTCAGGAAATATTATAAATTTGATTCTAATTTGTAAAATTTCCATGTGCTGGCTGTCATGATGCGGGGTGTGGACCCACTGGGCCGTACTGCGTAGCGGGATGGCAGCCGGCCAAACAGGTAAGTACAGAGTTCAATTAGTTCAGCGAGGGTACCTGAGGCAATCGTAGGCAGTAGCGAGGCAGGCACGTCCAGGACCAGGTGCGGGAAGTCGTCAGGTGAGGCGTAGCAGATCAAGCGTAGACTGTAGCATAGCACGGCAATAGCACAGCACGGCACTACAACTAGGTAGCACGGAAACAGGATACGGGATACAGGAGCAAGGTACACTGGGAAACTGGAAGACACTAGGAGACCATAAGCACGACAAACAATGGGTAACGAACAACGCTCTGGCAAAGAGCAAGAGGGCAGAGCCCTTTTTATAGCCCAGGGCATCCTGGGCTAGATTGCAGAGTTCCTGCAAAAATGCGCGCACTGGCCCCTTAAGGTCAACGACTGAACGACGGACCGTGGCCATAGACGTTACAGTATCCCCCCTCTTACGCCCCCTCTTCTTGGGACCAGAGCGGGAGAGAAACTTCCTCACGCGGACAGGAGCATCGATGTTCTCCTCTGGCTCCCAAGACCTCTTCTCTGGGCCGAACCCCTCCAATCCACTAAATAAAATGTCCTGAACACAATTAAATAAAATTTTTGTTAATATTATATTAAAAGCAATATAATAATAAAAAAAAATCATGACATCTTCCCTTTGAATTAGTTTAAATTACTTTTTTAAATACTATAATATTACAAGTCCACCAGAAAATAGACGGTTATAAACACCAATTATAGCATCAATGAAAGAATACCTCATTACACCACTGTCCCTGTAGATAGCGCCACACAGACCCCCTGTAGATAGCGCCACACAGACCCCCTGTAGATAGCGCCACACAGCCCCCTGTAGATAGTGCCACACAGTCCCCTGTAGATAGTGCCACACAGACCCCCTGTAGATAGCGCCACACAGAACCCCCTGTAGATAGTGCCACACAAACCCCCCTGTAGATAGTGCCACACAGACCCCCCTGTAGATAGTGCAACACAGACCCCCTGTAGATAGTGCCATACAGACCCCCTGTAGATAGTGCCATGCAGACCCCCTGAAGATAGTGCCACACAGACCCCCCTGTAGATACTGCCACACAGACAACCCTGTAGATAATGCCACACAGACCCCCCCTGTAGATAGTGCCACACAGACACCCTGTAGATAGTGCCACACACAGCCCCCTTGTATATATCGTGCCACACAGCCCCCTTGTATATATAGTGGCACACAGCCCCCTTCTATATATAGTGCCACACAGCCCCATTGTATATAGTGCCACACAGCAATACCCCCTGTATATAGTGCTACACAGCAATTCCACCCTATAAATAGTGCTACACAGCCCCCCTCTCCCCTTGTATAGAGTGCTACACAGCCCCCTCCTCCCCTTGTATATAGTGCTACACAGCCCCCTCTCCCAGTGTATATAAGGCTACACAGCCCCTCTCCTCCCCTTGTATATAGTGCTACAAAGCCCTCCTCCTCCCCTTGTGTATATAGTGTCCCCTGGTATATATCTCTACACAGCCCCCTCCTCTACACAGCCCCCTCCTCTCCGGTGCTAGTGACGCCACTACATAAGCCCGCCGCCCGTGACAGTGTGCGGGCTTGAAACTTTAGTGAGCGCGGGCGGACTGTGGAAGGTGTGCGGCCACGCAGCTGCGCACCTTATAGGGAACACTAGTGCATAGATGTTCTATGTGAGCCGTCTTAAGCCTAACAAGGAGCGCCGATCACAGCCGAAAATGCAGGACGCTCAGCTGAGCACTTCTGTGCCTTCATTTCAGCGGTGGTGGGGGTCTCAGCACCCGGACCCCCACCGATCAAAACTTTTGATATGTCTCTATGACATATCATGAGTTCTTTGTTAAAAAAATAGTTACTATTTAGGCTTTTTGCTGTTACTTTAACTTATAAGAAAAAACAAGTACAATGTTTTACATAAAAAAAAATTAAAGCTTCTATTTTACCGGTTTCCATGGTTATGACATTTTTTATATATAAGAACCAATTTGTTTCCATAGTTATAAATACAATTTATCTCTTTACTACTAAAAAAAGGAAGATGACAGCGAACTCAAAGTTGGAAGTCGTTGACAAACAGATTTTTATTCTTTTGGATGACCTGGGTCAACATGGCATTATTATTATTTTGTTTTTAGTTTTGATAATACATTACAACAATTATATAGTTTCATTAGAGACTTGCTCCATAAGCTGCACATTGTGCGGGATAAAAAAAATAAATCATGTGGAAACATGTGCAAAGGTGTAGCGCCCATTACTCACCTCCCGATGGCCGCAGCCATGGATCTGTGAGCGCTGACCCGCATCGCCTCCTTAGGAGATGGCAGCGCTCATTTCCGCTTCACTCTGCGCTGTCCCGCACGTGAAAGGTATGTAAAATTGGCCATGATCACACTGGACTATAAGAAGGGCCCTTCCCCTTACCTCATTGCCTGAGCGTTGTTGTGTTTAACCGTGTTAGTCTTTGCAAATGGTCCCTTAGTGTTTTCCAGTTCCCAGTGTTCCCGTACCTGCTACCTGTATCCTGTATCCTGTGCTACCTTGTTCCTGTGTCGTATGGAGTTGGAGTCATGTTGTGCCATTTACTACGCCTGCTGTGTTACACTACGCCTGGTGTCTGCCTGCTGCCAAGGTCCCATCCGAGCCTAACCATCGATACTGTCTGAATTACCACAGGTACCCTTATTCGAACTATAGACATTGACTTGGTATCCTGTTGGCCAGCTGCTATACTGCTACGGCGGTACGGGCCAGTGGGTCCACATACCCACAGATCATGACAAAGGGTATTTCTTCAGTGGCGTAGCTATAGGGGTTGCAACAGTCGCAACTGTCTGGGGGCTCACATGGCCCCTTTTGCAACACAGCGCTGACCGCGCTGGTCCCACTTCCAACTGAATCTGCATCCGTAGGACGCACATTCAGTTGGGTTCAATGCTCCAGCATTCACTGTGCCGTGAGCGGTTCGGCACAGGCAGGCGAGATTTAGTCACGTCATCGCGCCCGTCTCCACCGAGTCACTCACAGCACAGTGCAGAGGAGGAGAATTATCTCCTCCACCCGTCGTGGGAACGGTAATAGGTAAGTAATTTTGTTATTATTTTACTATTAGGTGCATATGGGGGCATTATATTGGGTATGAGATGGGGGCTCATATGGTAGCTGCTGAGGGGGCATTATACTGTATGCGGGCATTATACTCTTTAGGAGAGCTATGGGGCAATATAATGTATGGAGCAGCTATGGGGGGCATTATACTGTATGGGGGCATTATACTGTATGTGGCAGCTATTTGGGCATTATACTGTATTGGGGCATTATACTGTATGGGGCAGCTATGGGGGGCATTATACTGTATGGGGGGCATTATACTGTATGGGGCAGTTATGGGGGGGCATTATACTGTATCAGGACTTTATACTGTATGTGGCAGCTGTGGGTGGCAATATACTATGGGGGCAGCTATACAGTACACACAACCATCAAAATTGTCAAAAATCAGTCTTGTAGATAAAGATCCCTCACCCCTTTTCCTACACCTAGCAGGAGAAAAGGCTAGCCTGACCCTTTGCCCATTTCCCATTCACTTATTTGCTAACGTTGTTGTTGTTGGGATTGTTGATAATTGGAGCCTTGTGGTAAGCGGGGATGGGGCCTGAGTTAGGCCCTCTTCCAAAGACCCGATAGCATATGTGTGTACATATCTGTAAAATTGCTACAATAATACAGGATTTTACAAATTTCCTGGGCCCCAAAGAAAAGTCTGGAACAAGGGTCCCCAACCTACCATGTTCCATTTATAATATTGGTGTCTTCTCTTGTGGCATGGGACCCTTTGGGCTCCCTCAAGCACCAGGACACGCGTGTGACTGTTAACCCTACACGCCTCTAGTGTCCATCAACCTCTGCATTAAGGTTGGGGGTGTTATTTATATGCCCCCTGGCAAGAATCATGCCATTTTACTGGAAGAATTCAAACACAGATCTATTTCCAGACTGATAAGTGAGGTTTATGATTCCTGAAAGAGTATGCGATTACAGACGGAGGGAGCCGGGCCGCAAAAATTCACTGAATTCCATTAATCAGTTTTTGATACCCATCTAGCTATTGAACGCTGCATTCAGTGTTACAGTCATAGCAATATTACAATAACAGCTTAAAACCAATCATTTTTATGGGAACAAACACTGTATAGAAAGGTCTTATTATCAGAAAACATACATCATATCAACATCTATTGCTCCATAAAGCTGTCACTTGGAGAAACATCAGGCTACGTCCTTGAACAATATCGTCCCAAGTTTAAAAAGAGAATGAACTGTCCACAAATCACCGCGGGTGGAAGGAGGCAGATCAATGCGCGTTAAACAAATGCCGTGTGTTAGTAGCCCGCGGGCATGAAGAGAAAACTAGAGATTGACCCAGAAAAAGCCTTTGTCACACTCTGTTACTGTAGCCAAATAAAACAGAATGGGATGTAATGAAGGAGTTTAATAAGAAACTTTTAGTGCCGTCGATATAGAGGTTACACTTTATTTAAGTTGCAGAAGAAAAAAAGATGAGAAAGAAAAGTGTCTCGAAAATTGTAGGCGGAGGTGATCCATGAAATATAAACACCTCATATTTAACCCCTTAAGGGCACGGCCAATTTGAGTTTTTTCATTTTCGATATTTTTTTTCCCCACATTCCAAAAGCCATTACTTTTTTTATTTCTTTGTCGCCATATGAGGGCTTGTTTTTTGCGGGACAAGTTGTAGTTTTTCATGGCACCATTTATTGTACTGCATAATTTACTAGGAAGCTGAAAGAAAATTATTTGTGGGGTGAAATGGGCAAAAAGCAAACGATGACGCCATATTTTGGGGGATTTTGTTTTTACTGAGTCCATCAGGCGGTCAAAACTACATATTGACCTTATTCTACAGGTTGATATGATTACGGCGATACCAAATTTATATGTTTTGTTTTATGTTTTACCACTTTTAAAAAAAATAAAACTATTTGCTAAAAAAAAAAATTCTTTTGTGTCGCCATGTTCTGAGAGCTATAACTTTCTTTATTTTTCAATCAATTTAGTGGTGTGAGGGCTTAAATTTTGCGGGGCGAGCTGTAGTTTTTACCAATACTATTTTGGGGTATATGCAACTTTTTGATCACTTTTTATTAATTTTTTTTAGAGCGCTAAGGTGACCAAAAATATCAATTTGCATGTTTTATATTTTTTCTTTTTTACGGCGTTCACCGAGCGGGTTAAACAACGCTATATTGTGATAGTTCGGACTTTTACAGACGCGGCGATACTGGTTATGTTAAACTTTATATTTTTTAACATTGCTTTAGGGGAAAAATGGGAAAAGGGTTTTCTTTTGAACTTTTGATACTTTTTTTTTTGGAACATAAAAAAAAACTTTAACTGTTTTTTACTTTTTTATTAGTCCCCTCAGGGGACTTGAAGCAGCGATCAAGCAGGGCTTCCAAGGAGTACAAAGATGGTAGACCTGGGGGGTGCCCCAGGCTGCCATGACAACTATTGTAAAGGGCCGATGGCATCGCGGGGAGCGCGATGGCGTGTTGGAGGGGGCGCCTCCCTGTTTCTAACAATTTAAATGTCGCGGTCGTGATTGACTGCAGCATTTAAGGTGTTAAAGGGGCGGAATCAAAGTGATCTTTGATTCCACCCGTTGCAGTGAGGTGTCGGCTGTGTAACACAGCTGTCACCCACTGTGTATGGAGCGAACTCAGCCCGTGAGCCCGCTCCATACTTCCCCTTAAAGGCTGTCACGTAGTAGTACGTGAGATGTCGTTAAGGGGTTAAAGTGAACGTCCATCTTTTTCACCAGTTTGTTCAATTCCACCCTCCCTACCTTGCCCCGGTTGTGTGCTAGATACCAAGACATAAAGGGGCAGATTGACTATTCCAAATGCACCAGAATTCTGGCTCAAATTGAGCCGCGCCAAGTATTTATTAACTATTTAAACACTTTTTACGCCTTAGAGTAAACCATACCATTACCATAGGGCATGGCGTAGATGGAAAAGTGGCGTGGCTTTAATAGAATGTGGCTTCAAATGCACCGTATGGCACCAAATTTTTGGCGCAAAAACGTTAGTCTAAAGCTTGCCAACTAAGATGTGGTACAAAGTAAGACAAAAGTATATAGAGATGTGCCAAATTTATTATACAGCATTAGCCAAGTGATAAATTTGGCACATCTAGTATACAGTATTCACAAATCTGCCCCAATATACAGTGAAGCAAATAAGTATTTGATCCCTTGCTGATATTGTAAGTTTGCCACTGTCAAAGTCATGAACAGTCTAGAATTTTTAGGCTAGGTTAATTTTACCAGTGAGAGATAGATTATATTAAAAAATAAATAAAAAAATCGCATAGTCAAAATTATATATATTTTTTTGCATTGTGCACAGAGAAATTAGTATTTGATCCCCTACCAACCATTAAGAGTTCAGCCTCCTCCAGACCAGTTACTCGCCCCAAATCAACTTGGTGCCTGCATTAAAGACAGCTCTTACATGGTCACCTGTATAAAAGACTCCTGTCCACAGACTCAATGAATCAGTCTGACTCTAACCTCTACAACATGGGCAAGACCAAAGAGCTTTCTAAGGATGTCAGGGACAAGATCATAGACCTGCACAAGGCTGGAATGGGCTACAAAACCATAAGTAAGACGCTGGGCGAGAAGGAGACAACTGTTGGTGCAATAGTAAGAAAATGGAAGACATACAAAATGACTGTCAATCGACATCGATCTGGGGCTCCATGCAAAATCTCACCTCGTGGGGAATCCTTGATCCTGAGGAAGGTGAGAGCTCAGTCGAAAACTACACGGGGGGAACTTGTTAATGATCTCAAGGCAGCTGGGACCACAGTCACCAAGAAAACCATTGGTAACACATTACACCGTAATGGATTAAAATCCTGCAGTGCCCGCAAGGTCCCCCTGCTCAAGAAGGCACATGTACAGGCCCGTCTGAAGTTTGCAAATGAACATCTGGATGATTCTGAGAGTGATTGGGAGAAGGTGCTGTGGTCAGATGAGACTAAAATTGAGCTCTTTGTCATTAACTCAACTCGCCGTGTTTGGAGGAAGAGAAATGCTGCCTATGACCCAAAGAACACCGTCCCCACTGTCAAGCATGGAGGTGGAAACGTTTTGGGGGTGTTTCTCTGCTAAGGGCACAGGACTACTTCACCGCATCAATGGGAGAATGGATGGAGCCATTTACCGTCAAATCCTGAGTGACAACCTCCTTCCCTCCACCAGGACATTAAAAATGGCTCGTGGCTGGGTCTTCCAGCACGACAATGACCCGAAACATACAGCCAAGGCAACAAAGGAGTGGCTCAAAAAGAAGCACATTAAGGTCATGGAGTGGCCTAGCCAGTCTCCAGACCTTAATCCCATCGAAAACTTATGGAGGGAGCTGAAGATCCGAGTTGCCAAGCGACAGCCTCGAAATCTTAATGATTTTGTAAAGGATCTGCCAGGCACAGCTTCGGGGTTAACTCCCATAGGTAATCAGTCTACACCTGAATCTACGTCTCTGAGACTGACTCCTTCTTCCACCACTCAGGATGGCAGGCTTAGGAGTGGGAGAGCCTATCGCAGCCTGGCCAGACGGAGCTAGCTCCCGCCCTCTGTCTATTTATACCTGCCTTTCCTGTTTCTCCCTTGCTTGTGATTCTTTCCGTGTGGTTTCCTGGCCCAGCTACAGCTCCTAACTATTTGATCCTGCTCCATACTGACCCTGGCTTACTGACTACTCTTCTGCTCTGCGTTTGGTACCTTGTGCTCTCCTGGTTTGACTTGGCTCGTTCACCACTCTGTTGCTCACGGTGTTGCCGTGGGCAACTGCCCCTTTCCCTTTGCTTTGTATTCCCTTGTATGTTTGTCTCGTGCATTTACTGAGCGTAGGGGCCGCCGCCCAGTTGTACCCCGTCGCCTAGGGCGGGTCGTTGCAAGTAGGCAGGGACAGAGTGGCGGGTAGATTAGGGCTCACTTGTTCGTTCCCCTACCCCCATCTTTACATAATCACAAGCCCATACCTAGTCTACCCTGGTCCCTGACACCACTATGGACCCCCTTGAGACCCTGGCTCAGCAAATGCAGGGTCTCTCCCTACAGGTCCAGGCCCTGGCTCAGAGGGTCAACCAGCCTGATGCTACCTTGGTAGTTCCCCTCACCTCACCTCCTGAACCCCACCTCAAGTTGCCTGACTGGTTCTCAGGGGACCGGAGGGCTTTTCTCTCCTTTCGGGAGAGTTGTAGGCTTTACTTTCGCTTAAAGCCCCACTCCTCAGGTTCTGAGAGCCAGCGAGTGGGTATAATTATGTCCCGGCTCCAGGACGGGCCCCAAGAATGGGCCTTCTCCTTGGCTCCTGACGCCCCTGAACTTTCCTCCGTTGATCTTTTCTTTTCTGCTCTCGGACTCATTTATGACGAGACTGACAAGACTGCCTTTGCCGAGAGTCAGCTGGTGACCTTACGTCAGGGTAAGAGACCTGTTGAGGAGTATTGTTCTGACTTTAGGAAGTGGTGCGTAGCTTGTCGGTGGAATGACCCTGCCTTAAGGTGCCAGTTTAGGTTGGGTCTGTCGAATGCCCTGAAAGACCTGCTAGTTAGCTATCCCTCTTCTGACTCCCTAGACCAGGTTATGGCTTTAGCGGTACGACTTGACCGACGTCTCAGGGAACGACAACGCGAACGTTTATGTGTTTTCTCCTCCGACTCCCCCATGATGCCTCCCGAGGTTCCGTTGCTTCGTTCTTCCCCGGAAGACTCAGAGGTACCTATGCAACTTGGGGCCTTCGTGTCCCCCCAACAACGTAGAGATTTCCGCAGGAAGAATGGTCTCTGCTTCTATTGTGGGGATGACAAGCATCAAGTGAACAACTGTCCTAAGCGTAAGAATGCAGCCGGAGAACTTCCGCGTCTAAGTGATCATCGGGGAGGTCACTTGGGCGCACAGGTATTTCCCGTAAATATGAAACGTAATAAGTTCTTGCTTCCCTTTCAGGTCTCTTTTGGTGGTAGGTCTGCTACCGGCAGTGCCTTCGTGGATTCAGGGTCCTCTGCTAATATCATGTCTGTGGAATTTGCTATGTCTCTTGCTATGCCTTTGATTGATTTGCCTAAACCTGTCCCGGTAGTGGGTATCGACTCCACTCCTCTTGCTAATGGTTATTTTACACAGCATACCCCTGTTTTTGAACTCCTTGTTGGCTCCTTGCATTTGGAGCAGTGCTCTGTACTGTTGATGCAGGGATTATCGTCCGATTTGGTTTTAGGCCTTCCCTGGTTGCAGTTGCATAATCCCACGTTTGACTGGAATACTGGGGAGCTTACCAAATGGGGTAATGAATGTTTGACGTCATGTTTTTCTGTTAATTCTATTTCTCCCCCTGAGGAGGTGAACACGCTACCTGAGTTTGTTTGGGACTTCGCTGATGTTTTCTCTAAGGAGGCCTCCGAAGTGTTACCTCCTCATAGAGAATACGATTGCGCTATCGAATTGGTACCAGGAGCTAAGCTTCCTAAGGGTAGGATATTTAGTCTTTCTTGTCCCGAACGTGAAGCCATGAGAGAGTATATCCAGGAATGCCTGGCCAAGGGTTACATTCGCCCCTCTACTTCTCCGGTAGGTGCTGGCTTCTCCTTCGTAGGGAAGAAGGATGGTGGTCTTAGGCCATGCATTGACTACCGTAACCTGAATAAGGTCACTGTAAGGAACCAGTATCCCCTTCCTTTGATTCCTGATCTCTTTAATCAGGTTCAGGGGGCCCAATGGTTCTCTAAGTTTAATCTACGGGGGGCGTATAACCTTATCCGCATCAAAGAGGGGGATGAGTGGAAGACTGCGTTTAACACGCCCGAAGGTCATTTCGAATACCTCGTCATGCCCTTTGGGTTGTGTAATGCTCCCGCGGTCTTCCAGAATTTCATAAATGAGATTTTGAGAGATTACCTGGGGGTATTTCTTGTAGTGTACCTTGATGACATACTGGTGTTTTCCAAGGACTTGTCCTCCCACATTGAGCATGTCAGGAAGGTGCTCCAGGTCCTTCGGGAAAACAAACTGTTTGCAAAAACCGAAAAATGTGTGTTTGGGGTACAGGAGATACCATTTTTGGGTCAAATCCTCACTCCTCATGAATTCTGCATGGGCCCCGCCAAGGTTCAGGCTGTGGCGGAATGGGTCCAACCTGCCTCCCTGAAGGCGTTACAGTGTTTTTTGGGGTTCGCTAATTATTACAGGAGATTTATTGCTAACTTCTCGGTCATCGCTAAGCCTCTTACGGACCTCACTCGCAAAGGTGCTGATCTCCTCCACTGGTCTCCTGAGGCTGTCCAGGCTTTTGAGGTCCTTAAGAAGTGCTTTATCTCAGCCCCGGTGCTGGTTCAGCCCAACCAAATTGAGCCATTTATCGTGGAGGTTGACGCGTCCGAGGTAGGAGTGGGGGCTGTCTTGTCCCAGGGTACCAGGTCCCTCACCCATCTCCGTCCCTGTACCTACTTCTCCAGGAAGTTTTCACCCACTGAGAGTAACTATGATATTGGCAACCGCGAACTCTTAGCCATTAAATGGGCATTTGAAGAGTGGCGCCACTTCCTGGAGGGGGCTAGGCACCAGGTAACGGTCCTTACCGACCACAAGAATCTGGTTTTCCTAGAATCTGCCCGGAGGCTAAACCCGAGACAAGCTCGATGGGCGTTATTTTTTACCAGATTCAACTTTTTGGTTACCTATAGGGCTGGGTCTAAAAATATTAAGGCCGATGCACTGTCGCGTAGCTTCATGGCCAGCCCTCCTTCGGAGGAAGATCCTGCTTGTATTTTGCCTCCCGGTATAATCATTTTTTCTATTGATTCTGATTTAGTCTCTGAAATTGCGGCTGATCAAGGTTCAGCTCCCGGGAACCTTCCTGAGGACAAGCTGTTTGTTCCCCTGCAATACCGGCTAAGGGTACTTAGGGAAAATCATGACTCCGCCCTATCTGGTCATCCAGGCATCCTGGGTACCAAACACCTCATTGCCAGATACTATTGGTGGCCTGGGTTGCCTAAAGACGTTAAGGCCTATGTCGCCGCTTGTGAGGTTTGTGCTAGGTCCAAGACTCCCAGATCCCGACCAGCGGGCTTACTATGTTCGTTGCCCATTCCCCAGAGACCTTGGACACATATCTCCATGGATTTTATCACCGATTTGCCTCCATCCCAAGGCAAGTCGGTGGTGTGGGTGGTAGTAGACCGCTTCAGTAAGATGTGCCACTTTGTGCCCCTCAAGAAACTACCCAACGCCAAGACGTTAGCTACCTTGTTTGTCAAACACATCCTGCGTCTCCATGGGGTCCCTGTCAATATTGTTTCGGACAGAGGGGTACAATTTGTTTCTTTGTTTTGGAGAGCCTTCTGTAAGAAGTTGGAGATTGATCTGTCCTTCTCCTCTGCCTTCCATCCTGAAACCAATGGCCAAACTGAGAGGACTAATCAATCTCTAGAACAATATTTAAGGTGTTTTATCTCTGACTGTCAATATGATTGGGTCTCATTCATTCCCCTCGCTGAATTTTCCCTTAATAACCGGGTCAGTAACTCGTCAGGGGTCTCCCCCTTTTTCTGTAATTTTGGGTTTAATCCACGGTTCTCCTCCGTTTCACCTGGTAGTTCCAACAATCCCGAGGTAGAGGTCGTTCATCGGGAACTGTGCACAGTCTGGGCCCAGGTTCAGAAGAACCTAGAGGCGTCCCAGAGTGTACAAAAAACTCAGGCTGATAGAAAACGTTCTGCTAACCCCTTGTTTATGGTCGGGGATCTGGTGTGGTTATCGTCTAGGAACTTGCGTCTTAAGGTCCCGTCCAAGAAGTTTGCTCCCCGGTTTATTGGGCCGTATAAGGTCATTGAAGTCCTCAATCCTGTCTCCTTCCGGCTGGAGTTACCCCCATCTTTTCGTATACACGACGTGTTTCATGCCTCCCTCCTTAAACGCTGCTCCCCGTCCTTGGCTCCCTCGAGGAAACCTCCTGTTCCCGTTCTCACCCCTGAGGGGGTGGAATTCGAGGTGGCCAAGATTGTGGACAGCAAGATGGTCCAAGGCTCCCTCCAGTACCTGGTCCATTGGAGAGGATACGGGCCTGAGGAGAGGACTTGGGTACCCGCCCGGGATGTTCACGCTGGGGTATTGGTCAGGAAGTTCCACCTTACTTTCCCCAGTAAACCAGGTCCACTTAGAAAGGGTCTGGTGGCCCCTCATAAAGGGGGGGGGGTACTGTAAAGGATCTGCCAGGCACAGCTTCGGGGTTAACTCCCATAGGTAATCAGTCTACACCTGAATCTACGTCTTTGAGACTGACTCCTTCTTCCACCACTCAGGATGGCAGGCTTAGGAGTGGGAGAGCCTATCGCAGCCTGGCCAGATGGAGCTAACTCCCGCCCTCTGTCTATTTATACCTGCATTTCCTGTTTCTCCCTTGCTTGTGATTCTTTCCGTGTGGTTTCCTGGCCCAGCTACAGCTCCTAACTATTTGATCCTGCTCCATACTGACCCTGGCTTACTGACTACTCTTCTGCTCTGCGTTTGGTACCTCGTGCTCTCCTGGTTTGACTTGGCTCGTTCACCACTCTGTTGCTCACGGTGTTGCCGTGGGCAACTGCCCCTTTCCCTTTGCTTTGTATTCCCTTGTATGTTTGTCTCGTGCACTTACTGAGCGTAGGGACCGCCGCCCAGTTGTACCCCGTCGCCTAGGGCGGGTCGTTGCAAGTAGGCAGGGACAGAGTGGCGGGTAGATTAGGGCTCACTTGTTCGTTCACCTAACCCCGTCGTTACAGATTTACAGATGATCTGCAAAGAGGAGTGGCCCAAAATTCCATCTAACATGTGTGCAAACCTCATCATCAACTACAAAAAACGTCTGACTGCTGTGCTTGCCAACAAGGGTTTTGCCACCAAGTATTAAGTCTTGTTTACCAAAGGGATCAAATACTTATTTCTCTGTGCACAATGCAAATAAATATATATAATTTTGACAATGTGATTTTCTGTTGTTTTTTTTATATAATCTATCTCTCGCTGGTAAAATTAACCTTGCCTAAAAGTTTTAGACTGTTCATGTCTTTGACAGTGGGCAAACTTACAAAATCAGCAAGGGATCAAATACTTATTTCCTTCACTGTATATATATACACTACCGTTCAAAAGTTTGGGGTCACCCAGACAATTTTGTGTTTTCCATGAAAACTCACACTTATATTTATCAAATGAGTTGCAAAATGACTAGAAAATATAGTCAAGACATTGACAAGGTTAGAAATAATCATTTTCTCCTTCAAACTTCCATTTGAAGCAATTACAGCATTGCAGACCTTTGGCATTCTAGCTGTTAATTTGCTGAGGTAATCGGGAGAAATTTCACCCAAGCTTCCAGAAGCCCCTCCCACAAGTTGGATTGGCTTGATGGGCACTTCTTGCGTACCATACGGTCAAGCTGCTCCCACAACAGCTCTATGGGGTTGAGATCTGGTGACTGCGCTGGCCACTCCATTACAGATAGAATACCAGCTGCCTGCTTCTTCCCTAAATAGTTCTTGCATAATTTGGAGGTGTGCTTTGGGTCATTGTCCTGTTGTAGGATGAAATTGGCTCCAATCAAGCGCTGTCCACAGGGTATGGCATGGCGTTGCAAAATGGAGTGATAGCCTTCCTTATTCAAAATCCCTTTTACCTTGTACAAATCTCCCACTTTACCAGCACCAAAGCAACCCCAGACCATCACATTACCTCCACCATGCTTGACAGATGGCGTCAGGCACTCTTCCAGCATCTTTTCAGTTGTTCTGCGTCTCAAAAATGTTCTTCTGTGTGATCCAAACACCTCAAACTTCGATTCGTCTGTCCATAACACTTTTTTCCAATCTTCCTCTGTCCAATGTCTGTGTGCTTTTGCCCATATTAATATTTTCCTTTTATTAGCCAGTCTCAGATATGGCTTTTTCTTTGCCACTCTGCCCTGAAGGCCAGCATCCCGGAGTCGCCTCTTCACTGTAGACGTTGACACTGGCGTTTTGCGGGTACTATTTAATGAAGCTGCCAGTTGAGGACCTGTGAGGCATCTATTTCTCAAACTAGAGACTCTAATGTACTTGTCTTGTTGCTCAGTTGTGCAGCGGGGCCTCCCACTTCTCTTTCTACTCTGGTTAGAGCCTGTTTGTGCTGTCCTCTGAAGGCAGTAGTACACACCATTGTAGGAAATCTTCAGTTTCTTGGCAATTTCTCGTATGGAATAGCCTTCATTTCTACGAACACTAATAGACTGTCGAGTTTCACATGAAAGCTCTCTTTTTCTAGCCATTTTGAGAGTTTAATCGAACCCACAAATGTAATGCTTCAGATTCTCAACTAGCTCAAAGGAAGGTCAGTTTTATAGCTCCTCTAAACAGCAAAACTGTTTACAGCGGTGCTAACATAATTGCACAAGGGTTTTCAAGTGTTTTCTAATCATCCATTAGCCTTCTAACACAGTTAGGCTGGGTTCACACGACCTATTTTCAGACGTAAACGAGGCGTATTATGCCTCGTTTTACGTCTGAAAATAAGGCTACAATACGTCGGCAAACATCTGCCCATTCATTTGAATGGGTTTGCCGACGTACTGTGCAGACGACCTGTCATTTACGTGTCATCGTTTGACAGCTGTCAAACGACGACGCGTAAAAATACAGCCTCGTCAAAAGAAGTGCAGGACACTTCTTTGGACGTTTTTGGAGCTGTTTTCTCATAGACTCCATAGGTCAGTTTTATAGCTCCTCTAAACAGCAAAACTGTTTACAGCGGTGCTAACATAATTGCACAAGGGTTTTCAAGTGTTTTCTAATCATCCATTAGCCTTCTAACACAGTTAGACTGTGTTCACACGACCTATTTTCAGACGTAAACGAGGCGTATTATGCCTCGTTTTACGTCTGAAAATAAGGCTACAATACGTCGGCAAATATCTGCCCATTCATTTGAATGGGTTTGCCGACGTACTGTGCAGACGACCTGTCATTTACGTGTCGTCGTTTGACAGCTGTCAAACGACGACGCGTAAAAATACAGCCTCGTCAAAAGAAGTGCAGGACACTTCTTTGGACGTTTTTGGAGCTGTTTTCTCATAGACTCCAATGAAAACAGCTCAAAAAACGGACGTAAAAAATTCAGCGAAAACGCAGCGAAAAATTCAGCGAAAAACGCGAGTTGCTCAAAAAACGTCTGAAAAGCAGGGGCTGTTTTCCCTTGAAAACAGCTCTGTATTTTCAGATGTTTTTGGTCACTACGTGTGCACATACCCTAAGCAAACACAATGTACCATTAGAACACTGGAGTGATAGTTGCTGGGAATGGGCCTCTATACACCTATGTAGATATTGCATTAAAAACCAGACGTTTGCAGCTAGAATAGTAATTTAGCACATTAACAATGTATACAGTGTATTTCTGATTAATTTAATGTTATCTTCATTGAAAAAAACTGTGCTTTTCTTTAAAAAATAAGGACATTTCTAAGTGACCCTAAACTTTTGAACGGTAGTGTATATATACTAGTATATAAAAGTATATATTATGAAATAATTTGGGACCTAAAATGAAAAAGTTAAGAGGTGGGACGGACTGTTTCATCACAGATCAACCCAGGCAAACGAGGCAAACTGCTGATTTCGCTGCAGGAAGCCGCGGCCAGACAGAGTTTTTCCTTGTAGTGGCCACTGCACGGTATATGTGTTATTAAATGGCGACCATTGATATGAGTACCTCCCTATGTAATTCATGGACAGTTTGAGTCCACCCGAGGCGGAAGCTTCTCTTACAGAAGGCCCTAGCTCATAGATAGAGGTGCCAAACAGGGAACCCTCATGAATACCTATATGCCCTGATATGACATATGGCCAGGGGCTGCCTTCATGAGACAACCCCTTTAATAAAGCCATAGCTCTCATTGAGAGGGCACATTTAGTTTTGCTATACACCCCAATTCAGTCAGTCTCCATTCGGTCAGGTTACCATTGGATTTTGTAGAGTAGGGTATTTTATAGGGTATTACAGTCAGTGGGATCTATTATGCGTTGGTTTTGATCTATTACAAAAGAATCTGAATGCCGATGTTAAACTAAGTCTCCGAAACAAATAATTTTTTATATTCTTAAAGGTTTTGTGTGTGGTTGGATAAGTACTGGAAATAGACTTAAAGAATTGAAGGCACAAAGCTGTGACTGTATTTTGTATAATAATTTGAATATTTGATATCGCTTATTATGTTACGGTGCTGTCATTTCTCTTTTTGATGTTTTTGGATAGTGGGCGAGTGCGTGAATGTTCGGTCCCATCTCACCGGTATCTGAGCTGCAAGCAACACACATTTTCTGTGATGTCCTAATCTAGAATCTGAGTGTAGAGCATTTATTTACACATATTTCCTGTGATGTCATGATATATAGGCACAACGTATTATGACATCATCAGATGAGGCTAATACACTTTGACAAATATGTCAGTCTTATTTTGGCTCTCATTACAGTATGTTAGCATGCAAGAGGATGGTAGTGGTGGTAGATGAGGAGATGGAAGTTGGGGGAAGACAATTCAAGAAGGATGGGAAGGATAAAGGCGGAAGAAAAATCTGTCTGTCTGTCTGTCTGTCTGTCTATCTATCTATCTATCTATCTATCTATCTATCTATCTATCTATCTATCTATCTATCTATCTATCTATCTATCTATCTATCTATCTATCTACAATGCAAAAAATAGGCAGCACTCTGTTGCTTGAGAAAGGCTCCAGTGGAAGGAGCTGAAACGTTGCTATTGTTTATGGGACAATAAAGTACCCTCTTTTTCACCTTTACCTGAACGGAGTGCTGCCTATTTTTTGCATTGTATACTATTGGGATTTTGGTCTGATCTCGTTGGCTTGCACCCTCACTATACCGGTGCTGCTGGATCCATTTGTCTATCTATCTATCTATCTATCTATCTATCTATCTATCTATCTATCTATCTATCTATCTATCTATCTATCTATCTATCTAATATCTATCTATCTATCTATCTATCTATCTATCTATCTATCTATCTATCTATCTATCTATCTATCTATCTATCTATCTATCTATCTATCTAATATCTATCTATCTATCTATCTATCTATCTATCTATCTATCTATCTATCTATCTATCTATCTATCTATCTATCTATCTATCTATCTATCTATCTATCTATCTAATATCTATCTATCTATCTATCTATCTATCTATCTATCTATCTATCTATCTATCTATCTATCTATCTATCTATCTATCTATCTATCTATCTATCTATCTATCTATCTTTGTTATTCCAAAACGTATTACCATGCTTAATGTAGCAGTGGGTAAGGCAATCTATAATTTTACATTCTATATTCTGGTTTAGATGTGTCTTGCTGCCGCTAAGTTTAGGGAAAGCCACCCCAGGTCAGTCTCATGGTACATGATCTATGAGAGAGCAGGTAATCAAAGTCTGGGGTCCTCTACAGTATCTCTAGTTGGCATAATAGAATACCAATCACTAGATCAGCCAAGCAGACCATGGGTTCTTAAGGTCACTTGCTTCATAGGTAATTCTCTGACAATAGATTTACTTTTAACCCCTGCTCATTTTGTCTAAATCTCATATGTGATACATATAAGTGTAATACCTCTTTAAATTGCAAGTTCCATCTAAATCGGTGGGCTTTAAAGTAAAGGATAACACAATTTAAAGATGATTTGGCGTAGTGTAATGCAAAGGGGTTTTATTTTGTGGAAGAAAACATAAGTTAACTGAGCTGCATTTAAATGGAGCTGGTCCAGTTGGCAGGGCCGGTTTTAGGCGTTTGCAATCCTCTAGATCTAGAAGAACGCCCAAGAACGGGGCCCCAAGGAGATACCTGAATTTACCATTGAACCTCTAACTGCCCTGGACCAGGGAATTAACAAGTATCCATTTCACTACCCTAGATCACCAGGGATCGGCGGAAGGAGAGAACTTTCCGGCCAGTAGGAACTTATAGACTTTTACAAATCTAGTGATTTCATAAAAACTTCGGCCAACCTGAATCTGTGCAAAAATAAATATGTAGAATTTTTAAATGGAGCAGAACTCCCATAAGACAGCTTGACTCGGTTGTATCTACAGATCATTGCGTCCTATGCATCTTTGGGTATACGGTTCTCTGTGGGCAGCCATTGTGTTTATGATTTTCTGTAAATGAGATGGCAGGTAAACCTCAGTGGGTATGAGAGAAGCAATGAATCAGAACAGCTAATAAGGGGTTTCCATAGAAAGCAATTTTATAGGCAATTAAGTCTGTAAAAATTGGATAATGTGTATTTAAAACCAATCACAAAAGCAGCTAACAAGCTCAATGCAACATCAACTAACAAAAGGCGCCAAACCTGTAATTATTCATTAATGAGCACCACTATCTTACATTAAATGTCAAGTAAAAACTGTGTACTGGGTGTGATGGGGAATTATTTGTGTTCAGTGCGCTGTGAAATATGCAGATTACTAAATGAAATATGGAGCCTTGTTTAGAACAAATGTCACAATCACACAATTATCCGAAAGTACAGAAGCACACGACCGAAAAGATGAACATTCACAGTCTTATTGGCACTTTTAAAATGAATATTAAAGGATGAGCGTACAATTATGTTTTTTTTGCTGTACTATTACTACTACATATAAGAAGAGCTGTCACCTCTCCTGACATGTCTGTTTTAGTAAATAATTGTATCCCCATGAAATAACAATTCTGGAACATCTTTTCATAAAACTCTACATTGTGCCGGTTTCTCTGATATTACTCCTAGAAATGTATGAATAAATTAACAACTGGGTATTACCAGTTGGGGGTGTGTCCCTACACAGACTGACATGGTCCAATCAGTGCTGACAGAGTGAGACTGTGTAGGGACACGCCCCTTTGACAAGGGGAATGACCACACCCATTTTTTAACTTATTCAGAGATTTCCAAGAGGAATAGCAAAGGAATTTTACAATGCAGAGTGCTAAGAAAATATGTTCCAGAATTGATATTTCATGGGGAACACAAGTGTTTATTAACATAGACATGAGAGGTGAGTGTGACTGGTCCTGTCCTCATGGAGGTTGCCCTTTAGATTAGAGAATCTGTAGGATGCTTCAGGGCAACTAAAAGAGTCCCTGAAGTGCTTAGACAAATAGACTGTAGAGGGCATGCTTTTCAACACTGTGAAAAAACGTGTTTGCCCATATGTATCACCCAAACAAATATAAATAGGACTCTCTTTTGGCATATGCTGGGTCTATGGATGAGCTTGATATATGCGCCGGGAGATTTCCCGGTACATATGCCAAATGTATACCGGAAATGTAGTATGAACATAGGCTAACACTATAGTCCAGTCCACCTTTTCCAAGTGGCAGTGTTTACCATGTAAACCATATAAAGCATGAAAATAGACTATTCCTTGATCACCATAAGGGTATGTGCACACAACCTATTTTCAGACTTGATTCAGGCGTTTTACTCCTCGAATTACGCCTGAAAAGATGGCTCCAATACGTCTGCAATGGGTCTTACGATGTTCTGTTCAGACGAGGTGTAATTTTACGCTACGCTGTCAAAAGACGGCGCATAAAATTACGCCTGCGTCAAAGAAGTGCAGGACACTTCTTGGAATGTTTTTAGAGCCGTTTTTCATTGACTCCAATGAAGAACAGCTCCAATTACGTCTGTAAAAAACGCAGCGAAAAACACAAGTACATGCAAGAACGTCTGAAATTTCAGATGTATTTTGCGTTTGCGTGGGAACATACCCTTATTTATACCATCTGGACAAAGCATTCATCCTATTTATAAGTATGACATATATAAAGTTGGAGGTGTCTTACATTAGTATCCATCCGATATGCCATAAACGTCTAAAAGGTGGGAATCCCACATCTGGGTCCAGTGACCCCTACTGCGCAGTGGAATCACGCGACGGTAGCCGCAAAGGGGAGGGAAAACAGTAAAGCCCGCTGTGCATGAGCGCGTCTCTCTATTACAATCTATGGGTATATGATGGCCATCTCCCTCCATCTCTACACTCTCTGTGGTTGCTGCTGCTCAACTTCTCTTGCTCAACAATAAATGTTGACCCCAGAATACCCCTTTAATTGGACATGATATATTTTTATTATGTAGAATTCATAAGGTGCACGGCTCGTTACAGTTACAGTATGTGTATCTGAGCCACGTCCCTCACATGATCATGTAATGATCCCAGCACCTGTGTGTCCATCATATGACCATGTAACGATCCCAGCACCTGTGTGTCCATCCATCATATGACCATGTAACGATCCCAGCACCCGTGTGTCCATCCATCACATGACCATGTATCGATCCCAGCACCCGTGTGTCCATCCATCACATGACCATGTATCGATCCCAGCACCCGTGTGTCCATCCATCACATGACCATGTATCGATCCCATCACCCGTGTGTCCATCACATGACCATGGACAGAATTTTATCCGCTGGAAGTAAAGAATGAATGTTCCTGCTAATTAACAACAAGCAGAGATCTTAAAAACTGTGAGGAGTTAATACAGAAAATATATTGGAAACTTGTATTTATTTTTTTTATACAAAATATAGCATTTTATCAATTCTATTCACATGTTATGAGGCTGGTCTAGGAAAACACATTATCTTCTAAGAAATATAAGGGTACATTTACATGGGGCGGTAAGGATCACAGATCACAAGTTCACATGTCACACTTTTTTGTGGCAACTTTTTTGAAAAAAAAATTATTTTACATTTTTACCATTCAGGAACCGTAACATGCACATGGCCGTATTATAGCTCTGTGCAACCTTCAAGCTCTAACAGGACACCTATAGACTTCTATGGGGCTTCTCTGCACCTCCAATTTAACTTGGAGGCATACAAAGTTTTGCATTGGATGCCATTATTACAGCTCCGACATACGTAGAACAATACAATGGCACATGGAGTCCCGTGGTTTTATAGTACAGAGGTGCAGGGGACTCCTTGTCCAACTCCTTGTCCTAACATTTGTCTTACCATATGTCCTACCATACAGTCTTCTGCATATGCGTCTGCCATATGCATTAATCCTTATAGTGCTGCAGTGAACCACATCATTACCACACCATGAGGAAACCACATATAAATGCGTGGGGTTTTGCTGCAGTGCAGTTATGGTCTAGCCCATCGCAGCACCATAACTTTCCCATGTTAATAATCCTTAAAATTTACCCAAATATATTTATGATGCTCATCTGTGAACCTCTTCTTAAAGGAGAAATCCAACCTGTACAATCCACTCCCGATCCTGTTACATAACTTACGTAAGCGCCTACTCTAGCAGATTTAACGTCTTCCTCCCACCACATGAAGGGCTTTGTTAGCCCATATCAATTGAAGGAAGGAGGAAAAGTGTAATATCTCTGGTGACTTCATTTCCTAAAGGTGTTAACAGTTCTTTATTAATTAGTCTTGTGATTCTGAAAAGAACAAAAAACATAAGCACGAGTTTGCAACGAACAACTTCAATCTACAGGGAATTATGTGTTAGAGACCAACGTGTGCCAATTAGTGCTTACGTGTGCCTACATGTTGAGTTTCTTGAGTCACTCAGATCTTATAGTCCATGTGTTTTGTTGCTGCACTATTTCATATTAGAAATTCCTATCAGACTCCAAGGTGGTAACATTTGACATACCAGGCGATAATTTTGTAGGGATCATTCCTCTCTATTCATCCTTGTTGATCTTCAGGCTTCTCCATGGTATTTTATGATGGTCACCATCTATATGTTGGTTGTCCCCTTTTACTATGATGCATGTTTGTCTTTTCCAACCAATGAAGTCTTCTCCTGACATACCCAAAATACGACAAAAGCTTCGGTCTGGCCATTTAAGCTTCAAGTAGAAATTTAAATAGGTTTTCCACTATAAGCATTTATGGCATATTGATAGAATTGTGATGTTTCCTTATCTCCCATAGACAATAATGGGGATTACCGTGCTTCCATGGCTCTCTCTCCTCTGTAAACCTGGACTCTCATTCCCAGAAGAGGTGGGTGTCCCAGTGGTAGGACATATGTGTTCTTTGTCCTTTATGGGCTTTTGTTAGGTCTACAAAAGTTGCTAATAACCACAAATGTTGTCTTGATCCAAGAGAAGTCAATAGAAATGTAGCACAACCGCCATCTAAGATCTCTGTTAACTTTGATTTGGGACAAATCAGGTAACCACAGGGTTCAAAAGTAAATCTCGGAGTCCAACTTTTTTATAACCAAATTAGTTAAAGAAATGGGAAGTTTATGATTATTATGGTCTTCACTCCATCACACATTTACTTTCCCCACAATCACCTGTGGGCTAGTTTTTTTTCTCTCCCCTTCATTGTCTACAGTGATTATTAAAAAAGTAGGACAACCCCTTCTATAAATGAGGACCCATTGGCGATCAGCTATTATTACCATGGTGGCCACACATTTCCCCTATAGCAGCCACTTCAGGAGAAATGTGGTATTACATGGCACTCATTCATTTATAATACATGCTGAGTCCTCCAGAGCAAGAGCTGCTTTTTTTTTCTGTCTCTCTGCTCCGGCTAACACAGGAAACCCCTCTATGATATACCCATGTGCTTAAAGGACATTTGTAGGCATTATGCCAATAGGACAACTCCGTTACCCCTGAGATTCCTTAGAATCAAGAACTGTTCTATTGGAATGTTACTTGTTGCACGGTCCAAAATACTGGAGGGACTCTCTTACTCATGGTAGAAGAAGACATCTAGCCAAACTCTTCAGCTGATGAGCTTCTAGTAAACAGAAAGGCTACTTACTATAATATGGATGATATTGGATGCAAAATGAAAGCAATGCTCAAAAAACTTAAAAACATTTTAGGGGGCCATGACTATATTAGGGTGTTCCTTGTACTTGAAACAAAATATTGCATGCCTATAACCATAAGCTGCAGAATATTCACAGAAGAGGAGCAGATGTTTGGTTTCATAACTCAAACACTTGAAATAATTCTCTTGTTGGTCGGTTCACACAATGATTTCTCCTTCATTTTCTATTTTAATCATAGCCCGCCACAGAAGACAGATTTAGTCTGAATGGCCCTTAATGCAGAAATTAAGCAGTGAAAAGCTAACTCCTGCTTTGGGATAACAAGATTAGGGAACAAGAAATTGCTAATGGAATTATACAACAGATGCTTTCTCTATATGAATTCAAGCGATTTGATTGGTTAATTGAGAAAACTGACAGAAATATACAATGCTAAGAGCCAACTTTCTCAGTGGCCGAGCTGTTTACCAAACCCTCTAGCTACAACAATAGACCGTCAGAAGGACATTATCCTGCAATATTTTCCTAGGAAGTGTCACAGAGATTGATGGACTCTGAGAGGAAAAATAAAAATTATATTTATGTCACCCAAAATGACTTTAAAATCATGCATATGGCTTTTTTTTTTAGAAAACCCATTTCAGCTACCCAATTTTGGAATTCCCCAGTTAATTTAAAGGAGTTATCTGGTCTTTACGAAATTGTGTACAAATGGTTTAATTGCAATAAAATTAGTCACTCAGTAATGTGCTGTCTGTAGCTGAAATGCCTCTGTAAGCCAGTCTCGCATACAGTCCCATGACCATGCTCCTGGTGCTTGTATGTTGCCCCATACACTGAACTCAGGGTTATCTTCCCTCTCCCCTTCCCCATAGTATGGGACATCACACATCACATGTCTATTATCTACACTTCTCCTCCCTCCCTGTCTCTGGAGGGATCATGTTTCACATGCTGGGCAGCAGGTAGTGCAGAGTCTAGCAGCAAAGCTGTGTCTCAGTAGTAGTCAGTGAGTAATTACAGCACTATCTTACAACTTGTAATAGATGGGCATGCAGGCAGCTGTAAATATAAGAAATGTCTGTAGGAGCATAGAGGAATTACGAGAACTCTAGTCCTTTACATGGTAATTCCGCACACATCAAGCCCTAGCAAAATGAAAAACAATAGTGCTGAAAAGAGCTTGGCAACATACAAAAAGGAAAAATAACTACTTCTGAGCTATTGTGGCATCATCTGGAGAGCATTCAGATACATACAGACACATTTTATTTTTGTCATAAGCCTGATAATCTCTTTAAGGAACTTCATCTATTTGCTAGAGTGAAGAGGGGCTACAAATAGCGCCTCTTGCTTTGGAGGATCCAACACATCGGTGCACTGCACAGACAGCCCATTGATCTGAAAGGTTACTATGTAATTCTTCATTTCTCCTGTGGTGGCGCTGTAACAAAATTGAAAACTTGCTGCCTGATTCCACCATAGATTACAGCTGATCGCTGGGGTTCCCAGCACAGAGACAACCTGTGATCAGCTTGTCATCAAGAAAAACTTTCATTTTTCCGTTAGATTAATATGGAATCCAAAAGAATACAAACTCTTATTACGTTTGTTTGAAATCTGAGACACAGTATGGGCTCCATGGATCTCTAGACTCGTAGGTTGTACACAGCCATTGTTTTTATAATCATATTCAATAATTTCTTCTCTCTTCTCACTCTTCTACTTCTGGTCATGAAATATTCCACATAATGTTGTAGTTCTTTGCTGGAGACTGTCATGCCTGTGGGGTATGTGGATCCACTAGGCTGCTCCGCTGTAGCGGAGTAGCAGCTGGCCAAATGATAGTCAATAACAGTCTCTAGGGTAAGAATACCTGGGAAGATGATCCGGCAGACACTCGGAGTAGCAGATATGTGGTGTAGCAGACACTTGGCACAGATGATGCTTGGTGTGGCAGATGACACTGGATGTGCCGATGACACAGGACGCGGCATATGAGACACACACATCTCCAACAATAGACTTCGGCTCAGGAACAAACACAGCAACAGGATACGGGAAGCAGGATACGGGAACACTGGGAGCAGGATACAACTAAGGGGCCATTTGCTTAGACTAACATGGGAATACAACAACAACAACAACAACAACGACATTCAGGCAAGGCGTGGGAGGGCAGAGCCCTTTTTATAGTCCAGGGTGATCTGGAGAAAGGTTAGGGAACTTTTACAGGTACCCTAGTAGAGGCTGCAGGGCAGCACGGCCGTGTGTGCTGAAGTCACTGGGGATGGAGACACCGGCACGAGCTCAGAGGTCTGCGGTCGCAGCTGCAAGAATGTGAGAGAAGGCGGCGGTCCGCAACCGTGGCCGTTACAGAGACAAGTGCCAGATAATCACACCTTCGGGATCATAAAATGCCGGATTAAAGTAAATTGACAGTATTTATATTCTTTATCTAGTATATTTCCAAACCACAGTAACGAAAGCTCTAATGCAAATGATGAAAACCAGAGGAGCTGACCATATTTTCTGGCTGTGACATGAGTGGTTTGCAGGTTGATATGGCTGCTCATCTGCAGAGAAGCAATTTCCCTCTAAATGTGACGGATAAAATGATGATGCAAATCATAAGGAATAATACATAAAATGTTATTTCTTCAGCAAACATTGGAAAGATTCCTACTGCTAAAGGGCAGTTTGGTAGCGGTTGCCATCTGTTTTTTCCACAGATCATATCTTGCCCTGTATGGGCCTAATTAAACAACAATTTATGTGTGACCCGGTATAGTCAAGACGCAGAATTACATTTTGTTTCGAAATGCGTGGTATACTCTCTCGGGCAGACAACTGGCATTTTGGCGCCTCCGACCTGTGGTTATTTCAGAGGAGAATGTAACATGACTGTGTGCATTTCTAAGGTAGGCAAATCTAATGTGAAGAAATGAATGAGTCTGACTTTCTATCGCACCATCCAACAAGAGGAACACTTGAAGATATTGAAATAAGAAAATCAATTTTTGTTTAAGTACCTTGAAGAGTATCCAACCTGTAAATTCCAGTAAGTTAAGAAATTGCTTTCACCGGAGACTGATTGATAGGTCAAGAAATGTTCGCCTTTTTTTTTCTCTCTCTCGCCCATTGAAGTTTAATGCACTTTTTTTTTTTTACAGACAGGAATTGAAAAGAGTGATTACAATAGAATGCGAAAATTCCAATAAATGCGAATAAAAAGAAAAGGTTATGATGAGAAGGAGTGTTAGAAAATAAAATGGAAACAAAGGACTAAAGAGGTGACTTATGACCTTGCAAAATCTAAGTCTGGGGAATGAGGCTTCATCAACATGTGTATTAACCAGTAGTGGTGAGTTAGAATCAACTGGTTAAAGGGGAATACATTCCCTGTTCATATGCCCGATTAGGGCATTTAGGCATCATAGACGGGGTTCCCTTGCTCTGGACCCCCTTCTCTGAGCCCACTCTAGCCATCTCTGGACAAACTTTTATCTGAATATCAGCCATATAATGCTATATTTCATGCTTCTGGCAAAATCAGCTGGAGCCGGTCTTGATGGGAGATCGCCATACGAAAAGGGATGTCTGTAGGGAGGCAACCACTTTAAAAAATATTCAAGATGTGTGAGCGGCTTCCTCTGTTCAATGAAATAGTAAGAAAATGTCATCTTGTAGTTGAAGGCAACGCATCAGGAATTTACTTTTTGCTTCATTAAGTAGATGTCTGTAAAAGAGACGTAATGTGGTTGCATTTTTTTTTAACGTTTTTGCTAATTATGTTTTATTTTTAAAACCTTTCCTTAGGGTGCAGCAGGGTGTATGTGCTTTATGGTAGCTGCAATTAATGGAAGTTAATAGTCAGAAAAATATTACAGTCTTTAGTAAGTGGTGGATATTAACTCCTCCCCCAGAGTCCTCCCCCAAGTGATACGGGTGTCGCATTAAGGGCCTAATCTGTGTATATATTGTATAGTGTTACTATCCTGTCTTATCTAGGCCGCCAGCAGTACAATAGAGCGATCATTAACTCACCTAAACAATTATGATAATGAGATGACTCAGCTGACCTCTCACAGTATACATAGTAAAGTTGACAAGTGAGCTGCAGGAAACAGGAAATATCAGGCTATTGTGTGTGCTCCAGTAGTCAGTGTGAAAACGCAGGATTTATTTTTGTAATGAATTGTCATATGAAATTTTTTTTTATAATAAAAACCTAAATTAAATAATGTATTTTTCTGAGTATACATTGTCTTTTATATAGTTTTCCTACCACTTAGTTGAACTAAGAAAGGTACTTAGATGATTTCTAAACAAGTTCAGTTGATTTTGACTTACTACTACTAGATATACAAATATGCAGATGAAGAGACATAAGAATAACTATTCCGTACCGTATTGTATCTACAGCTCCTAAGAAGACCTATGCATCTCCATGGTAGCAGACAACAAACAAACTTGTGTAGTCTGATTCTGCAGTCGTGTTCACTTCCATCTGTCCCCTACTACAGCTTGTTGTCTTTACCATGGAGGAACATTGGTCTGCATAGCAGCTATAGATACAAAATGGTACTGAGCTTCAAATATCCTGTATAGACCTGTAGTTAAATCATAAAAATTAGCCACCACTAGGGCCAGCTTCAGAGTTTATTGCATACGTTTTTACTATTAAACGGGTTTTCCATTAAGTTAAATTTTTTTCTTAGGGACAGCAAATTAAATAAGTAAAACAAAAAAAACAATACTTACCTTTCCTTCCCCCTGGAAGTCCAGCACTGTCGCTCGTTGCTTGTTTATGTGCACGTAGCATGTGACCACTGCAGCCAATCAGAGGGCTTAGTGGCCATATTAGAGAGCCCCGCTAAGCCCTCTATTTGGCAACAGTGGTTACATGCTACTAGCATACAAACGAGCACCGAGACTGCGCCGAAGAGACAGCGCTGGATTGCCAGAGGCAAGGATAAGTATTACTTTTTTTGTTTAATTTATTTTATTTGCAGCCCCTAAGAAAAAATTTCCACTTCCCGGATAATCCCTTTAAATTTAATTTAAAACCATATGAAGGTAGCTCCTAAGCTCCCTCTAGTGGTGGCTTCAAGCAGCCAGAATTTTATCTATGTAGAGGATTTGAAGCTCTGTATTGGAAATCTGTTTCTGGATCCATATAGATATATTAATGAATTATCATTTTGGACCCATTTATACTGAAAAAACCCCAAAATGATTTTCAAGAGTAGACATTTGCTTTAAACTTATAATATGTGTAAAAAAAAGAAAACATTTCCTTAATTGAAAGAACAAATTTAATATATTTTCAAATCAAAATAAATCTTTTATGCTAGCAATTTGTTTCCAAAGAATATCAAGAGAATTAGAGAAGCCAATTAGTGCAGCTTCCCCCGCAGATGGAGAATAACTTTCAGCTGTAGGTATGTGAGATTCTCATTAAGGCTGTCCTAGCATCAGGTATATACAGTATGCGGAATAGTGAAAGGGAAGATCTAGGAAGCTCAGGCTAAGAACATCCTTCCATTGATACGAAAATAAAAAAATTTGACTATAATTTGCGTAAAGAGCCGCGAGTGGTGGCACTAATTCCATAAACTGCTTCTTAGCATTGGGCCCACCTAGCGCCTTAGCCCGCACAGAGGTATTAGCTGAAAATGGTTATTATTAGGCTACAAATTGATTGTGCTGCGTGCTTAGAAGCAGTCAATTAAAAAAGGAACAGTAATGAATTTTGATTAAATGTGTGTTCAATGATTGTGTTGTGCTCCCCAGACGCAGAGCTCTGCTGATAAGATGGAAAAAGATCCCGCTGCCTGCAGGACTCTGTAGTGACAAGACAATACATTGTTGGGGTAGTAAAGAAGATGGGTACAGTTTAATCCCATGCTGTCGCAACCATTTTTCCTCTCTTTTATTTTGTTTTTTTCCTTCCCGCCTTCCAAAAACCATAACTTTTTTATTTTTTCCTATGACATAGCCGTATGAGGACTTGTTTTTTGCGGGACGAGTTGTAGCTTTCAACGGCACCATTCGTTGTACCATATAATGTACTGGGAAACTGAAAAACAATACTTTGTGGAGTGGAATGGAAAAAAAACTGTGATTTTTCCAATGTTTTTTTAGGTTCAGTTTTATGGCGTTCTTTTGTGGTAAAAACTACTTGTTAACTTTCTTTTGCGGGTCAAAACGATTATGGCGATACCAAACGTATATAGTTTTATTTATTATGTACTATTTTGCAACGAAAAAATTTGCTGAAAGAATTTTTGTGTCACCATATTCTGAGAGCCATAACTTTATTTTTCCGCTGGCAGAGCGGTCTAAGGCCTCATTCACACGGCAGGGTTTCCCGGCCGGGTGCCGGCCGTTCATAAATCGGCCGGCACCCGGCTGCATTAGGAATAATAGACCCCTAATGGGGCTATTCACACGACCGATTTTTTGACGGCCGGGAAATCCGGCCATCAAAAAATAGGACATGCTCTATCTTCGCCCGGGTACCCGGCCGCCCAGCTCCCATAGAAGTCTATGGGGCCGGGTAATACACGGCCATCACCGGAATGTGTTCCGAGTGATGGCCGGGTTTCCCGGCGCTTGCGCTCTATCTCCTCCTCCTCACAGCGCAGAGTGCATGTGAGGAGGAGGAGTTGATGCCATTCTGACGAATGGCATCGCTGTACACTGTGTGGCAGGGCCGGGGTGTACAGCAGGTGGAAGGGAGCGCTGCGCTGGCTCCCTTCCCCTGCTTGAAAAGCACCCTGGCCCGGCGACACCTTCGATGGCGCCGCTAGCAGCTGCAGCTGCTGCTGCTACTACCGTAGCGACACCACTATAGCAGAGCGGGGAGTTATCTCCCCGCTCTGCTATGTGCTAGCCGCACTTTAGCTCCTTGAAGGAGCGGAATCCCCGTGTTTTCAGGGATTCCGCTCCTGGACAAAGCGCTTGATGTCTCTGTCCATATCTGGGCAGTGACATCAGGGGAAACTCCTGAAGCGGAATCCCCGAACACATGGGGATTCCCCTTCACGATGTCACTGTCCGGATCTGCCCGGCCCGGCACGGATGCATAACTTTATGCAAACCGGCCGGGCAAAATGGCCGATTTTACCGGCCGACACTCGGGCTCGGGAACGACCCGGTCGTGTGAATCCCGCCTTAGGGTTTGTTATTTGCGGGGCAAGCTGTAGTATTGATACCAAGTATGGGTACATACAACTTTTTAAGAATTTTTTAATTCAATTTTATATGGGAGGTAAGGTGACAAAAAAACAGCGATGTTGGCGTTTTTTTTTATGGTGTTCATCTTTCGGTAGAAATAATGTCATATTGTAATAGCTCGGCCTTTAACTGACGCGGCAATATAATTTTTTTTTCCTTTACATTACTATAGGTGAAAAATTGGAAAAGATTTTTTTGATCTTTGAATATTTTTTATTTCTTTATTCATTACTAAAAACTTTTTCAACAATTTTTTTTTTTTTAGTCCCACTAGGGGACTTGAGCAAGCGATCATTTGATGGCTGGTAAATTACACTGCTATACCTATGTATTGCAGTGTATTGTAATTTTTACCGGCTCCTATTAAGGAGCAAAAAAATGTCAGACCTTAGATCATTCATTAGGCCTCCAGGCTGCCGTGAAACCCCTTGACAATCCGCGATTGTGCAGGGGAGGTGATTGATGGGATGACGGGGTGGCCCCCCTCTTTCTAACAGCTTAGACGCTGCGGTTGCTATTGTCATTGACCACGGTATCTTAGTGGTTACAGTTATAGTGAAGAGTATAGAGCGGGGGCAGCCTGTGAGCCCACTCCATACCCCCCCTACTGACTATAAAAATACAGTTACGTTAAATGACGGTAAAAGATTAAATTATACTCTAAAGCAGTAATATCCGAACTGTAGGTTTCCAGCCACTGCAAAACTACAACTCCCAGCAAGCCCTGACAACCGCAGGCTGGGAGTTGTAGTCTTGCAACAACTGGAGATCCGCAGGTTGGAAATCACTACTCTAGAAGAGAATGCATAACCAGAGATATATGATAATGATATTGTATTTTTAAATTACTCTTTAGTCTACAATATGCTTGAGTGCAACATGATGCGACTACATGAATGGAAATGTTTTGGGTTGTTTAAAGGGATTGTCCTTAAAATGACCCTCTGGTGTCAGGACAAAATTATAAATTATGAATTTAAAATTGTAAAATGATAAATTTAAAATGATAAAATGATAAATTCAAAATGATAAAATTATAAATCTAAAATGATAAAATTATAAATTTTAAATTGTAAAATTATAAATTTGATGGGGTATATGGAGTTATATTACCTGGTGCACTCCAGTTGCCCCCCTCTGCCGTAGATCAGCCATTTTATGGTCCCCTTTTTGTTGTCTTAAAATGGCTCAAAAAGACTGAATCTAAGACACTCCCTCTGACAACGGATTGGACAGAACTGCTCACAAGAGCAGCTGTGGCCAATCCAAGAACAGTGGGAGTGTCTCAGACTCATAGTCTAAGAAGCACTGCAACCATTTTGGAACAGCACAGAGTGGAGCCTAAAATGGCTGATCCACAGCAGAGGGGGGCAACTGGAGGGCACCAGGTAATATTACTTCATATACACATCATATTTAAAATGTTGTCCCGGGAATGAACGGTTGCTTTAAGAGATGAACCCTTTTTGTTAGAAGGGTCCCCGATGATAAGATGATCATAGATGGTCCCAATGCTCAGACCCCTAGCGATCAGCTGTAATTTTTGGGGAAATTGTCAGCAGGTGTTCCACTTACCTACAGCGCCACCACTGGAGAAATGAAGCATTACACAGTTCTCTTTGATTCAATCTACTGCCTGTGCGTAATGCATGGATGTGTTGGGTCCCCCAAAGCAGGAGATGCTCTTTGTAGCCGCTCCCTGCTATGACTAATAGATGAAGACCCAGAATGGGAGACCATCTTTATTAATAGTGTACCTTTAAAGGTCTGTGATTAAATTGGAGCGGTTTGTTTTCTAAAATGTTAAATTCTTTGCATTTTGAACTGTGGGCCTATGTGGACAACTCTGGTTTCCACTAATGGATGCCTGTAATTTGGACTATTGTCCACATTTTGTACTAACATCTTTTGATCCAAATTCTAATTTTAGGGGATCATAAATGTATTTAATGTGTAGTATAATATTTGGTACAAATATAGAAATTTAGAGAAACAGCGCCACTCATGGTACAAGTCTGGTATTGCAGTGTTGACTTGAATAGAGCTGAGTTGGACAATTCCTTTAATGTATCACTACTATCATCTTAAATGTCTGTATTAATAAAGTCAATCATATGTCAACCCATGGAAGTGTAATGGCAGGAAGGAGGTGAAGGGAAAGTGAGCCCTAATCTACCCACCGCCCTGTCCCTGCCTACTTGCAACGACCCGCCCTAGGCGACGAGGTACAACTGGGCGGCGGTCCCTACGCTGGCTAAGTGCACTGGAAGACAAACGGGGAACACGCAAGGGAAGGGGCAGTAGCCACGGAACGCCACGAGGAACGGGGCGGCGAACGAACAGTCAGGACCAGGACGAAGTGAGTACACCCGAGCGGGCACGGAGACAGAAGCAAGCCAGGGCAAGCAAAGCAGGTCAAGCAGAACTGCAGCAAGGCAGAAGCACGGCAGAAGCAGGCTGGAGCAAGCAGCAGTGAGGCCAGGAATCCAAAAGAATTACAAGCACTGAGGGAGAGCACAGGGCAGGTAATAAAGGGCAGGGGGCGGAGCTAACTCCGAGAGACCAGGCCGCGATAGGCTCTCCCACTCCTGAGCCTGCCACCCTGGTTGGTGGGAGATGGTGTCAGTCGAACAGGTCTGGCCTCAGGTGTGGATTGATTAATCCCAGGAGTATAGCTAGATGAAGTACCTGGCAGATCCCTAACAGTACTCCCCCTTTTATGAGGGGCCACCGGACCCTTACTAAGGGGACCCGGTTTAGTGGGGAAGAGGAGGTGGAACCTCCTGATCAATACCCCAGCGTGAACATCACGGGCAGGTACCCAAGTCCTCTCCTCCGGCCCGTATCCTTTCCAATGGACCAGGTACTGGAGGGAGCCCTGGACCATCCTACTGTCCATAATCTTGGCCACCTCGAATTCCACCCCCTCAGGGGTGAGAACGGGAACAGGAGGTATCCTCGAGGGGGACCAGGACGGGGAGCAGCGTTTAAGGAGGGAGGCATGGAAGACGTCATGTATGCGAAAGGATGGGGGGAGCTCCAGACGGAAGGATACAGGGTTGAGGACTTCAATGATCTTATAAGGTCCAATGAATCGGGGAGCAAACTTCCTGGACGGGACCTTAAGGCGCAAGTTCCTGGACGACAACCAGACCAAATCCCCGACGACAAACCGGGGGTTAGCAGAACGTCTACTATCTGCCTGAATCTTTTGTGCGCTCTGGGACGCCTCTAGGTTCTTCTGAACCTGGGCCCAGACAGTGCACAGTTCCCGATGAACCTCCTCTACCTCAGGATTATTGGAACAACCAGGGGAGACGGAGGAGAACCTTGGGTTAAACCCGAAATTACAGAAAAACGGGGAGACCCCTGACGAGTTACTGACCCGGTTATTCAGGGAAAATTCAGCAAGGGGAAGGAATGAGACCCAATCGAATTGACAGTCCGAGATGAAACACCTTAAATATTGTTCCAGGGATTGGTTGGTCCTTTCCGTTTGGCCATTAGTTTCGGGATGGAAGGCGGAGGAGAAGGACAGATCAATCTCCAACTTTTTACAAAAAGCTCTCCAAAATAAGGAAACAAATTGTACCCCTCTGTCAGAAACGATATTGACTGGGGCCCCATGGAGACGCAGGATGTGTTTCACGAACAAAGAAGCTAACGTCTTGGCGTTAGGTAGCTTCTTAAGGGGCACAAAGTGGCACATCTTGCTGAAGCGTTCGACTACCACCCACACCACCGACTTGCTCTGAGATGGAGGCAAATCGGTGATAAAATCCATGGAGATATGGGTCCAAGGTCTCTGGGGAATGGGCAAGGAACGTAGTAGGCCCGCAGGTCGGGACCTAGGGGTTTTGGACCTAGCGCAAACCTCACAAGCGGCGACGTAAGCCCTAACATCTTTAGGCAACCCAGGCCACCAATAGTTTCTGGTAATGAGGTGTTTGGTGCCCAAGATGCCAGGATGACCAGATAGAGCGGAGTCATGGTTTTCCCTGAGTACCCTCAGCCGGTATTGCAGGGGAACAAACAGTTTGTCCCCAGGGACGTTCCCGGGAGCTGCACCCTGATCAGCCGCGATATCAGAAGCTAAATCAGAATCCGTGGCAGAGACGATTATACCAGGGGGTAAAATACAAGCGGGATCCTTCTCGGAAGGAGGATTGGCCATGAAACTACGTGACAGAGCGTCAGCCTTAATATTCTTGGACCCAGCCCTATAGGTAACCAAGAAATTAAATCTGGTAAAGAATAGTGCCCACCGAGCTTGTCTAGGATTAAGCCTCCGGGCCGATTCTAGGAAAACCAGATTCTTGTGATCCGTAAGGACCGTTACCTGGTGTCTGGCCCCCTCCAGGAAGTGCCGCCACTCCTCAAACGCCCATTTAATGGCTAGAAGTTCGCGGTTGCCAATATCATAGTTACTCTCCGTGGGCGAAAACTTCCTAGAGAAGTAAGCACAGGGGCGGAGATGGGTGAGGGAGCTGGTACCCTGGGACAAGACGGCCGCCACTCCCACCTCGGAAGCGTCAACCTCCACAATAAATGGCTCCTCTTGGTTGGGCTGAATCAGCACGGGGGCCGAGATAAAGCACTTCTTGAGAGTCTCAAAGGCCTGGACGGCCTCAGGGGGCCAATGGAGGACATCGGCACCCTTGCGGGTGAGGTCCGTAAGAGGCTTAGCGACGACCGAGAAGTTGGCAATAAATCTCCTGTAATAGTTGGCGAACCCTAAAAAACACTGTAACGCCTTAAGGGAGGCAGGTTGGACCCATTCCGCCACAGCTTGAACCTTGGCAGGGTCCATGCGGAATTCATGAGGAGTGAGGATTTGCCCTAAAAATGGTATCTCCTGTACCCCAAAGACACATTTTTCAGTCTTAGCAAACAGATTATTCTCCCGAAGGACCTGGAGCACCTTCCTGACATGCTCCACGTGGGAGGACCAGTCCTTGGAAAACACCAGTATGTCATCAAGGTACACAACAAGAAATATCCCCAGGTAATCTCTCAGGATTTCATTAATAAAATTCTGGAAGACAGCAGGGGCATTACACAACCCAAAGGGCATGACCAGGTATTCGAAATGACCCTCGGGTGTGTTGAACGCAGTTTTCCACTCATCCCCCTCTTTGATGCGGATAAGGTTATATGCCCCCCGTAGATCGAACTTAGAAAACCACTGGGCTCCCTGAACCTGATTAAAAAGATCCGGAATCAAAGGAAGTGGGTACTGGTTCCTTACGGTGACCTTATTCAGGTTACGATAATCAATGCACGGCCTAAGACCACCATCCTTCTTCCCCACGAAGAAGAAGCCAGCACCTACAGGAGAAGTCGAGGGGCGAATGAAGCCCTTGGCCAGGCATTCTTGGATATACACCCTCATCGCTTCACGTTCAGGACATGAAAGATTAAATATCCTACCCTTAGGAAGCTTGGCACCAGGCACCAAATCGATGGCGCAATCGTAATCTCTATGGGGGGGCAACACCTCAGAGGCCTCCTTGGAAAACACATCGGCGAAGTCCTGAACAAACTCAGGAAGCGTGTTTACCTCCTCCCGGGGAGAAATAGAGTTAACAGAAAGACATGACATCAGACATTCACTACCCCATTTGGTGAGATCCCCAGTATTCCAATCAAATGTGGGATTATGCAACTGCAACCAGGGAAGACCTAATACCAGATCAGACGATAATCCCTGCATCACCAGTACAGAGCACTGCTCCAAATGCATGGAGCCAACCAGGAGTTCAAAAACAGGGGTATGCTGAGTAAAATAACCATTAGCAAGGGGGGTTGAGTCGATTCCTACTACAGGGATAGGATAAGGTAAATCAATACAAGGCATCTTTAGAGACATAGCAAATTCCACAGACATGATATTAGCAGATGAGCCAGAATCCACGAAAGCACTGCCCGTGGCAGACCGGCCAGCAAACGAGACCTGAAAGGGAAGCAAAATTTTATTGCGTTTCACATTAACGGGAAATACCTGTGCGCCCAAGTGACCTCCCCGATGATCACTTAGGCGCGGAAGTTTTCCGGCTTCTTATTCTTGCGCCTGGGACAGGTGTTCAGTAGATGCTTGTCGTCCCCACAGTAGAAGCAGAGATCATTCATTCTGCGAAACTCCCTACGTTGTCGAGGGGACATGGAGGCCCCGAGTTGCATAGGTACCTCCGAGTCCTCCGTGGAGGGGCGAGGAGACGGGACCTCGGGGGGAATCGCAGAAAAGTCAGAGGGGAGCACACTGAAGCGTTCTAGCTGACGTTCCCTGAGACGTCGGTCAAGTCGTACTGCTAGGGCCATAACCTGGTCAAGGGAGTCAGGCGAGGGGTAGCTAACCAGCAGATCCTTCAGGGCGTCAGATAATCCTAACCTAAACTGGCACCTTAGGGCCGGATCGTTCCACTGAGAAGCTACGCACCACTTCCTAAAATCAGAACAGTATTCCTCAACCGGTCTCCTACCCTGACGTAAGGTCACCAGCTGACTCTCGGCTAAAGCAGTCCTGTCAGTCTCGTCGTAAATGAGTCCGAGGGCAGAGAAAAAACGATCAACAGAGGAAAGTTCAGGGGCGTCAGGAGCCAAGGAGAAGGCCCACTCTTGGGGCCCTTCCTGGAGTCGGGATATGATGATACCCACCCGCTGGTTCTCGGAACCTGAGGAGTGGGGCTTTAGGCGGAAATACAGTCTGCAACTCTCCCGGAAGGAGAGAAACGTCTTACGGTCCCCTGAAAACCGGTCAGGTAACTTGAGGTCGGGTTCTAGAGGTGAGGTGAGGGGTACTACTAAAGCAGCGTCACCCTGATTGACCCTTTGGGCCAGGGCCTGGACCTGTAGGGAGAGGCCCTGCATCTGCTGGGTCAGGGTCTCAAGGGGGTCCATGATAGCGTCAGCGTAGGAGAAAGGGTAGACTAGGTAAGGGCTTGTAATTATGTAATGGCAGGAAGGAGGTGAAGGGAAAGTGAGCCCTAATCTACCCACCGCCCTGTCCCTGCCTACTTGCAACGACCCGCCCTAGGCGACGAGGTACAACTGGGCGGCGGTCCCTACGCTGGCTAAGTGCACTGGAAGACAAACGGGGAACACGCAAGGGAAGGGGCAGTAGCCACGGAACGCCACGAGGAACGGGGCGGCGAACGAACAGTCAGGACCAGGACGAAGTGAGTACACCCGAGCGGGCACGGAGACAGAAGCAAGCCAGGGCAAGCAAAGCAGGTCAAGCAGAACTGCAGCAAGGCAGAAGCACGGCAGAAGCAGGCTGGAGCAAGCAGCAGTGAGGCCAGGAATCCAAAAGAATTACAAGCACTGAGGGAGAGCACAGGGCAGGTAATAAAGGGCAGGGGGCGGAGCTAACTCCGAGAGACCAGGCCGCGATAGGCTCTCCCACTCCTGAGCCTGCCACCCTGGTTGGTGGGAGATGGTGTCAGTCGAACAGGTCTGGCCTCAGGTGTGGATTGATTAATCCCAGGAGTATAGCTAGATGAAGTACCTGGCAGATCCCTAACAGGAAGTTCATGGAAGTTTCTTTAAAATTAGCGGACGCACATGAAACAAAGATAAGACATAGTTCTCTACTATTCTGCTGTCTCTGTGGAAAGGAAATAAACTAACTTGAAATTGTTGTGTTAAATCAAAGCCAGAGGTCAGATGTCATCCTTTGGCCATAGCAGAGATTAACGGTGTTTTGCCTGAAAGTCGTTGAAGATAATAATTAGATTGAATTTTTAAGGTACTTAAAAAATCTCATAAGAACGTCAGTAAATTGGAAGTTAGGATCAAGCAATCGTTCAATATGGTGCATGAGATATGGTTTACCCCACAAACAAATGTGTAATTGCAATATGGCTACCTATAGGGAAACACAAGTCATCCATGGGACTTTTTAGTGTATTTTTTTAAATTATATTTAGGTTCCCTACAGTTCTGTATTCCAGAGCCAAGGCAATCTGCATGCCGCCATAAGGAGTATACGTTAAGATTTTTATTCTCTCTACATGTAACGCTTCTAGAATACCCCTTTAATATGGCATCTGATGAACCATACCATGAAAACCTCAATGCAATCTATATGGGCTGGTGACAGTCTATAGGTCAGCACGGATCCATATTAAGGCTCGAGCCCTAAGAATATGTAAGGCATTGACTAGTAGATAATGGCAGATTGATAAGGGATATAAAAAATGTATCAGCTTGATCCAATGTTACATTTTTGGCTATTGCTATCACATCCATAAACAATATTTTCTTTTATACTTTTAACGCCATACATTTTTTTTTACCCACTTTCTGTTGTTTGTGGGAACAAGGGAAACACCAATGAATTCCAGAAAAAATCTACATTTCAATTATTTTTTAGGGATTTCTTTTGGAAAATGGTCTGCTTTTTGTACAAAAACAGCGCCAGACACAGGCTATGTCTGGTATTGCACTATTCACGTGAATGGGGCTGATATGCAATACAAGTTTGTTCATGGAAACATTCAGACTGTTTTGTTAATCATACAACCCCTTTAAACAATGTTTGAATGGTTGGCATCAGAGCTTACAATGGAGAATATCCTCACTCTAAAGATGCCTATTCTCATGAGAGTAACGTCAACCCGAACCGACAATTACCATCTGATGTGGCCAACCATCTAATGTGTATAGGGGTGTCCCAACTCTCCCCCTTACAGCAGATGTCAGATTGCATTTTCAACATGCCCGATTCTTTATTCTCATGGGACATTAAATTCCCCTCTCTCCATTTAGTACACAAGTTGCTTGGCTGAACAAAGTGGGCATGTGTGTGGGTGTCGGGAGGACAAGCTGTCTGCCAAATGAGGGTTTGGCCGACAGCTATCTAAGGTGTATGGCTACCTTTACAAAGAAGTGATAGTAGCATGTATTGCTGACACACTACCAGCCCTTCTATTCCCTGTTTTTTTGCGCAGGGAAATATACCTCCTGCTCCCTAGCACTACAGCGGAGTATTAATTAAAATTCAAAAAATGTATAATGTCTATTATAGGGAAAACTGGAGGTTCTCCTAAATTATTTCATGTGACGGATTTGATGGACAATGATTTGATAAACAAATTACAAATAAACAAATGTAGGTTGCGACACACAGGGCCAGATTAAAGTTGCGAAAGGGTACCTTTGTTACCCAAACCTCACCTGACTTCCTATCACAACTACATATAGAAGAGCTTGCCACACATGCACCTGGCCCTCTCCATTGAAGTCTATGGGAGTTATGGATGCAGCCAAATCACCAACTCCCTTGGACTTCAAAAGAGAGAGCCACTTGCTTGCGTGGCCTCCTCTCCACCTCTTCATGACTAGATAGGATCACCACATAGCCATTAGGTAGATTGGGTGGTGGAGGCCTTTTAGGTCAGCAAGGTGGTGAAGGTCCTATTACTTGTGCTTCCTTTAATCTGGCCCTGGCTGCACAGCTGTCTGGCTGTGTAGTCAGACCCACCCCCTTTCTGCCTTCTAGCAGCTGAAAGGGGCGGTCCAGACAACATAGCCAGACTACAATGCAGCAACCAACAGATTTTTATATTTAATCTCTGAGCTGAAGACAATGCAGGAGACAAACACAGCTCTTAAAATAATAAAGGTATATTATAAATGTATTCATTTTTTGGATTACCAGCTAATTGAACATTGAACCCATACTTTAAACTTAGTTCTTGAGAAGTGACTTCATTGTACAATCGCCCTCTGATCTTAAAAGTCCAATGCGAAAAGATGAAATCTCATGAACTCATTTGTAATGCATTGTAATAAATCTGCACCAAGAGAGAACAGAGCAAGACAGATTGCTAAGTGTGCTCCCGAGACTTCACTTTCAGCTCACTCATCAATGAGGGCATCATCCAAATGTGAATGAGGTTGAATTGCTTTTTCAGGTGTCTACAACATGTGTCCATTAATTGCGAGCATTATGTTTCATTATCACATCCTAAACTCGGCAATCAAGAAAGAAATAGAACTGACTTTGTCATGGAAAAATCTGTAAAAGGAAAGAAAAAATCTCTCCATATTGTACTATATAGAATGAGTCATGAATAATATAATATGAAAATAATATTTAAGGGTGTATGTCTAATGCGAGGGGGGCCCAGCCCTGGTTGGTCAAGTCACCATTGTAATTGGGTAGCGACAACATGACTCCTGTCTGTAGAGCTGTGTTGTTAACAAACATGGGGTGGGAATTTGGCCAAAGGGTCATGGAAAGAGCATGGAGGGGGAAACAAACACCAGGCCCTTCTGTCCTGGATGGCAAAATCCAGCACCGTAATGAGGAGCCCAGTTTGATCTTTGCTGCAAGCCCCCTCGCTTGTTCGCAACGTATAATAATATCACATTAATTATTTATCGGCTAGATACTGAGATCATTTTTGATAATGGAAACTCAATATAAACTTGCTAAAATATAGAATTCATACATTGATTACATTGCATGGCCGGACTCATTACATCTACCATGCTTTTCCAATCAGTACCCTTTACTTAAATGGACATGAACTTTTCAAACAATTTATGCTAATCTAATAGAATACCTGATATAGATCAACTTTGTAATTTACTTACTGTTAAAATTTGGTTGTTTTATCTATGCAAATTCTGTGTGAAGTTACTGCCACTAGGTGTCGCCCATCCTATAATCTGCTGTCCCCTTTTGTCAAGGAAAATCCATCCCTAGTTACAGAGCAGAAATGACGGACAGCAAAAGGTGGGGGTGTATCATTTCACAGCTTGCCAATACAGTCTATGGAGAGGAAAAAGGGAGCAGGAGAAGGGAACAGAGTGAGTCAGACACAGACACGATACCAATACCAAGTCTATGGTGAGGGGAGGGGGAGAAAATGGAGGGAGAAGAGTCAATCAGATACAGAAACACTGCTAATATAGAGAGGGGAAGAGAGCAGAACAGAGTGAGAAAGGCAGAGTCTGCAGCAGCTTCTAATAAGTGTTATATCTCACCCCAGTGTTGGATTCTCAGCTACACTGCTCAGTAATGATGTAGAATCTTATCCATGTTGCAGCTTATATATATATATATATATATATATATATATATATATATATATATATATATATGATATCAGTTTGGCTGTGGCCACTATCTCAGGGAAAACTGAGAATTAGAGATAAAGCCTGCAGAGTGGGAAACTGCTAAAAACAATGCAGAATACAAGTCATATAATGGAGAGAAATAGAGTTATTCCTCATGTACACCCATATGACGGCTTAGTCTAAAAAAAAATCACATGAATGTTCGGTACACTTTAAACTCATATAACTTACTGTACAGTATATTGGCATGACTGCCAAAAAGATAGGCCATGCTTTGCTATATGGCCTTAGAGATGAAGGGGGCACTTATTTATTATCTCATTCCCTGAGAGCCTACTCCAGATTTTAGAAAATGCTTGGTCTCTATATAATAATTTTACTTGGTAGAAAACACATTTGCAACAAACGTATTTCTTTACTTTTTATTGCCCCATCCATGTCTGCAGCTGCATCTTAGCAGTCGTTAACACTGTTGATGACTTAAAGGCTACATTCAATTTTGGAACCAATTTTTTAATTACTCCAGAGCACACAAAAAAAATTCTAATATTAATTGTAAAGAAATATTAAGTAATATTTATTTTATTTGCAAACAAAATCAAATATACATTTGTATTGTATCTACAACTCCCTTGCAGGCTGTTTCCAAGGTTACAGACTACGAAGAATTTTTGTGTAGTCTGATATTACAGTCATACTTCTACGGCATGTTTGTTAGAAATTACCAGGTGATAGATGTAAGGTATGACTGCAGGATCAGACTACACAAAGGATTTGTTTGCAGTCTTTAACTATGGAGACACATTGGTTGGCATAGAAGCTGCATACACAAAACGGTAGGATATTTGTTTAGTCAAGGCTTTGTCAAAGTTTTTCCCTTTTTTTTTTTTTTTCCAGATCCAGTGGTTAACTGTCGGCAAAAGTATAAATATCCTTTAATTATTTGTATTATTACTAATAGTAGTAGTAGTAGTAGTAGTAGGAATAGTAGAATTTATATATTTTGTTTAAAGTGAATTATCGAAAAAAACTAATATTGTAAAAAAATAAGCTTTAAAAAGTCATCTTTGTTTAAAATAAAAATATCAGTGGCATTTTAGAAGACAGCAAGGGGATCACCAAATGTATTAGATGTAGCAACGTTGTCTTTGAAGATCTATTTCTTCAGTTAACTGTAGACAGCTGGTACAGATCAATATTGCAGCCCATCAAGTGTGTATGGAGAAAAAAAACTGTAATAGACTCAAACTGCATACCAACACATTCTGCCGAAATTGTGTTTAGTGGGAAATTGCTGGTTTGTAGCTGAGTCTTTGCTTTATATTGACAGTGTGATTAAGCGTACATATGGTTCTAGAGCCGCAGTGTATGTCTCTGGAAGTAACAAGCGGACGAGACCTTGAGGTAGGGGGTATCTGACAAGGCCTTGATCCTGCCAATGAACCCCAGATTCCATATATAAAGCTATTACCGTTTTTCAGCATTAGTATGGTACATCCATTTTATTTTCTATCCAGTGTCACTAATGCCAGACCTTCTGCCCCTGTCCTATATCCATTATTTTTACTGAACCGTTGAAGATCTGAGAATATTTCATCAATGCCGTTTCTTGTCTATAGGGTGAATACAAGAGAAATGGGAGAGTCTGCTGTTCAGCCATGCAGAAAACCTGTAACATCCAGGCAGCCTTTACTAGTGTCCTGGCAATATGTTTCCTATAATAATGTATTCATATTGAGCCTAATAAATCCTAATACCGTGTTTCCCCGAAAGTAAGACAGTGTCTTACTTTCTTTTTATCCCCAAAAGCCCGACTATGTCTTACTTTCGGGGTATGTCTTATATTGTAAAAAAATAGTCGAATTTTTTTTTTTTTTTTTTTTTCACAAACTTTATTTAACTGTTTTACATTTTTTTTTTTAGTCCCACCAGGGGACTTCACTATGCGATGTGCCGATCGCATATATAATGCTTTGGTATACTTAGTATACCGAAGCATTATTGCCTGTCAGTGTAAAACTGACAGGCAACCTATTAGGTCATGCCTCCGGCATCGCCTAACAGGCAGATGCTGAAGGCAGACCTGGGGGTCTTTGTTAGACCCCCGGCTGTCATGGAAACCCGACGGCGACCCGCGATTTGTTTGCGGGGGCGCCGATCGGGTGACAGAGGGAGCTCCCCCCTCTGTCAAACACATTAAATGCCGCTGTCACTATTGACAGCGGCATTTAATGGGTTAAACTGCCGGAATCGGCGCGCGCTTCGATTCCGGCAGTTGCAGCAGGAGCAAGTGCAGGGGACGGCGCGGTGACGTATGGAGAGGGGGGTGGCGCGGAAGTGGGCAGGAGGCGGCAATACCCCCGTGTTTCCCCGAAAGTAAGACATATGTCTTACTTTCGGGGTACGGCTTATATTAGCCGACCCCCCTGAAACCCCCGATACGTCTTACAATCGGGGGTGTCTTACTATCGGGGAAACACGGTAGCACCACTCTTGTTCTTATGGTATTACAGCTCAGTCCGATTCAAGTGATTTAATGTATGACATTTTGCCCTTTTGCAGCCACCACTAGAGGGAGATTAGGAGCTTGCTGCATACTTGTTTATTATAGAGTTTAATGTATAAACTGTATTAAGTGAGATCCTTAGCTCCTTCTAGTGGTGGCTTCAGGTAACCAGAATGATATGTATATTTTAAAGGGAATCTACCGGCAGTATACTCAAAACTACTGACAATGCTGTATAGAGGAAGGGGAGAGCTGTGTAACCATACCTGTGGTGACTTGCTTGACCGAGAAATTAAAGTTTTAATGTTTCTGAGACTGGAATCGCAAGTGCTATGAGGGCGGTATCTTTATGTTCAGTGCGCTGGACTCTCTTCACTGAACACTCCCCGGGTTGTACTTGTCTCCTCCCGGCGTCCTGGTCCACGCAACTCCTCTCATTCCCGTTCAGTATCTCGAGGCCGCTCCCACGGCTGACGCTCTGCGCTAGGTCCTAGTGCACATGCTGACTCTTGTTTCTAAGAGGGCCAGCACGTGCCACAATTATTTTTACCCAGCTTCACTGGGTATTTACGGTCCTTCCAGAGAAATTTGGTTCTTTGAGTGTACCCAGTGTTCCTAGAGTCTCAGCTATCTAATTTATTGTATTTCCTGTGTTTTTGAGGGCCTAACAAAAAACCCAGGTATGCCATGTCTATGTGCCCATTAGAAAATACTGCAGGTTGCCAGGCGTTATATATTGCAATACAGTAGTATTGTAATCTATTATAGAAGCAATCACAGGATCACTCATTCAAGTCCCCTAGTAAAAAGTGTCCAAAGTAAAAAATAAATAAACCCCTTTTCTATAAAAAAAAAATTAATTATTTAGGTGATGAACCAGAATAAGGGGTTAAACAGCCCGGATCAAAGATTTATATCCAATCCTGACTGTTGCAGCGGCATGTCTGCTGCGTATGGTGTGTCCATGGTGTGCGCTCCATCACCACGTCTTTGCCTGTGCCGTGCCCCGATAAAGGGTTAATTAAACCAGGAAAATGTGGTATCCAATAAATTCTCCATATGTTTTTGATAAGCCTGAATGCCGGAATGAAAAGAATAGTAATTGTAAAAATCAGAATGTAATTAATTGATCCCATGACACGTGGCTGCGTTAAGGGTCTTAGATGATTGTGTCTGCTTCCCTGAAGGATTTAACATAATTCAATGTTAGAAATTACCCTTTAATCCTGTGGGATATTAGTACATTATGTGAGCGGACTGTGAACAGCATGTACCATACAAGATCTGCATGACCTTATAATCAGGGCTGGGATGAGGGGTAAGCAGAGGCTGTCAGGACATGCTGGAACTTGTCGTTTTTCAACTACTAGGATGCTTCAGGTTGGAGACTACTGATCTAAGAAGGTTCCTAAACTTAGTATTCCCTACTCAAAATAGTGACATGAGAATATCCCTTATCCTCATGCACATGTCAATATTACGGAAAAGTTTTGAGTTGCACTAAGCCATACGACTCATTGGAGCCATATGCTCCTTCAGATGAATTAGTGAAGGAGCATGCACCTCAAAAACATCTCTAGAATCCGCCCTTTTCTTACTGTGGAAACAGGGAAATCTCTCATTGTCTCTCTGATTCACTCTTGTCTTGTCTACTGTAACACGTTACTAACCGCCTTCCCTCACTAAACTCTCCCCTCTCTAATCTATCCTGAATGCAGCAGCCAGGCTCATCTTTCTTATCAACAGATACACCAATGCCTCTACCCTATGCCAGTCACTGCACCGGACCGCCACACCAATGCTTCTACCCTGTGCCAGTCACTGCACTAAACCGCTACATCAACACCTATACCCTGTGCCAGTCACTACACTTGACCGCTACACCAATGCCTCTATCCTGTGCCAGTGACTACACTGGATGGCTACACCAATGCCTCTACCCTGTGCCAGTCACTACACTGGACCGCTACACCAATACCTGTACCCTGTGCCAGTCACTACACTGGACCGCTACACCAATACCTCTACCCTGTGCCAATTACTACACTGGACCGCTACATCAATATCTCTACACTGGACCGCTACATCAATATCTCTACCCTGTGCCAGTCACTACACTGGACCACTTCACCAATGCCTCTACCTTGTGTGAGTCACTGCACCGGACCGCCACATTAATGCCTCTACCCTGTGCGAGTCACTGCACTGGACCGCCACACCAATGCTTCTACCCTGTGCCAGTCACTGCACTAGACCGCTACACCAATGCCTCTACCCTCTACCCTCTTCCAACAAAAACATGGACAGAATCCACAGAGAGGCAACACTTCCAAAATAATAATGGCTTTATTCACCCGTTCAACGTTTCGGTCGAACAGGACCTTTCTCATGCTTCAAAAAGGTCCTGTTGGACTGAAACATTGTTCGAATGAATAAAGCTATTTTTATTTTGGAAGTGCTGCCTCTCTGTCTATTGTTTGTGCCTACGCTGTGCCAGTCACTGCACTTGACTGCTACACCAATGCCTCTACCCTGTGCCAGTCACAGCACTGGACCGCTACACCAATGCCTCTACCCTGTACCAGTCACTACACTAGTTGCCCATTCACTTTAAAATACCATTTAAACTTTTTACTCTTACCCACAAATCTCTCCCCAGTGCTGCACCTCCTTACATCTCCTCTCTCATCTCTGTCTACCACACTACATGTGCTCTATGTTCTGTGAACAACCTTCGATTAACATCCTCTATAATTTGAACCTCCCATTCCTGCCTCCGAGACTTCTCTCGTGCTGCACCAGTTCCCTGCGCTACCCCCAAACAATGAGATTAATTCCCAACATTCATAGTGTTAATCGTGCCCTGACAACCATCTTTTTAGACAGGCCTATAACATTCACTAATCTGACTCCTTTCCTTTACCCTCTTTTACATTAGTCCTCAGAACCTGACCCCCTCATTCAGCAGTCTCCCCCACACTCGTTGCACCCTAATGCACTTCATGTCTGTTATCCAAAGATACTGTCTGGTGACAGCTCATGCAGCTTTATGTGTACTAAATTTTTTTATTTTTAATAAAAGGTGGCTTGATGAACACAACAGGCATGAGGCTATGATCATATAGAGTCGTGCGTCTCAAACTGTAACCCTGGCCTCACTAGTGACTCGCTCCCCAGTTGTTGGTGAGGCTTGTCTATGAGGCAATTTTAATAGGAATGATCATATTCACAGGACTTTCTGTGGCTTCAGGAGAAAAATGAAATATAAATTGAGCAATATTTGTAATTTTGACATGAACATTAACCAATGGTTAGGCCCAAGCATTACCAAGATCTTGCTGGTAAGGCTCCAGTATAAAATGCTTGGGAAACCCTGCCCTAGAGACATGGCATGTATACCCCGGGGTACATGTAGGTAGGTTGAGGACCTAGGATCTAGGGTATTTACGTGATGTACACACCTGGCTCCTGAACTGTGAAGGTGGTTCAGCTTATAGCGGGTCCGTGCACATTTTCAGAACCCTGCCTGCAGATGGCATTTCCACTTCAGACATGAGACAGGCTGAGAAGTAAAACATTTTTATGCTCCAGAAGGCAATAACTTTCCACATTGAATCTAATCTGTGGTAATGCTCTAAGCATCACAAAATAATGTTATCTTTTAAAGACCTGAATATTTCACTTAACTGTTACACGAGGAAAAGCTCAATTCATAAAAATCATGTGCGGAAAATGAATAGATTGTGATGAATGCGGGAAACACAGGAGTGCATAAAATAGTAAAAGCAGAACTCGGGACTGGAGGAATATGGAATAAAGAGGACAGGCTTTTTAGAAAGGATCGAAGGAATGTGTGACTTTGTTGGACATATGTCCAGTGCAGGGGGAAACCGAGTCCCATGGGCCCCATGGCAAAACTTAGAATAGAGCCCAACTCCACCATGATCAACTTCAGCCGTGAGCATAAAAAGGGTATAATTATTTTGTTGCCCACTTTTCTTGAAGCACAGGAATAATGCCCAGTGCAAGTGATGTCACAGTTGCAGAGGTAATGCACATGGTAATGTCACAGTACAGGGATGATTAATTCAATTCAAGGTACAACACAAGAACTATGCAGAAAGTGGTATCAGTGCTCAAGCAAAAAGAGGGCACACAGTAATGTCACAAACGTGTATGGTGACATCATAGCACAGGAAGAAAACACATAATGATGTCACAGTGTAGATACAGTGATGTTACTTTACAGGGATGATGCAAAAAACCGAAACTGAAGTAGAGCGATAACACAATGGGGCCCCATGACAAAAAGTCATTAAAAAAAACAAACCACCTTAACTCTGATGGGCCTTATAGTATCCGCTATGCCTGCTACCTTGGTAGTTATACCCATGGGCAAGAACATTGAAAGAGAAAGGGGATAAAAACAGAGCCTATTAGAGTATGTACGGAAATAGTGAGCTCTATTCTAAGTTTTTGAGCTCCAGGGTTACTTGTTTTGCCCCTGTGTCTACCACAGTTAACAATTTTTATAGACAATCTCTTAAAAGAACCCTGCCCCAAAACGTAAAGTTACAGCCATAACATCCTCACCCACCAAAATATAAATCGTACGTGGATGGGTACATTTCTCCTCTGCTGCATCCCATGTATCCCATGGCTCCTTCTATTGCCTCAAAAATTATAAACCCCCAAGTGCCATGTTAAATATTACCCTTGCCACTTGTGGGCTGTTCCCTGCTGCTCAGGGAGGGGGTACTTATTTTCCTATTTAAAATGCTCTAAAATGTCATATTTTTTTTTCCATTTTTCAAATGTATAATCCTCTAGACCTGATAAACTACTCTGCATTATGTGAGACATTTTGATATATTATGCTATTATTGTTATAAGTGCCATGGATAGATGTGCCGGCTTTTTCGTCCACTATCGTATTGAATAGTTTGACTTTTAGCTTTTTTGATTTGTCATCACAAAAGCTGTATCTGCGCTTATCTTCTTTTTTTGCAATATTCTATCATATCCACTTATCAGCACGATAGTAAATTAGCCTTCATTAGCGGCTCGATGTTTGCTCAGAACTTCCCCATAAACAAAAACAATAAAAGTTGAAAGCCGGTGCTGCCTCATTTTTAACACAGCCAGAAACGCTTTCCGTCCCTGTAATTATTCCACTCTGGCCAATGCTTTGGCAGAATCCTGCTCGTAAATCCCTATTTTGTAATAGTGCATATATCAAACTTTTTACACTGCAGTAACTAATGTTCTCTCGTTCTGTGAAAGAAGATTATGCAAGGACTAAAAATTCAACAGTAGCAAAATATTTCCCATATTGACATACTATACAGGCATAGCGTTAGTGAATGTATAAGAAATGCTCCTTTCTTTACCTAGAAACAGCGCCACTCCTGTTCAGGCTGTTTCTGGTATTACAGCTCATCCCATTCAAGTGAATACTGCAATACCAAACACAGCCCATGGACAATAGTGGCGCTGTTTCTGTTGAAAAGAAAAAAAAACAAAAACCTATTTTCTAGTCTCAGCCTTTCTATCTTAGGCTCTGTTCACATCACCTTTGTTTATGTTCAGCGTATACGTTGGGAAAAGTCCTGACGTACGAGCTATGCATGTCCATATGGCTCCATAGAATCTTATGTGATGGAAACATTATTGTTAGTAAAGGATGACAGTGCTATGGTTTGGACATATCATTTGCACTATATATCATCAATTCAATTTCAGTTAGCCTTGCTATACATTTTTGGCACCTTTGTAAAAACAGCACAAATTTGAGTGCTGAACCAGGTCATATTTATATGTTTCTATTAAAATCAGTCAGTTTTTTCTTGCCCATTGCTGCTGAATAAGGATGGGCTTTTTATACACTTGTTTCATTCTGATCGAAAATAGATCAGATTTTTATCACAAACACACAGTGCTGTGCTTTGTTTTTTATAGATATATACATTTTATAATGTTATATATATATATATATGTATACGTTAATGAATTTTTCTAATATGTTAAATATTTATTTATATGAGTAAGACAGTTGTGATGGCAAGGTCATATACCCGTCATTACAATTGTGCATATATAGTTCACCTGCATACGATCAGGGGGCGCTACTACCTGACATCACTGTAATGTCAGTAATTGACTCATACACTTTTGTATTGTATGTTTTGTTACACTGCTACAAAATATCGTATTTTTTTATACATTAAATAATTGCTACGATTCATAACACCTGTTAATTGAGCTGTGGCTCCGTCTATATATGTCAATGTGTGGTTTTTATTGATTGCTTGAAAATGCTTCCATGGAGGAAGTGAAACGTTGCTGTGTTGGGTGAATAAATTCTAATTTTTTTGCTGAGTGCTGCTTCTAGTCTAGGGCAGCAGAGTATATAAGGGGCAGCAGAGTATATAAGGGGCAGCAGGGTATATAGGGGTCAGCAGGGTATATAGGGGCAGCAGGGTATATAAGGGGCAGCAGAGTTATAAGGGGCAGCAGAGTATATAGGGGCAGCAGAATATATAGAGGGCAGCAGGGTATTTAGGGGCAACAAGGTATATAAGAGGCAGCAAGGTATATAAGGAGCAGCAAGGTATATAAGGGACAGCAGGGTATATAGGGGCAGCAGGGTATATAAGGAGCAGCAGGGTATATAAGGGGCAGCAGGGTATACAAGGGTGTAGCGTCCATGGCCACAGGCCATCGGGTTTACTCACCTCCCGACGTCCGCAGCCATGGATCCGTGAGTGCTGGTCTCCATCTCCTAGGAGATGCCAGCACTCACTTCCGCTCCGGTCTGCTGTGTCCCGTAGGGTGTGCGCGCACGCTCATGCCCGCTCTTAAAGGGCCAGCGCATGCACCTGTAAAACAATCATCATCATCAACCACATGATTTCCTGGTCTATAAGAAGGCCCCAGCACTTCTGATCCTTGCCTGAACGTTGTTAGTTATCCCAAGTCTGTCTTGCAAATGGTCCCTTAGTGTTTCTCGTTCCAGTTGTTACCGTGCCCTGTTACCTGTTCCTGTATCCCGTGCTGTTCTTGTGCCTACTAGTGTCGGAGTCGTGTCTACTGCACCTGCTGTCGTTGCCAAATCCAGTGTCTTCTGCCACGTCCAGTGTCTTCTGCCACGTCCAGTGTCTTCTGCCTCGCCCAGTGTCTTCTGCCACATCGGATACTGCCCGCCACGTCTGGTGCTACCTCCTGAACTGACCTCCATCCGTGCTGAGGCCACAGCCACTGTCTGGACTAGTTCAGGTACCTAAGTGTTACTAACTACTATAGACTTTCGTATAGACTGTGACCTGGTCAGCTGCCTCTCCGCTATAGGGTATATAAGGGGCAGCAGAGACACATACTGTATACACAGAGAGACATACTGTATACACACAGAGACACATACTGTATACACACAGAGACACACACACACACATATATACTCACCATCTCTCCTTGCTGAGAGGATCACAAGCTTCCTGCAGGACGGGCTGTCGGCGGAGCTTCCTCCTCTTCTGTTGCTTCTCGGCTCTTATTTACTCTGTGTGTGTAACTAAGAGCAGTGCACAGAGTAGAGGCAGAGCCCAGTGGCGCCCCCTACATGCTGGGATGGTGCAGCGCCCTGTGCGCTCGCACACCCCTAAGGCCGGCCCTGATCACAGGTATTCGTTGATTGTATGTCAAGAGCTTTCCATGATGTATCTGTTAAACAGATGCCATTATAGCATTATAGTCTATGGGTGACGCATGCGTTAAACAGGTGCCTAACAGTGGAATCTACAACCCATAGGCTATAATGGTATCTGTTTAACGGATATGTTATGAAAAGGATTATGAGAGTTCAAGACATATCAATTTAACGGATGCCATTATAGCCTATGGGTGATGGATACCACTGTTAGGTATCCGTCACAGCCTACATTTAACGTATAGTGATACTTGTAGATAGGTTTATTTCAAATTATTACATTTTGAATGTGAAAATAAAATTTTCCTTCTTTATCAGAAGTACTTGGGGAGTCAATGTAGGTAAATTGTTTTAATGTACCTGTTATTAGGAACATAGAACACTTTCTTTAGTGATGAGATTACCAAACTTAAAATACATATAAAGGCATAAAAGTCTTTGTTTAGAGAACAGTTGGGCATATGTGTTGGCTGCTTTAAAAGCACAGCGGGACTTACAGGGACAGTCTAGTTTAAAAAACCCATCTTCATACACCTGGGTTTTTAGAGGAGGTCCCCTGTTTCGGATTCTCATCTCTTGGATAGAGTGAAGAGCGGTTACAAAGAGCGTCTCTCTCTGGAGGACCTGTCCTGTCCTGCATTGCACAGACAACCCATTGATATGAATTGGTACAGTGCAATACTTAATTTCCCCTGTGGTGGCGCTGCAGGGAAATTAAACACCTACTGCCAGGTTTCCCCACTGATTTTAGCTGAACACTGGGTTTCCAGCAAGAGGACACTTGGTGATCAGTTTATTGTCAAGGGAGCCCTCTAATAAGTAGGAATTGTCAGAGGATTCTTGAATTAGTCACGCTGTACATACAATAATATAAAATATATATCTTTATATATGAGTGCATTTCACAAATAGCTATACATCTAGGTAAAGCACTCAAGCAGAAGACTATAAGGGTTATTTACGATCAATAAGTTACAATTTCTAGTTACCATAGCAACCACCATTTTCTTACACCACTATATTTTGTATTATGATACTGTATTGTATGGTAAGATACTAGATTTTTTCGAACAAACCACAACCGCCAGTTAATACTTCCAGGATTTTCTAAGGATTACATTAAAACTGAATGAAGTTCTTAATAATTCTCTAATAATATAGTAAAATACATGAATTAATGTATATACAGTATATGAACTTGAACTTCAGCTGTTCATACACTGTTGGCCTAATATTTGTCCAATAGCTATCTCCCTAGACTCCTCCATAAATAAGCCCTTCTGCAGAGTCTGAGAGGGCGGAGCATGACACAGGAATTTATAGGACTCCAAAGAGAGACTTCCTGTGTCATGCTCCACCCCCTCAGCCTCTGCCCTAGGCATAACACAGAGTTTTATCCAGAGTTTTTCTTTAGAACAATATGATGAATTATGAATATGAATAAGCCACAGATGGACATCTCTCAGGATATATGACTATGTTAATTTTCACATGCTCTCCGTTATGCAAGCTTAATACTTTCCCAAACTTTATTTTTTATTACTATTATGATTTTTTTTTAAAGCCATAAAAAACATCTGAATAGTAAAACTGTCAGACTGGTCCCTTTTATCAAGAAGCGAGCTGGTGTCTGGGACCGCCACTGAATTATAATGCCCATCTATTGCTTTGGTTCAGCAGTTTTTGACTGTAGTTTCCAACATCAAACAAAGACATTCCTTTAAGTTTCATTCAGCTGTGAAGCCAATAAACGGAAATATTGTTTTTATTAATGCAAAAAAAAAAAAAAGGAAAATGGAGACAATGTTTACAAAGGTACACAAAATGCAGATAATTAATCGTGGCACAGAAATTTAAGGCTAAAGAAATGGGAAAAAAACCTTTTCAGTATTCCCTTGTTTAAGAAAGACATATTTATAAGTCAAGTATATGTAATTTAGGACGCTCTTTATGCATCGTGATGGATCTTTAGTACACACAAATACAACATTTATGAAAGTAATTGAATATATGAATAGTTTATTGATGTGGTAAAAAAAAATATTACAATAAATTGAGACAAATTTTTTGGACGTTTTTTTTATTTTTTTGATTGGAAAAGGTGTCAAACATGCTCAAATGTTTTATTGAGAATTAGGCTAGGGCTACACGGTAACTGTGGCCACGACACAGGTCGCACAACCAGAGATGGCTATGTTGCCCTGCCTGCATTGCAGGTAATGAAAGTGAATGTGGCCAGATTGTGACCCACAGGTGGCCGCGTTGTGACCTGCAGCTTGCCGCAGCCAACAGGTCAGTAGCAAAGAATCTGAAACTGGTGGATTTCTTGTGACTATCATGTCGCAGTCCCGACAACCTTTCATTACCCATGATGCAGGCAGTGTGACATATCAACCTCCGGTCATGTAGCCCTAGCCTTGTTATAAACTGTTTATACTTTGAGCTCAATAATAAGAAAGGATACAGTAAGCAAATCGGATGCGGTCCAAATTCCCCTATAGTTTCTGTATTAGCGAATTCAGAAACGTTTGGGGTTCGCTAAGCATGAATTACGCTAAAATAGCGGCCCTAGTGGCAAGTATCACATGAGCTCGGGCGGACTTTCCTATAATGCCTTGCAGACAGCCTTCCCAAAATGCACTGCAGGTATCCATCCCTCTGCTCATATATGTTGCTGCCACTTTGACATTACTAAAGCTGGCTTGGCATTAAAGAGCTTGAAAGGGGTTGAACACAGTCCTGGAATACATCAGAGAGTCAGACATGAGTTTTCGGGGCACTAACATTTGTTTGGACCGGATCGAGACGGATGGCTTATTCGGACCACATCGAATCGGACGTCCAATTAGACCGAATTGGGCCGGAAACAAGTTTTGGGAAAATCACTAACTATAAAGCCAGGGTCAAGCATGCAGTTTTGATGCAGTTTTTGGCTCCGTTTTTTTGGGTGGATACAAAAGAAAAGAGATGCATCAGTCTGTTTTTTATACCCTTCTGGCTTTGGCTAAAAAATCAACAATCCAAAAACTGCATCAAACCTGCGTGTGTGATCCTGACCTAATGTAAGTCTATACATCGAAAACGTCCCCTTTATTGTAGAAAATGGTGGGGGATCTAGCTCACGCCTAAGCATGCATTTTTTTTGAAGGCTAAACTAAGGAACATACATAAATAAATTTTTCTCTTTTTATATAAATATCTATTATATTGGCCAAACTTAATAATGACGGGATAAATATTTGTTTGTAGCATGAACCATTTGGTCCAGTCGGGGAACATATAGTATAGTATACAAATTCCTTTTAAAATACAGGGATAAAATAACAAACCTTTCAATATTTTAACCAGATTTTCAGACCCAAGTGCACAAGATGAAATGTTATCCATGGGGATGATATGTTATGTGACGGCAGCCAATCCGTATGGATCACCATACGACACATCACCATGTACACTTCTATACAAGGAACGATGGGGGAACTGAGGAGCCTACAAGCAGAGAAAAAGTGGAGAAACAGTAACAAACAGAATATTAAAAAATATTATGCCTTGTACCCTTGTATCTATTGGATCCCGTAAAACCCCTTTAAAAAACAGTTGTAAATTCTCTATATTTTTCATGGTTTGTTGATTTTTAATTGAATTTAGAGCAACAGCTTTTTATGTGTAGGGGTTGAAGAATGAATAATAATGTTTTTGGAATTTGTTGAATTCTTCAAAAAAGTGGCTAAGAATTTAGAGCAACAGATTTTTATGTGTATCAGAAGCATTTAAAACGTACACATTTTAGAGGATTTTTTTTAGGCGCCTAGGGATAGAAGAATGAATAAGAATGTTTTTGGAATTTGTTGAGTTCTTCAAAAAAGTGGCTAAGAAAGGCGGAATAAGAAAAGACATTAAAGCCTAATAGAGAACAACCAACCCAGCTACAATGAATGTTGTCTATACTTTAACAAATCGATAATATGTACAAATGGGATCTGCTTCTTTCAGTGTATTACAAATACAACAATAACGTGTACAGTCGGAGATTAAAGCTTTTGTGAGAAAAGACAAAAAGTTTGAATATCTATGGCACAAAGAAGAATTATTGGCTAAATTATTTCTACACAAAAGTACAAGATGTAACAATCACCGGGTTTATCAAAATGTTATATATACCGAACACAATAAATGGAATATTTTAGTTGGTTTCTAAACCCTGAGGACAATTCTGTTTTTTTATACGTTTTTTTTTCTGAGACTATAGAGATATTGAAGTTGTATAGGATCTTCACAAAATCAATATGTGAATTTTAAATGAGAAGATAGAAAGAAGATAAAAGGATGACATTTAAATAGTTTAAAGGGCTGAACAAGATGTGGAATATATGTCTTCTCTGAAAGGAGTGAAGCACAAGAGGTCAAGCCTTGAAGTTGGATGGGAGAAAACTTGGGCATCGTGATTTTGGTGAAGATTTTTCTTTCAAATGCAACAAGCTTGTTTGTTGGGTTTTCCTAAAAAGTAGCTAAATGATACTTCTACCCCCTCAGACCACTTGCACACAATGCGTAATATGTGCAGATTTGCCAATCTGCAGCATAATAACGCACCAGCGAAGTAAATGAGATTTCAAGTAATCTCATCTACAGGTTGCAGAATTTTCCTGCATGTAAATTGATTTAAAAAACCGCAGCATGTCAATGTATCTTATGTTTCCGTCTTAGAATTATATCTGACAAGTTATTTAAAAAAAACGCACAAAAATACACAGCATAATATCTGAACCTGTCTCCTTATCAAAATATAAAAACCACACCTGAAAATGCATAAAAAAACCGAATAATTAATTGCAGATTTTATGAGCGGAATTACCAACGTTTATTTGTGGTTTTAATGCAGATTTTCGTTAATGTTAAGTAAGGGTATGTTCACACATTAGACTAAAAACGTCTGAAAATATGGAGCTGTTTTCAAGGGAAAACAGCTCCTGATTTTCAGACGTTTTTTGTGCCACTCGCCATTTTAACAGCGGTTTTTTACAGCCGTTTTTGGAGCTTTTTTCAATAGAGTCTACGAAAAATGGCTCCAAAAACGTCCCAAGAAGTGTCCTACACTTCTTTTTCGCGGCAGTTTTTTTACGCGTAAAAAACTGCAGCGAAAAACGCTCCGTCGGAACAGAACGCCGTTTTCCCATTGAAATCAATGGGCAGATGTTTGGGGGCATTCTGCTTCTGATTTTTCGGCCATTTTTCGGGCGTTTACGGCCTGAAAACCTGGCGAAAATAGGCCGTGTGAACATACCCTCAGGCCATATCTATAGAAATTTATAGAGCTGAGATTGTCAATTGCCACAATTTATTATCATCAAAGGAGTAGGAAATATCTATAGGGCACCACAGCAAAAATTAGAGTCCTATTCCACCATGGCACATAACCCATGATTAATTCAGCCTCCAATTCCGCACATTTGTCTTTTCCCCCTTTCCTTGGTCTCCCTTTGATCTGCAATTAATATTCCACTACCCCTTCCAGTCTCTCCCTTTAAGGGTTTGTACAGGAGTATAAAAACATGGCTGCTTTCATCCAAAAACAGTGCCAGAACTGTCCATAGGTTGTATACGGTATTGCAGCTCATCCCCAGTTGGAATTTAACTGCTGGATGTGCTACCTCTGCTCGCCTGATACCTGCTCTGGATGCCCCCTCTATGAGCAAGAGCGAAAGAGTTACAGACACGGTCAGTCCACGTATCACATGATCTGCCATTCATTTAAATGGCTGACTTGTAATACTGCATTTGCCCTGTAGTGGCCACTGCAGGAGAGATGTGTCACCAAACGCTGCTTCCCCTGTTGATAACAGCTGATCGCCAGAGGTCGAGAAAGATCAGTTGACTGAGCTGGCTTTTATTTTACAAAGGGGTTGTCTTTCTGAGGCTTAAGTCACCTAATAGTCCATACTCCAACCATTGGGACAGTTGACTATATATTCCTATGAAATGAAGAAGATGGAAATCTTCGGTGGCATCAATCCATACATTATTTTTAAGGACAACAATGGGCTTCGGTAGGAGGGTAAAAGCAGTGCCTTTTGCTAGACAACCTTCAGGCACTGTCTAGTAAGCAAAGCAATGGCTATAATTACTCATTAAAGAGCCTAAATGACTTTTTACCGGAAAAAAACAGTTGAGGACCACCCACTATATATATATATATATATATACGACGCTGGTTTATGCTTAGGCAGCTGAATGTCGGACTGGGCAGCTGAATGTCGGATGCCTGGCAGTCAGAAACTGCCAGGTACCCTGGAGATAATACAGAAGTGGTTTTTACCGCATTTGTCTTCTCTGTACTCAATAAGGGCTGTGTATAGAGCCGCAGCCTCTATTGGTCCCGGTGGTCATGTGGCTAGTCACATGATCGCTGGAATGCCGGTAGAAGGAGGCTGCTGCTGGGTCTAATTAGACCCAGTACAACCCTAACAGTGACAATAGTCACTATAAAATGGCTGATTTCCCCTGTAACTGAGGCTGCAGTGGAAAGTATAGTGCAAAAAAATAATAAAATAATAAAATCCCCCAAAAGTATTTTCTGCACTTGAAGGGACAGGCCATAATAACAATAATAAAAAAAAAAAAATTTAAACAAATTTCAAATGTAATTAAAATAACACATAAAATACCCACCAAAAAAAACACTCCCCCCGCCAGCTATTGTCGTAACGGTAGCCCTTACCCAATTACTCTTAAATAGACATGTAATATATCAAAATTTACAGTAGACAATAACGATTACAAATAAACAGTCTATTTTATGGTAACACTATGTTATTAGCCGAAAAAATGGCTAAATATTGAAAAAGCATATATTTTTTACTATTTTTTTCAAACTATAAGCCTAAAAATGGTATAAAAAAAACCAAACAAAAATATGTTCATGGAAAAAAAATATTGCAAAAAAAATCACGTCACTAGCCCAACAAATAAAAACATTATAGCCATGTAACTAACGTGTGCTATAATGGCTAAACGGTGCCTTGACCTGAACCGGTTAATTAAATTTACAAGAAGAGTCTGTGTTCTAAAAGAATATTCTGTACAATCTAATTTGTGCAAGTCCAAAGAATTGTAAATCTTCCATCAAAATCCATGTTTTGCAGGAAGTTAAAGTAAATGTAGCTCTACTACTGGAAAGTTTCTCATATCCTTGGCTTCCCTCCACTGGATACACTTGGGAATATTATTTTCAACAAAATCTTATCTGAAGCGTTGGCTCTCTGAGATCTTATGTCAGCTTTATCTCAACAGGTCACTTTTTTTTTCAGATTTCCTTTTTCCAAATGAAATAAACCCTTCAAATATCTAGTACGAAAATAGGTCTGAGAAGCAATTGGCAAAGATAAATAGATATGGATTTCTGGTAACCTTTCTTGAAAGAAGTGGCAGCCATTTCTGACTGTGCCGGCCTTGTCAGAACAGCTTCCAATCAGCATTAATGATGGTAGCCGCATCCTCTTGACGAGATCAGTGAGAAGAGAGACTGTCAATCACCGGACGAGAAGCGAATCCCATCGTTTCAAGTCCAGCTTTAATCACAATTTTCTAGCGGGCTGCTCAATCGTATGACAATCATATGCTGCTTTTTTTTTTTTTGTATCATTTTACATTATCTCTATTTTTTCATTTTTTTTTTTATGTCGGCTAATTCCCAGTGGTAATGCCAGATAAACCCAGACAGATGTACTGTACTTATATTACATAAATGGTTATTGAAATCTAATAAACACAATGTGACGATACTTTAATGTGAGTATCACTGTGGATACTGAAAGCAAGATCAGGAAGCCAGATAAACATAAGAGCTGCTTCTGATAGTTTTAACCCCTGTAAAAAAAAAGTTCATTTTATGTATGCTATGGGGATTTAATTCAAAGAACCAGTTTCCTGCCGTTGACTAAAATTTAGCATAATTCAGTCAAATTTCATGAATACATCAATAGGATTATTAGACAGACAGAGACAAAACCTCTATAATCACACCTGTACTGTACCCGTCATAACTGGATTATAGGTCGACCAAAACGGGTAATTACCCAGGGGCCTCCACCACATAGGGTTCTCTACCTCTCATTTCCTTCAAGCAATTCCCAGACATTTCCAGCAGCAAGATAAGAGGGGTTACCCGACCCACAAAGATAGACTTACCTATTACCCGCGTTCTGGAGATCCAAGAGCGTTATTGCCTGTATGGGCACCCGAGAAGCTCATGCCAACCAGTGCGCAGGAGCAGTGCAGACAGCTGTGGTGAAGGAGCTGCTCATGTAAAGACCCCCTTGGATCTCTGGAACGGCAGGGACTATGTTAGTATAACTTTGGCTTAAAATGAGCGTCTTCCCTCTGGGAAAAAGCTGCATTTCGATTTTGTTCCTGGACTTTAAGTGTATTTTCAACAATACAAGTATATGTGGCAGAAGTGGTGTTCTCACAACTTTTATTAATATGTATTCCTAAGAGTCAGAGTTCCTTTCCTTTTGTTTGGAGCTTAATTGACCCAACTGCCAATACTACTGAGTAGAAGAAATCCAGTGGCCCGGCATTCAAACTTTTGCCATAGGGAAAGTCAGATAACATAGTCAGTTAAAATACAACATGCCCAATCCTTGTTTTCCCTAACAGGAACAATCAAAGGACAGTTGTATTATCCTATACACATTATATTGTCAGCAGATCCTGTGGACATCAGGGGGATCTGATAAGAATTATCTTATACTTGGATCACTTATTTTGCAATCCATAGAAATAGTGTAACGTTTCGGTCCTACGCTTCAACCGTTACCAAACACTCCGTAGGGTTAAGACATGACTTAAATGAGTTACAATAATGTCCTTAAGAAGGCTCTGTCACTAGTTTATAAGTGCCCTATGCCCTAATGTAGATAACAACAGTGGTTTTTATTTTGAAAAACAATAATTTTTTACCAAGTTATGAACAATATTAGATTTATGCTAATTAGTTCTTAATGGCCAACTGGGCATATTTTAACTTTTTACCAAGTGGGTGTTGTAAAGAAAAGTGTATGACGCTGACCAATCACCGCCACACACTTCTCTTCATTCCAGCCCAGCTTCTTTCACTGCACAGAGTGATCTCGCGAGATCACGCTGTGACGGGACTTCCTCCCACATGTTCTTCAATGGAGCGATGGAAGAGTCAACAGACATCGCCTCCAGCCGTGCCAGGATGTTTATCCAAATCTGCAGCTGCTGGAGGTGATGTTTGTTCAGTCTTCCATGGCTCTGAACCTGTGGGAGGAAGTCCCGTCACAGCATGATCTCGCGAGATCACGCTGTGCAGTAAAAGAAGCTGGGCTGGAATGAAGAGAAGTGTATGACGCTGATTAGTCACTGATTGGCCAGCATTATACACTTCTCTTTACAACGCCCAGTTGGTAAAAAGTTAAAAAACGCCCAGTTGTCTATTAAGAAACTAATTAGCATAAATCTAAAATTGTTCATAACTTGGTCAAAAATGATCGTTTTTCAAAATAAAAACCACTGTTGTTATCTACATTACAGTGCCGATCAGATTATGTAGGAGAGAGGGCACTTTTATACCGGTGACAGAGCCTCTTTAAGGAAAATTACGTATTTACAACTGCTGTTTATCAAGTCAAATGTAAAGATTCCAACAACCCTCTGGTCAAGACAACCAAGTCATTTTTTTACTAGACACCAATTCCTTGTCATTCTTCTTCATTATATGGAAGAGATATATTGATGACGTTTTTTTGTCTAAAGGAGGGTCCTTTGAAGCTATATGGGGGAGGAGCAGATGACAAGGCCATGCATGCATCATGCATTGTCTCTGAATACATGGTCCACAGCAATGATATATATTTGAACTCCATCTAGCCTGAATTACAGTCCACCATTTATCACAGTTCATAACAGATTAGCTTTTTGGACACTGAAGTAAGCAAGAATTAGACAGGAAATCTCACTACCGATTCATATGTTAAAGAGACTAAATGGGAAAATCTTCTAATTTATTCCAGCTATCACTTTAGCTCCACTTAAAAATCCATTCCCGTCTCCCAGTTTCATAGGATGAACTGAATTGTCACCAGTAACCAATAACAACATGTAGAGTTGAAAGAGATGCGAGAGAATTTATTTGATATCCACCCAGGATGTTTGACAAGGCAACAGATAGACGTACACAGGGACAAACGGTGGCCAAGAATCGATAACCGTTCATCGATACAAACCATCTTTTGCATACAAATAAAAAATATTTTTGAAAAATCATTGGTCAGTCCTTCGAAAGGTTTAACCTGCATTGGAGTAATTTAGAAATACCTTCTAGCCATCACCCTTCTTCACCACCCTCCTAATGGGAGGGATAAACTAATTAAAGCAGATGAAGTAGCTTTTTAGGTGTTTCCTTCAGACAAGGAGACAGGGGACTTTTGGTTGCCTTTATTATTTGCAATGTAATAATATACAAAAAGGAGACAAATTTTTCAACCTCATGCTGGTAAGGCGACAAGGCAATACTACAGATATCACTCATCATTTGTCATTTATATCATAATATGTCCGTGCGGTCTCCTACATGTTAGGGAAACTACCCAGCGTATACCGTACTGCATTACCAAATATAAGTACACAATACGTTGCAAAAATTTACTTTAACCGGTGCATTTACGCTTACGGACGACTCCATCTTACAATATAAGTTCTAGGTAATCGAAAACATACCCTTGCTAAGCAAAGGAAGAAACAAGTTTACACCTTTAAAAGTACATGAGTCTTATTGGATACATTCTTTGGGATTTCTGGAACCAAGTGGGTTAAATTGTGACTACGATGTTCATAGTGTTTGTTCGTCATGTAAGTCAGTATATTCTTGTTAATTATACTGACTTTATCTCTTTCAGACACATTAATGGATGATACCTGAAGAGTGGGATTACAATGCTGCCCGATTACTTTAGCACAGGCGTATTTATGACCACAATACTTTTGATTGGCAATTACATGGAAAAGATGATTTTTATACAACCTCTTATGACGGATGCTCTGGCGTGTATTCGTATTGTGCTGTAATTTCTCTCATACTATTGAAGATAGACCATTTTCAAGTGACATGTCTTATGTCTTCCACGTCTGCCTAAACCGCCTCGCTAGTGCGTGACCACGTGACTTCTAATTACGTGATCGCTGCGTTCTTGAAATACGTGACCCACTTCCTAGTATCCCGCGCTCCTTCCTATTGCAATGGACGTTGCCATTACACTATTTCATGATTTGTGGAATTTCTTTTTGAGTAATTGTAAAATAGTTATATATATTTTTTGGAAAACTTTACATTTTATCCTATTTTCCGTGGAATGCACAATAAATGATCCACTATTGAGGGGCAGACATTGACAAGATGGGCTCCTGTGCAAAAACACTATATGGGCCCCTGGTTTCTAACTGCCAATACGATAACAGTGGGGTTTTAGCCATTGACTACCTTAGTAATAGCTCTCCAGAGAATCCCCGTTAGTGTGCCAATCCTCGAATAACTAAGAAACATTAATGGGAATTAGCATACTCCCTTACATGTAAACTAACATACAGTAGGGAGCCCTATTTTTTTAAGGTAGCAGTCGGCCCCCTTGCCTGCAGGGCCCTCGTACAGCTGCACAGGTTGCACATATGGTTTTTTCACCCCTGATGAGTGTTCAAGCAATTGGTTGAGTCCTGAGTACTTTAGTGTTATTGCGGAGTAGGATCCTTCTCGAGCACCAACACTACGGCATGACACTTTTTTATGCTCAGGTGCCTCCACCAACATTAATCTGGCTCCGGTACCCATTTGTCTCCACGAATTCCTCAACTATACCTGAAATATTACTGAATTGTACTAAACATCTTTGTCATATCACCGTTGTACTTCTTTTCCCATTAAAGCTGGTGTGGCATATGCCTGGAGTGCTGAGTGTCAAACGGAAGCCAACAAATCACTCTGTCTTGTCCGGGATCTTTAGATACCCAGATAGGACAATAAAATGGTTCTGTCACAGGTGAAGAACAGCCTTGATGTTCTAAAAATGGCTACGGTTGTTGAGCTCTAGGCTTGGACTCCAAACTAGCACAGAAAGTCCATTGTGAAGTCTTTGCACCAAGGACAAGTAGCCCTATTCATTATTACCCAACAACCCCTTTAATACCAAGTTTTGTATTTCTGCTGAATATTCTTCATACTGTCATTAAATTTAAGAGTTGGTCCAGGATTAGAAAAACATGGCTGCTTTCTTCCAAAAACAGTTTCACTCAGCCCCATTCACTTCCATAGAACTGAGCTGCAATACCAGACACAATCCATGGACAGATGTTTTTGGAAGAAAGCAGATATATTTTTCTAATCCTGGACAATCCCTTTAAAATGCTTCATTTTTAGTATTAGATATGGCTGGTGGATTCATGTTCTTCTTACAACGAGAAGCTCCTTAACACAACATCCTACTTTCGACATGTTCTGTATGACCTTGACATAGAACTTAGCAAAGCAGATTCACTTACACCTTGGGAAAAGCCAGTGTCCTAATAAGTGCATGAGGCATTATATATTTTATGAATACATCTGTCACAATACAATATTTTTCATCCCCTAAGTCTCAAGTAATCACAAATTCTGCTCCACAGAGTCTTGAATCTGAGATGCCGTGTCCTGAATGACATTTTCTTGGCCTTGTGGTCCGAGTAACATTGAGTCCTCTCTTTCACCTGATATGAATGTACAAAAGTTTTGTGCTGTGAAGCCGGGTTCATTTTCATTCAGTTGCTTGGAGAAAAAAAAATCTCAGGTCTTTAAAATCAATAGCCACTTCTCTTCTGATACACAAAGTTAATCAGGGCAAACGACACGTTATATTAACCTCTAATTGGAGAAGAGATTTGGGATGCAAGTTGAATTTAGTGTTGAAATAAGAGAGGTCGAGGGGAATAAGTAAGAATGTGGCATAGAGTAAATTTAAAGGGATCTTCTACCGAGTCTGAGATCTTTGTGTCAATATTTTTTTTTTAAAGGGACTTCCCTACAGGAAACTTTAACTTGTGGGTAGAATTTCTGTGTCTATATTAGTTAACAAAGGGTAGAATCCTCTAAATGGAGACCCCACATATTAACCAGAGATGAGAGACGCATCGACCTGCAGATTTCAATTAATATTTAATACTTAATTTTGGTGATGATCTTTCATACATATATCACCTGGTCCCTTGTCAAAACCGCTGCTTTTTTTAAAATAATTGTCATCATTGAGGTCAATGGTTGAAGGATAGTAAAGACGTCTCAGCTCATTACATCTCCCAAGTCACATTGTTAAAGGCGTTGTTTCATGAAGACAATCCCTTATTAAGAGCGAGTTGCTACTTGTCCAACTCCTACTGGCCATACAGACAATGGAGTATTACATGCTGGTCACTTAAATAAAAGGCCGCCCGTGTAGTACATATGCTGGCCAGATCCACCAGAGCTGCTTACAGTACTTAGCGACTCCTCGCTTTGCCTCAAGGAAGGGAATGCTTCCCTATATGACGTCCATATGCCATAATAAGACATATGGACTTTAACATTTATTTTATTTTTAGCGCCCCTTGCAGAAAAAACAAAGTATAACAATTCATCCATGGGAATATCGGTATAGCTCCGTGAAGTTCTAATCAGCAGACATTAAAAAATTGCCTATAGTCTAAATGGAAGACAAAGAGGGGGGAGGAGGAGGTGCAGCTGCAGTTTCTTTGTGTCTCTGGCACTGCATGAGGAGACATCAGATACGCTCAGTGTTCAGTCTCCCAACTCAGCAGCCATTTTTTAAAGGTGTATTGAGAGAACAAAAAGACCCAAAAAGCATTGGTTAGACACAATTTCTGGCTACAGTAACCGCATACAATTACTTACCTCATAAGTAATTGTATTTTTTTTATGGTAATGATAGGCATGTTTTAAAAGTTATCTCTTCGCTAGAAATCAACCATATCGCAAAGTACAGTAAAAAGTAAGAGGTTTATATAATACATAGAATACATAGAATACATTTTAGATACCTGTTGGCCAAACTACTTTCATCCACCAGCTATTCCTCCAGACTCCCCCACATACAACATATGCTCTATCCCTCCATATATGCATGTATTATCAATGAGAATATACTACCTATCCCCAGTGGGAACAAGAGATCGGGTTGGTGAAAACCAACACGCCGATTCTTCTTTTCCTCAACATCTCCTGCTGAAGGAAAGTCCCATTCACATCAGTCAATCGGTCCTGGTGAAATCGATGAATTTGGACAACTTTCATCTAATGTGTATGGCGCACCTTTAAAAATTTCATTATCATTAAATTCTATATATAATAATTATTAAAATTTTTTTACATTTTCCCAAAATTTGAATCTGAATTACATTTTTACATTTGTCTGCAAAACAATCTATATTTCCCACTAATTATTCTCTCCATCACCAAGCCAATTAAGTATTCTACACCGAGCTGCACTGCTGATAATCTACACTTCTCATCTACAACAAGGGAATAGCAGCTGTTTATCTTTTTATTGCACAAATCTCTGCAAGAGCAATTAACAATCATTTGGTCCTATTAGAGACATGTGTAAATTGTCCGGCACCAAACGTTCTTTCTGAGTTGTTTGTAAGAGGTGTCATTTATAATGCAGATGAAGTCTCCTTTGCATTTTGAAAAAAACAAAAAACAAACCTCTGGTATAAACATATGAGCAAGGTGACCATTATAATGCAACTCCTGTCGGTGATTGGCTAAATTGGATCTTGTAGGGCACATTCACACGGCCATATTACTTTAAAGTGGATGTCCCCTTTGTTTTTTACATCTCATTAGGTTAAAAATTCAGTTCTGATTAATTTCTTAATATACCTTTAAAGTGTGCAAAGTTCTTTTCTGATACATAGTCACAAAATATGCAAAAATTGGAGAAACATGAAAAAATTACGCAAAGTCTTAAAAGGGTTGTCCACTACCGGACAACTAATAACCCCACAGGTCATCAGTACATGATCTGTCGGGGTCCGACACCCGGACCCTGCACCGTTAAGCCGCTCCGGCTGCCTTCGGGCACCAGACGTACATGCAGGAAACAGTTGGCTCTGACCACGGAATAACAACAGAGCTGCAGTACTGCAGCACGGCCGCTATGCTATGTACGGAGCCAACTGCAGGGTCTGGGTGTCAGACTCGCACCGATGATATACTGATGACCTATCCGGTGGAAAGGTCAGCAGTTGACTGTTAGTGGACAACCCCTTTAAGTAACTAGTATAAAACGGAAAAAAGTTGCCAGACCGTGACTATGTGCTTGGGGTCGTTGACGAGATACAGAATAAAAACTTCAATGAATATGTAAACTACGGATAGGTTATTATTACAGAATACTGAATATAATCAAAGATTTCTTTGTACATACACAATTGTGCCTCTTTATGACTGCTCTGGCCTCGCTTACCAAGGCACAAGCGAGAATGTGCCACACATTTTATTCTGTATGTCCACTCAAGATTTAATTAAATGCATTTACACATACGACAGCAAAAGTAGAAATAATTATAGAATCCTTAAGAGATACACAGAGTATATAATTAAATCTTACAATAGTGTTAATAAAAAATAATGGTCAAGTGGATATTAATCAGGAATTAGACCCCTGGGGCAATTTGTACATTGAAAATATTTTACAGTGTGAGATTAATTGGTTTCAGTACTTAAGAACAGCTAAGGTTATACTCATAACTGAATGTATTCCTGTAGACAAGCTTACAAGCTTATTTCATTTTTTTCTATAAAATTCTATCTGACCACCAAGTGTCAGACTAATTAAGTGGACAATATATTGAAATATTACTTTTTATGAACAACGCAAGACTTAGCAAGATTACTGGTCTGGTAATCTCCAGGAAGACATGAACTTTGAAGAGTTAAAAATTATCTTTCTAGGGTCACCTATAGATGACTACTCAGTAAGTCAGTGTCCGACCCTTTATAATGCCTTGAAACATGACTTGGATTAATAGACAAACCATACTCATCTGCAGATAGTACTGTTTCAGTGTTGTTGCTCCTCATCAGTACAGAGTAGGATTCTGGTTGGCTGTAAGAGATGCCTTTGAAGATTTGATGTCTTGGACAGTACTGACTCAACTAGTGGGGAGCTTTAAGGGCAATGCTTTTCACCAGCCTATCCCTAAGACTGTCCTTTTCTATATTTGATTTTAGAGTCATCCACAATTACAATACTCATGTGGAGGACCATTTCCAATACCCCCAATGTTTCTCAATAATTGATCTAACTCCCATTGCTCCATTCAGTGTAGCTATAAGCCTAAAACCTGTTGCCAACTCTGTCCAAGCGTGTGGGGTAAGTAGGTCTCCCCGGATACTCTTGAGCTCTCCCTGATCATCTGGATATCCCCTGTCTAGGAATCTACAGCATAAGTCCCTTGCTTGTTTTGTTATGTCTGATGCAAAGGTACTGGACCTTGTGGGATTCCATTCTTGAGGGCCACAGGATCATGTCTATACCAACGTTAAAGAGAGTTAGTGGAGGTGGGCTTACTATACACAGATGTCTCAATATATCCCAATTCTAATTTTTAAATTAGTACAATCAAAAAGGGCAGTTTTCAGTCGCAATTTCAAACGTGAAGCTCAGTCCCATCCGATTATTGTAGAGACAGCCCACTATCTCAAAAAAAATCCTCTTTAGAAGCTGTTCAGATGTCAAAAATGTAATCTTTGTACCATGCCCACATTCCTACACAGACTGTCAGTGGGGACTGCTCATCACCAAAGCTCGTCCCACCAGTCCAGGAACAGGTTGGTATAAATTGTCGCACATGGGATCACCAAGGCTGTCCCTTTGAGCTGGTGGTAAGACTTGTTGTAAAAAAAAAAGTAATTAATGGTCACAGTAAAATGTAGCAGCTTGGTACTGACATCCTCTAGTTTGGAGAAGAACTCTACCGCCTCACGACCTGCCTCATAGGCGACTGACGAGTAGAAAGCCTCCACGTCAATACTGGACAGCCAGGACTCCTGGTCTAGTGTTATCCCCTCCAACCCCTCTAGAATACACCTTCATCAGACCCCAAAAATAATTCAGACCCTTTTGTACGCCTCCGAAATTAATTCAGACCACTTCATCAGAGCTCAGAATTCAGATCAGAGCCCATTTAATTCAAACTCCAAACCCCCAAATGAATTCAAACACCGGACTTCAGACCTTCAGTTTAATTCAGATCTCTTCATCGGACCCAAAATGAATTCCGACTCCTTCATCAAAGCCCCAGACAGCATAGATAATTCATACCCGCCTTTCTATAAACATGACTCAACTTTTCCTCTGAATGTTTTCCTAATGCCAGGACTGTGACATAGCAGTGAAGTCATAGTTGGGCTTGACATCCAAGTTACACAGCAAGGGCAAGGTTTATAATTATTTTAGTTGCCATCTCAGCCCCTGGTAAAGTTGCCTATTGTTCCAGTTGTCCAGGATGTCCTCCATTTCCGGGAATCTTTTCCTAATGCCAGGACTGATGACATAGCACAGAAGTCACAGTTGGGCTTGACATCCCAGTTACACAGCAAGGGCAAAGTTTATAAATATTTTAATTGCCATCTCAGCCCCTGGTAATGTTGCCTATTGTTCCTGGTGTCCAGGATGTCCTCCATTTCTGGGAATCTCCGAGGGATTCCGGGACGGTAGGCAAGTACCTGTTAGAGTGAATGATGTACATTTCAATTTGTATAGAAGTTCATATAGCACCAGATATGGGGGTGATAGGGTTTTGCACGGATAGGGGACCAACTCGACAATGAGTAGCTTCCAATACAACCAACATCTTCTTCAGGCACTGAGCCGTGCTGGTAATACTGCATATACGAGCGCTGGGTTAAGGTAATAGTGGCTGGCCGATTAAAGCCAGCCGCTATTACCTTAATCCAACGATCATATATGCAGCATTACCAGCACCACTCAGTGCCTGAAGAAGGTCGCCCTGACCAAATCATCGCACTCTGCCACTGGCATCAAAAACAAAATAAAAATGACCTTTTTTTCAAATTGGTGTGCCGGATACTCTTTATTTTACTCATTGTCGGGTTGGTCCCTTATCCGTGCAAAACCCTCTTTACTTTACTGATGTACATATCAGTTTAGTGACCTGCTGATTAGTAGGTAGGGAGGTGAAAAATGTAAAAGTGGCTACTTTAGAAGAATGATAAGTTTAATGTGCAATATCTGTTTCAATGCAGCAGGGTGAGTTTAGTTTGCTTAGAGCATATAATAGAGTAGACTAGCTGATTTAGAGTACTTTAATAAATCAACTTTATTTGTGCTTCCCCAGCAACTTGGTGTTTGGAGAAATGCAGAACTAACATAGTTGTCGGAGAACGTCCTGCCTCATTGCTCCTTGTGGTATTTCGAGAGCTGTTGCAACAGCAAAACAAATGATTTAACACAAAGCTTTCTATTACTTATGGTATTGATTAGACTCTTATGATTCATTACAGCAGCGATACACAAACTGTAGCTTGGGACACACTTGTAACGGCGAACGTTCTTGTTGAAGCTCTTAATCCATGGAAGGGGCCATTCATCAGAGTGTCAGGAGCAAAAGAGATACCAACATACTATTTGCTTCTACTAACGGTGATATTTTTGGAGCTACATACTGTAAGCATTAGACACATAAAGTTAATGTTGATAGACTAGTCTAGGATCGAGGCGTTAAAGAAGGTTTGCTGCTACGGCAGGTTGCCATTAATTTGGACATCTTTGGCATTTGGCATTCACAAAGTACAGTGGGCTAACAACTCCCAAAAAAATGACATCTCATTAGCCCATCCACTTAATTCCTCAATGATATATAAGCTGAGGTGCCTGCATCACCTTCCCACCATACATTACTCTTTAAAGGAACACAAACTAGAAATTAAAAGTAATAACAACAAAAAGTTTCCCAGAGTGTTTATCAGTTTGCAGGATGTTCTAAATTTATTCTAGTAGCCTAGTCTAATAGAAATATTGAAGACACTACAGATTTTGTTCTGAACCCTTTATTTTTTGACTGGCAGTAGGCCAAAGGGGTTGAGTTTTGTTGTGGGGAGTGGCTTTGTTGTGTCTGGTCTCCAATAGCAGACAGAGCAGTGGTGGAGGGCTCCTGCTGCAGCCAGTTGACTTGAGTGGGGAGAATAGCTGATCTAGAACACATCTAAAATATTTTTTGTCTACATTTCTCACTGTTTTGATGGCAATATGAGCCAGGGTAGGATTCTGGAGGTCACATATGCTTTTATGTAAAATTGAAATGCCTTATTGAGAATTTTTTATGACATTTTTAATATTTACAAAAAAATATTCAGGTTTTATGAATTGGGGCAATGGTCTATTTTTCTTATAAATGTGTTAAATATTGTGGCCTATAGCCTGGCTTAACCGTTATTCTAAAAATCGCTGAAGGGCTGGAGCTGGATAACTCATACCATTAGGGCCATGGGCTTGGAGACAGGTCATTGCACACCTGGAAATGATCACTGGTGTAGCATCCATTGCCGCGGACCGTCGGGTTTACTCACCCCCGGCGGACGCAGCCATGGATCTGTGAGTGCTGGCTTGCATCTCCTTCCCAGGAGACGCCAGCGCTCACTTCCGCTCCGTTCCGCTGTGTCCCGTAGAGTGCGCATGCTACGGCGGTGCGGCCTAGTGGGTCCACATACCCACAGACCGTGACAATTGGGCTCCGTTCTGAAGTTTGTAAGGAGTTTAGTCTGAGCCAAGCATTCTTCTCATTCAGGGCATCTCAGTTCATCAGCTGTTAGGACCTCTCAGGCATCTCGGTTCATGACAATCTCCTATTAATAGTAGCAAATGGTCATTTTAGGCAGCAAATGTTCAGTTTAGCAAACAATTCCATAGCTTTTAAAGCAGTCAGAGCATTTTTAAGTCTTTTGACCAGTTCTTTGTATGCCGGCAATGTTTCATGTAAACTAAACAATCTGAATAGGGAAGAATAGATTTGCCAATTTAGCAAGGATCCACTTATATTTTCAGGATTGTGTCTGACAATAGTAGGTAATACTATCATTTCCAGATTGCTCCATTTAGAGGAAGTTGAGAATGACACATAAAATGACATGGGGTTTTATGGAGAAGCTTTTACCGTGAGTGCTTATTTAGCCCCCAGTGTTGAGGCCAGCATTTAAAAGGCTGCGCTAATGCCAGCGCTGCACATTGATTACTTAGAAGAGCTCCTGTTCAGTTGATTTGCTGCATTTGAAAGCTAGGCTACCTTAAAGAAACATTATTATGAAGCTCTGGTTCATGTTTTTGCCTTTTTAATCTTAAGGGGAAACCATAGGAACAACAAATTCAAGAGTAACTGCACTTTCAGCAAACTTTTGATATGCCATAGAGACGTATAAGAAGTTTGAATCGGTAGGGGTCTGGGTGCTGAGGGTCCTAACGTCGCTGACACGAAGGTGCAGAAGTATTTAGCTGAGCGCTATGCTGTGATTGGCTCTCCTCATTATGCTTGAGACGGCTCACATAGATTTTCTATGTCAGCCATCTTCAGCCTAACAAAGAGCGTTGTTCAGAGTCGAAGATGGAGGGTGCTTAGCTGAGCACTTCTGAACCTTCGTCTTAGCACCCGGACCTCACCGATCCAAACTTCTGATACGTCTCTATTAAATATCAAAAGTTTGCTGAAACGGCAGTCACCCTTTATATCCAATGAGGGGTATATGGTGAAAGCGCACATAGACGTTCTTTCAACTGGGGTAAATATTCAGTTCTGACTGCTTCTGCAGGACTATCTGTCTCTCGGCTCTTCTGGCTTCTCATTACTCCACCCTACTCCACCCGGTATTCGTGAATATGCATCTGGGCGTATGTGACAAAATGCTGCCTCCCTGCAGTATGGAAAGGCACAGTCTGGGGTAAAGGCTTGCCTTGCCCAAAGGGTTGATGCACTCCATTGAATTGGAAAAGATCAATGTTGGACTGGGATACCTTGGGTACACAAAAGGAAATGACTCTAAAGGCCCACCATCAGTCTATACTGAACACGTGCATGTCCACTTTTAAAAAAATTGTCCAACCCCATGACATTTTTTTAAAAACTGCTTATAATAGTAGGTATTTTTAAAATAACAGTTGTATTATTCACCCTATCAATTTCTTGCAGCTCCCCTGCCGCTGCGTCCCCGGTCCCCCTCCGGCCTCTTTTCTTCCACCTCCAGCGATGATGTGTCAACACGACATGTGACTGCTGCCACCAATCACTGACTGTAGCGGAGATCTCAGTGGTGCAGCAGGAAGAGCAGAGACCAACAGAGGACCGGGAAAGCAGCGACATGGGAGCGGCAGGGGATTGATAAGGGGAATATTACTTGTTTTGCTATTTTACACTATAGTAAGCAGTTTGGAAAATAAAACGTCATGGGGTTGGACAACCCCTTCAACTAAATTATAAACTATGCTGTTATTATTGTGCTCATAAATCATATCATTTATAATTCTTATAGCTCTTTAGACCCCCACCGATGGTGAGATCAGGGGTCTTAAAACCCCAGATCCTCCTCACTGCACTCCTTGCAATGAGGAGGAGCCTAAATAGAGCGGCAGTTGAGCATGTGCCCGCTGTTCCATTCACTGTCTATGAGAATGACAGCGCTTGGCTGTTTCTGTCATTCCCATATACTTTGAATGGAACGGCAGCGCGCATAATCGACCGCCGCTCCATTCAATGTCTTCCTCACTGCGATTGGGCAGTGAGGAGGAACACGGGGTTCAGGACCCCCGTTCCCTTGATCAGTGTGAGTCCAAGAGATGAAGTTCCTACTGATCAGAAGATTATCACCTCTCCTGTGGATAGGTGATAATCTAGGAATTTGGGAATACCCCTTCAATATTTGAAATCCCAATTGTATAACCACAGCTTTGAGAACACAATATTTGTCCTCAGAAGATTCTTCATGTATATCTATATCTATATATATATATATATATATATATATATATATATATATATATATATATATATATATACATATATATATATATATATATATATATATATATATATATATATATACAGTGAAGGAAATAAGTATTTGGTCCCTTGCTGATTTTGTAAGTTTGCCCACTGTCAAAGACATGAACAGTCTAGAATTTTTAGGCTAGGTTAATTTTACCATTGAGAGATAGATTATATTTTTTTAAAAAAACAGAAAATCACATAGTCAAAATTATATATATTTATTTGCATTGTGCTCAGAGAAATAAGTATTTGATCCCCTACCAACCATTAAGAGTTCAGCCTCCTCCAGACCAGTTACACGCTCCAAATCGACTTGGTGCCTGCATTAAAGACAGCTGTCTTACATGGTCACCTGTATAAAAGACTCCTGTCCACAGACTCAATTAATCAGTCTGACTCTAACCTCTACAACATGGGCAAGACCAAAGAGCTTTCTAAGGATGTCATGGACAAGATCATAGACCTGCACAAGGCTGGAATGGGCTACAAAACCATAAGTAAGACGCTGGGTGAGAAGGAGACAACTGTTGGTGCAATAGTAAGAAAATGGAAGACATACAAAATGACTGTCAATCGACATCGATCTGGGGCTCCATGCAAAATCTCACCTCGTGGGGTATCCTTGATCCTGAGGAAGGTGAGAGCTCAGTCGAAAACTACACGGGGGGAACTTGTTAATGATCTCAAGGCAGCTGGGACCACAGTCACCAAGAAAACCATTAGTAACACATTACGCCATAATGGATTAAAATCCTGCAGTGCCCGCAAGGTCCCCCTGCTCAAGAAGTCACATGTACAGACCCGTCTGAAGTTTGCAAATGAACATCTGGATGATTCTGAGAGTGATTGGGAGAAGGTGCTGTGGTCAGATGAGACTAAAATTGAGCTCTTTGGCATTAACTCAACTCGCCGTGTTTGGAGGAAGAGAAATGCTGCCTATGACCCAAAGAACACCGTCCCCACTGTCAAGCATGGAGGTGGAAACATTATGTTTTGGGGGTGTTTCTCTGCTAAGGGCACAGGACTACTTCACCGCATCAATGGGAGAGTGGCTGGAGCCATGTACCGTCAAATCCTGAGTGACAACCTCCTTCCCTCCACCAGGACATTAAAAATGGCTCATGGCTGGGTCTTCCAGCATGACAATGACCCGAAACATACAGCCAAGGCAACAAAGGAGTGGCTCAAAAAGAAGCACATTAAGGTCATGGAGTGGCCTAGCCAGTCTCCAGACCTTAATCCCATCGAAAACTTATGGAGGGAGCTGAAGATCCGAGTTGCCAAGCGACAGCCTCGAAATCTTAATGATTTACAGATGATCTGCAAAGAGGAGTGGGCCAAAATTCCATCTAACATGTGTTCAAACCTCATCATCAACTACAAAAAACGTCGGACTGATGTGCTTGCCAACAAGAGTTTTGCCACCAAGTATTAAGTCTTGTTTGCCAAAGGGATCAAATACTTATTTCTCTGTGCACAATGCAAATAAATATATATAATTTTGACAATGTGATTTTCTATTTTTTTTTTTTTAAATATAATCTATCTCTCACTGGTAAAATTAACCTAGCCTAAAAATTCTAGACTGTTCATGTCTTTGACAGTGGGCAAACTTACAAAATCAGCAAGGGATCAAATACTTATTTCCTTCACTGTATATATATATATTCCGTGCAGAATAGATGAACTTTATTTCTTAAATATCCCCTTTTATCAGATCCTTCTTTATTTCTTTTTCTCTTGTTACAAGAACATTCTTTCAAGCGCTCCTTTATTTTTCTCTTTCCTACAGAGTAAAGGAATATCTGCACAAACAATGATTTAAACCCTTTTTGATCATAATTGTGTATTTTTTGCTTTTCCTCTCGCAGCTCCGGGACATATAAAATTTACATCGGACTAATTGGAACAGTAGAAAGAGAAAAATATATATTTATAGCGTAAACCTTTTCCAATAAGAGATTATGTAACTAGCTCCGCCATTCCGTCCCCTTAGACCTAAACAATATCTTAGTATAACATCCCACATGGCATCATGATAAATCTCAAATACATCAGGGATAATGAATTCGATTTTGCTCCCAGAATCCTGTGAGTCTTGGGAATGGAGAGTCCATACATGTATGTTGAGTTAATTAATTATTTGTTTGCAAGAATTACATATTTTCTTGAATTATGGACTCATTTTGACTTTCTAGTTATCTCTATATCTTGGGGGAAAAAAAAAGGTTTTGTTTTATCTTGATGTTACAGTTGGAGATTCAGATGAATGACCAGGCTTAGCTGGAGGGTCCGACTTAGAAAAAAAACAAAAACAAAAAAAAACCTTAATATGTCACTTGCTCTAAAATCTTCTTGTTAGCAGCTGCACCAAAGGACAATTTATCTGGATCCGAGATCATCCAATTACGTTAATAAAACGGAGAGACAGACAGAATGCCAGATGGAAGCATTACTTCAATGTCACAGTTTTCGGCAAAGTTTTATTTGTATTTCAAAGAACAACCGACCAAGTTGGAATAATCCATCTTTTTGTAAGAACTTTCTATTCAGTATGTTATAGCGCAAGAAGCAGCATCCTATATAATTCTTGAAGTTGCCTATAGACATTTTATATTATACCCCATTAGGACAAGCCCTGTCCATATTCCCTATTAGGGGCATCATAGAGGGAGGTCCCCATGGGCTGCAGGGTCAACTCCAGCTCTGGCTGAGCCGGCACAACTATGTTTTAAATGGACTCTCATTCATTTGAATTGGTGCCATGTAATACCACAATTCCCCTGCAGAGGGCACTGCAGGAGAAATGTACAGCAGCATGCAGCTTCCCCGGCTGATCGCCAGATTTTTTTTAGCTATTGGACCTTTGTTGATCAGTCCATAGCCAGTGGGTCCCCAATTACAAAAGTGGGTGTGAAGATGGGTCAACAATTTTTAAGAGGTACCTGAAAAAGAGAATAAGATAAGACAGAGTCTAGATCGATTACTGTCTGTTAGGGCTATAGGGGGTGCAGAGCTAGCTGTCATACCCAGGCTCTGCCGTATACAATGATACCAGTATTATAAATGGCGCAATGTTAGGCGGAGGAGGGGCTGTTCAGATTTTGCATTGGAGCTTAAATTTACACCTTTGATTACTGGCAAATCTCCTTTTCTGCCCTCAGTTTCCTGCCAATACAGCCTTGAATAATTCACTGAAAAGATAAATAAATACTGTCTGCAAATACTTAGAGTATCAATAAATATGTCAGACCTAAAATACGGCTTTTAATAATAATCCACAAAAATATTAGACCAGTGTTAAATTCATAAAGGAAAAATACGACCAAACATAAAGACACAAACCAATAAAGGCATCAATGGGCTACACGCAAATATTAGCATGCGTTCTGAACCGCCTGTATTTTGGTTGCCAATAGCAACTGGCAGAAACAAAATTGCCGCATAAAATATACAGGGTGGTGAAGGGAACAGGTGTGTACCCTATTCAAAACTAAGATAGCCCTGAAACATTTAATCCTCAGGACCAGGTGAAGTTTTTACCCCAAAAAGGGCAGCCCATCACAGTAAATACAGTATCCCCGCATATGCCCTGAGAAGCCCATATCCTGAGGATTGAATGATTCAGGGCTATCTTAGGGTTAAATGGGGTACACAATCACACCCTAAGGGTCTTCTTACATGGCATGGTCAGTGTAAACGAGCGCCAATCAACGAAACAGCTCATTGATCGGCGCTCGTTTGTTCCTTTCACAAGGAGCTATGGATGGGGACGAGGGCTCGTTACTCCGATCACTCGCCCTCATACATTTCTATCATGTCGGCAGCGCGTCTCCATGTTTACACAGGAAGATGTGCTGACGAAAACGATAACATTTTAGGCTGCATAAACTATACAATAAACCGATGATACCGATACCCTTGATATAGGTTTTATGCAGTGGAGATAGTTCTTTGCATGTTTCTCGCAGTTGCTAATGAAAATCAAAAAAACTGATGGTTCCGAACACATGCTAATATTTGTGGTAAACACATTGATACCCTTATTGGTTTGTGTCTTTATGTTTGGTTGTATATGAGAAATATATGGATTTAACTGTGGTCCATTTCAGCCTTGAGCTGAAGACCTGAGTAATCTGAGACAGATTGGTTGCTAGGGACATGCTGCCTGACAGCCTCTTTTAATAAACTCTTGCTCTTAAGCAGTGTTTCCCTAGCAACCAATCTGTCTCAAATGAGATGAGCTGTATCTTCTGTTCTACTACTAATCCATGCAGCTTCCCAGTATTGGGTTTCTATATGTGGTGCCAAATTCTGGAACATCAACATTCTGATAGGATACTACACTTATGTACACTATATTGCATGCATTGAATTAAACATTGGGTAAAGTATACCCAATATAATATCTAAAAAAAAAGGAGAAACGTTGCTTAAAGCTCTTGGGGTACCCAACTATTAAATACTATTTTTGCTGGTGCTGTTTTCACTAGTGGAAGAGGGGCCTTTAGCCACCATCCGGCACCAGGCGCGACTTAACCTGCGGCTAGACCTGCCCATCTTCTACCCAATGACAGATTGCTATTCTGGTTTGAGCAACTAGATGGCACCCTATTTTTTTGGTGCCAGTCAACTAGATGGCGCCAGTCATATTTTGCTTATTTATTAATTTTGTAAGAATGTCATATAGTGTAGGTTAGATTATGAAACTATTGGAAAAAAAAGTTATATCCATCACAAAAAAGTAACCTGTGAGTAAAAGAAAATATCAAAGTGTATTTATAATATTAACGTCCACCTTCATATTGGTGTCTTGTGCCTCTAAACAGACGTTTGGGAAGAACTTTCAGCCCATATTTGAGAAGCCTTTTGTCAGCAGTTGGGCATTGATCATCATTAAAACATGAACTTTGCTTTGGTAAGCTTTGGCTATTGCAATTTTCTCAATATAATTCAAACCTTGAAACTTTTCTTTTTCTTTCTAAATTAGTTTAAATAACCCTCCATCCCCACTGTAGTCAAAATCAAAGGGATCTGATGCAGAACTTATGCTGATAAGAACTGATCTACCAGCACGTGTCCTGTTTGAAGTCCATTATTTTGCATTAAGTGTATTTCAAACCGTTTTTGATGTGCTAGTTCACAAAAGTTTATGATCTGAGATCACTAAATCCCGCCGACCGGTATGGCTAGACCTTCTGTTCAATAATCCTCCTTTCATTTGTCGAGCTGTATAATTATTGCGCACTGAGAAAGATGCTTGTAACTCTTTGAAGGACAGCTTAAAGGGGTTGTCCCGTTTGGAAAACCCATCTTTAAATATCCTGTTGAAAGAAACCGGGTTAATAAATGGCGGTACCCCATTAAGTGTAGCAAACTTGACATTAAATGGCAGCAGCATTGGTGTTCAAGTCTTCAAGCCCATGTGATTACATCAGCATGATCCCTGGGGACCTCTCACTGTTCTGCTCGCAGTCGCTGACCGCCGGCACACCATACATACCGGCAGCCGCGACCGCAGGTCACTCACTTCATGCCGGCGCCCCCTCCTCATAGAAACCGGCACACGCTGCTGCAAACTCCACACTGAAGCCTGTAGGGTGCGCACACTCATTCCCAGCTTTAAAGGGCCAGCGCACACACCAGTTCAAAGTTCCCTGTTCAATCCCTAATACATCCTGGACTATAAAAAGGGCTCTGCCCTTCCTCTGCTTTCCTGAGCGTTGTTGTGCTGCTACCCATGTTCATTAGAAAATGGTCCCTTAGTTATATCCTGTACCCAGTGTTCCCGTATACTGTTTCCTGTATCCCGTATCCAGTAATTGTGTTTGTTCCTGAGCGAACCTCTGTGCCACTTGTCATCTAGCACGCCAAGCGTCTTCTGCCACGCCAAGAGTCATCTATCACGCCTAGTGTCATCTGCCATGTTGAGTGTCATTTGTGCCAAGGAGTCTGCTACACCATCAGTGCCGGATTAAGTAGACGATGGGCCCTGGGCTGTTACCCAAACTTGGGCCCCCCTTGCGCACCGCCGCCCTGCCGCGCCGTAACTATTTTTAACACTACCTTTTTGGGCAAGCATTAACAAATGGGTGTTACGGATTCCCCTTGTTACAGGGCAGGGTCCCTACATACTGACAGGATCACACTGTGCAGGGACACATCCTCCTGACAAGGGGAATTGTCTATCAGTCCTGGACTGCACAAAGACTTTTTGTGAAATACAAGGATTTCCTATAATAAACATGTCAGGAGAGGTGACAGATTCTCTATAAATCTAGTGACTCACATCTGACGACGTCTCAGATTCTAGTAGTTTTTTTCCTCTTTTCTTCTCCATCCGGTCCAGAGTACATGACGACGTCTCCCGGCCATGACTGATTTCTGCAGAATTTGCCACTCAGATGTCTTCGACTCCTCACTTTTCCAACATTTCCACACCTATAAATAAAAATAAAGTTATCATGGTGCCACATACTGTACCCCTAAATATAATAGCACTAAACACTGCGCGCCTGAATATAATAATACCACACACTGTAAAACACCACATACACACAGCCCCCTGTACATAGTGCCACACACAGCCCCTGTACATAGTGCCACACACAGCCCGCTGTACATAGTGCCACACACAGCCCCTGTAGATATTACACCCCCACATAGATAGCGCCACACACAGCCCCCTGTACATAGTGCCACACACAGCCCCCTGTACATAGTGCCACACACAGCCCCCTGTACATAGTGCCACACACAGCCCCCTGTACATAGTGCCACACACAGCCCCCTGTACATAGTGCCACACACAGCCCCCTGTACATAGTGCCACACACAGCCCCCTGTACATAGTGCCACACACAGCCCCCTGTACATAGTGCCACACACAGCCCCCTGTACATAGTGCCACACACAGCCCCTGTGGATATTACACCCCCCATACATAGCGCCACACACAGCCTCCTATAGATATCACACATCCCCCCCATAGAGAGCGTTACACACAGCCCCCTATAGATACAAATGAATATCCCCCCAAACGGAAATCTTTAGCAAAGTTTCCATCACCATGTGCATGTGTGATACTGTTTGTTGGACCCTGTATCTAAGCCTAATGTAGGCTTAGATACACGGTCCAGCAGACAGTATTCTTATGCAGTATAAGCTGGGGCCCTGTGTCTAAGCCTAACACATGGTAGGCTTTAAAGGTTGTCCAGTCCCTAAGCATTGATGGCCTATCTTCAGTATAGGCCATCAATAGCTGATGGGTTGGGGTCAGACACCCGGTCCCCCTGCCAATCAGCTGTTTTGAAGGGGTTGTAGCCGCTCGTACGAGTGCTGATTCCCCTTCATTTCCCTCACTTGCTCTCACTGTGAATCGCTGACACGTCTGTGTCGGCGATTCAGTGTGAGAAAGTCACCGGAATGAAGGGGAAGTAGCGCTCGTACGAGCGGCTGCAACCCCTTCAAAACAGCTGATTGGCAGGGGTCCCGGGTGTCTGACCCCAACCCATCAGCAAAACAATAAAACTAAACTTGCCTCCTCTTCGGCCGCAGGTCCTCACTCCATCAACTGTCGGGACGCTGTGCGCGGCGCATAGCATTGTGACGTTATGCGCTGTGCACAGCGCTGTGATGTCACAACCTCTGATGCGCTCCAGGAAGAGGAGGGGTAAGTACTGTCAGTTACTATAGTAACAGGGGCCCGTGTAGTTTATTACATAGGCCCCAGTTACTATAGTAACTTTTCATTGATGTGTGAATGTGGCTGCTGCTAGCGACGCCACACCGGGCATGAGGGGGGCCGTTCGATCATGTGCGGTTCAGACAACCATGGGCCCCCCGGGAGCCGTGGGCCCCGGGCAGCCGCCCAAACCGCCCTAATGATAATCCGCCACTGTACCCCATAGTGTCTGCTACGCCACGTGTCTGTCAGAACTTCTATACAGGTACTCCAGTTCTAAAGACTGTTATTTTCTTTTGTTTGGCCAGCTGCTACTCCGCTACGGCGGAGCGGCCTAGAGGGCCCACATACCCCAGAGTCGTGACACTTACTTCTTCTCTCTCCCCTCATGTCCCTGTCAGTCAGTGTGAGTGACGTGCCATTTCTTCTGCTTTACATTGGGTGAAGTTGGACAAAATAAGCTAGAACGTGCATAGAGATGGCCAAGCAGAGCCGACATGGTGCAGGAATGGTCACACCCACAAACTAAGGAGTGATGGGAAATGTAGTTCCATGCTGATGTCATTGTGGGGGTAGAAATGTACCTAGATATTTTAGTACAGTTCCTGCAGACCTCAGTGGAGCTCAACACTTAATGGTAGAGATCGAAAAAATAGAGCATGGTTGCCCTGCAGTATTATATAGCTTGCTGTTTGGGTACCAGGGAGGTCAATGCAATTTTAAAAGAGGTTTTACAGGATTTAGGTAAACTTTTAAACACCGCTTTATTGGGCCTGCTATAAATAAGCAAATGTTTAATAATTTGCCTTATTGCCATACTGCTGATGGGCACATTTTCTATTACGGAGCTGTACTTGCTGCATACCAGACCATGGAAAAAGGAATGCTAATCTATATTCCAAAATTTCACCCTCCATTGACTTTTATGTGGACAATATGACGCTCCAATACGAAAATGTATTTTCTCATCTCTAGTACAGGATGTAGGAAAGAAAAAGACTGGTCCGCCAACGCAGTCAGCTACTTCCCCCCTTTTCAGAAGTCCTCTAGTGATGTCCATGTTCACGTTATGCCATGTGACCATGGAACGAGGACGTGTCCACCTGAATCTTAGAAAACTTTTTGTAAGTGTTCAAAGCGATTGATGTTTTAGCAGTCGCTGAATATTTTATGCAGGGTAACTCAACTGAAGCTGCAGCTCCGAACGGAATATTGATAGAAAAGAAATCTACATTACCTGCAGCAATCTGCTGCGTCACTTTATTCTACAGTGAAAATTTGGAACAGTAAAGAATTGCACATTACCTGTCATATCTCAATCTGCTTCATAGTCATAATTTATGGGTTCGACTCTGACAATTCATCCTATTTTTTTTTAGAAGATAAGAAACAGCCTTCAGGGCCAATATTGTCAGAGAGGTGCCCGGGTAATTGTAATGAATGCTTTATTGCTTGTCAATATGTTCCCCTGAGCGTCTCACCATTCCCAAGGCCGGCTAAGCAGCATTTTTAAGTTTGCGACTATTTATCCTTTCAGTGAATAAACTATCAGTCTAGTCGCCAGTAAATCACGGAGATGGCTTTGTAAGCAACGCTAGCTCGGTGATCTTAAATAATGTTTGCATTTACACATGCACTCAACCCCGCTCGGCTGGGAAGAAGATGGAAACCGTCTTATCGAATCATACAGGCAAGCTTCGGGAAAAGCAGGACGGGGTTAATAACAAAGGTGCCGAGGTTTTCCTATCTTGAAAAAGAATTTGTGAAATGAATAAATAGGTTATATCGTATACAAGCTGTACATGTTATAGAGAACAATTAGGCTTTTAGGCAGTTATCTAAGCATGTTTAATAGAATAATATATGGCGTAGATATAATAACACATGGTAGGTATACTGTTTGGAGACTGCCCCTTTAATCTTAAAAGGGTTGTCCACTTTGGACAATCCTTTTTTTTGTTAGAAGGGTCCCCTGACAATAAGAATATTACAGGGACTCCCAGCGATCCGTACATTACAAGTAGTGTTCAGTACCCCTGCTGCACCAAGTGAAAAGAGGCACTATGGTCAGTTCACACTGAGTTTTTTGGCGCTGATTTTGACACGCAAACCACGTTGGAATTAGTGCCAAGAAATGGCCTAAATCGCCGCCTATTGATTTCAATGGTAGGGAGAGGCTTTTTTTTCCCTTGGTGGCTTTTGGACATTTGCAGAAAACAAAGCGGCATCCTCTTTCTTTGAGCGTTTTCCGCCTCTGACCTCCCATTGAAATCAATGGGAGGCGAAAAAAAACCTGTGGCACTTGTTTCGAGGATTTTTTAGCTGCGTTTTTTGCCTCAAATTCAACGGACGCGGGCAATAATATCAACTCAAAAGACAAGGGCGGTAGGGCTATTCCATCTGGAGAAAAAAAAGTTCAGCCTCCAGAGGTGACAAGGCTTCTTTACTGTAAGAGCTGTGAAACCTCACCTTTTTTTTTTTTTTTGACCCTATGTATGATCCAGTTTTGCTTGTGATTAATTGGAGCCGGCTAAAATGTAGAAGGTTTCTTAGAAGGTCCTTCTAACGAGTCAGGAGGTTCTGTAATAAGGAATAGACTTTTTAGTTCTGCTTCCACCTATAATTAAACCCATTATATCCTCTGCCGCTATGAATATTGCTGCCAGGTATAATGAAAATTGGACATTAATTGTCATTTATTTCTGATTTATCTGCCAGGTTTTAATTTTGGTGTATAAATTGTGAGGAATGATGGAACCTAATTCCAATGAAGTCTGCCGAGATCCTATTTCAAGTGATTATATGAACAAAGAGGCAATGTCTATGTCTCTAGAATATTAATAATGGTAAACACATTTTATCTTTTTTTTTCAGCAACATCAATGAACTGGAATCTATTGAAATCAAATGAATAAACTCTGCTTGAAATTAAACCTGTCTCAAACATATATATGAGCATTATATCCCTTTCCCCCATTTCCACTACTGTGGGAAACACTAATTTATACATCACTAATATAATGACAATAATGGTATATAAATTCTGAACATATGAAAACTAGTGCAAAGGAAAAGTTACCCATAGCAACCACTTACCCATAGCAACCACATACCCACAGCAACCACTTACCCATAGCAACCACTCAGCTGTCATTTTCCAGTAGTCCCTTTAAAAATCTGATTGGTTTCTATTGATAACACTAGACAGAGGAGTAAGTATAGGGGGGCAGAGGTTATGCTCAAACCCGAGACCAGGTGTCTGAGGGGGACCAAAATGTCTGTCCCAGTTCTATAAATGACGTGTTATAGTTGTGGGAGCATGTTAAAGGTTTTGCATTGGGCCCGTAGAGCTTTATAATATGCCTATGGTACTGCATGCTCCTGCGCACAGTGCTATTAGCTGGATCAGACTCTGTTCAGGTCTCTGTTCATATCGAGCGCTTTTTTCCCCGAGTTCAGAAGCTGCTGCTTCTTCATTTGGAAGGTTTCCAGAGACACCCATGACATCATTGATGATGTCACTGTGGGAAAGGGGATGAGGGGCTAGCAGAGAAGACACGATCTATGTCTTCTATGGCCGTTTCTGTTTACAGATCACTGACAACATTGTTCTAATGGTTTGTAACCATCATTTTTTTCCAAAATAAGACCTACAAAGTAAAAAGATATCAGCTAAGCAAACTAGAAAAAATAATAAATAAACTCACCATTAGATTACCGCATTCAAAAATGTGAAAGCTTACAGTACTCTGGGCATCATGGCATAAAACATTCATGAACGGGTTTAACTGGATTTTACAAACCATAATCTTCTATATCAGATCTTTCCTAACTGTCCTATGACTAACCATGTTATTCTTTTGTTAATGGTGAACCCATCCATTCTTATATTGGTCATCATCATCTCATTATTCCAGTGGGCCATTTTATCACACATCGTGGGTAGAATTAGAAAATGAATAAAAAATGACAGTGACACCTTCCTAAACTACCATGGTTTCTTGAAGACCACCCTTAATCTAGACCAGATGTTTCTGTGACAGATTTCCAATTCCCTTATGTCCTATTTATTTTGGCCCTCTACTTTGAGAGTAACACCTCTATAGAAGACCATCTTTTACTGCATTATTAGGCGGTCGTTTTAAAGAAACTTTGGTGCAGCCCAAAAAATAATTCAATTAAATTTGGTGTCTTCTGCTTCTCTTCTTGAAGGGTTCCATATTTTTTTTGTTGCTTAATTAAAACTATGGGGAAGGTTGAGTGTGGCATAAAGCAAAAGACCACCTCTTTGAGAAGACCACGTCTAACCTAGATTAGATTTTTTGGTTATGGATTTTCAATTCCCTTATATCCTCTGTATATACTATCCCTCTACTTTGAAGACCACTCCTCTCGAAGACCGTCTTTCACTGCAATTTTAGATAGTCGTCTGAAAGAAGTTACAGTGTACTTTTAAGGGTGGAAATCTTCTAGAAAGACTTGAAGGTCAAAGAAAATTATTATCCAAAAACTGTTAAAAGAGTTCTATAAAATCTGGTTTCTCCTGGATCTTCTGCTTCTGTTCTTAAGGAGGATACATATAATCAACCTGGTTCAATAGGACATAACACATTCTAGTCGAATACATCAAGAAATGTTCTCTCCTCCTTCCTTGAAGTCATTTGGGAATGTTCGTATAATATCTTGTGCTAACACATGTTTACCATTAGCTCCATAGTAACCATAGAGCATCTGTATGAATGACCACCTCTTCCTTCAACCTTACAAGTATTATATTTACCGTGGTCCTTCAATCTACAACAATTACGCCAAGAGGCTTTGAATGAACATCTCCATTACCGTCATCAATGAAATGGGAGAACACTTATTTCCTGAAGATACATTCAGAATATATACGTGTATCGATGTATGTAGATCATTTCAAAAATGTGCATTTGGTCACATCTCCAACAATATAATAGCATGTAATATCTTATTACGCCACTTTGCTTCCTGTGATCATTCCAGCCATATATGAAGCTTTTAGCATGGTGTTTTATTTACAGTTTTTCCTTCGGCAAGAAGGATGAAAGTTTCATTGCCTTTTTTTAAAGACTAATACATATTTCAGCACCAAATGATTATATCTTTTCCTGCTTGAAGAGCTTCATTTTCCAGGGAGTGCTGTGGAAATAGAGAGTAGATTATGGATTGTATAATGTATGTGTCTGCTCCTCGTGCTATAATTCATGTATATTTGATTCCTACTTTTACACACATAGATGTAGACCTCATGAGGCAATGACCAGCTAGGCTTTCCCATACCTGAAAGATACACCCAAAAAATTCAATTTGCTGCCTTATCTAAATACCCTGTCCAAGGCTGAGTGGCTTTTGCTGCACCCAGGGTAAATTCCCCGCCAGTGCCCCTCACTATGCAGCTGCTATACCACTAGGCATAAGCGCCTTTCATCCCCTAATATGATGAGAAAATCGAAACAGTTTGCAAGTGTCCCTGGTGTTCTCAGGAACAGGCTGAAATGGAAGGACTCCACAAAGAATATTTTCCAAGGTCGTGAAATTCTAAAACTACGATCCCCCTTAAACTTTCCTTTGCAGTGACATAGCTGTGAGGATGGGGAGGATCAGCATATGGTTTAGGCTCTGTTCACACTACAGTTATGGCTTCCGATATTACCAGAGCCATGACAGTTGTGGTAGATCTGTTGTTTACTGGATCTTAACAGAAACTCATGGATCCCCAAGACTTATAATGGGTCCCTCAGGTTTACTTTAATTTACAGAAAAGAATAGCGCAAAAGACTACGCTATTTTGGCCATAAAAAATCAACTGAAACCTGACAGAATGGACCCTAATGGTAGCTTTACACTGGGCAGTATAAGCTTCAAGGTATGCATCTTCATCTACCTGAAGTATCAGACGGTCTCAAGAAATCAGACTTGGAGCCCCTCAGGCGATTTGGACTGATCATTGAATACATTCTGGGCCTCAGACACCATAAATGTCTAAGATAAAAATGACCATGTTGATCATACCAACCAGTACTGGGAAAATAACATGTAGACTCTCAAGGGCAACAAGAATGCTGTTTACAAGACTCCCTGTGTCAAAAATGGCAGAATAATTGCTTCTTAATAATATTTTCTAAGGTGTTTCTTGGTAACTTTTTTATTGCTTGGCTTCCTATAAAATTAGCCCTAGAGTCTGCACACTACAGCAAATTAGACTCTGCGCCCAACTAGGGTCAGGAACCACTGTGAGTGCATGGTCTACACAGTGATGCAGAATATGTTGACTCTGTAGACCAGTAAAGCCCAACTGGAAGTATAAGGGCTGCATGTGGCCCTTATGTACCCGAGGGAAATGCAAATTCACATGGTGCAGCTGCCTTCCTTTAAAATAAAAAACATGCATGAGTGCCCTCTACCCAACCATAAAGAGCAGAAGAATTGTACCGTTTTCTCCTCTGTGTTGGTTTGGAAAGTTTTCTTCAGTTGAATCCAAACTTGTATTTAGCAAATTGTGGGAGATGCGACCACAAATTTTACAAAAAGTCATACGTGTGTGTGCCTACCGCATAACCTAGTCTGGCTGAATGGGATATGTGGCTCTTTGATTTGGTCAAGGGCCTCATTTGAATCCCCCATAATATGTCAAGTTGACCACCACTGCTGTAGACCATATTTTTTAGACTATAAGACCCACCCAAGCTTGTATACAATATTTTTGCAAAACAATTTTTCTTTCACTTAGAAAAAGTTTTATATTTAATGATAAAAAGTAAATAATGAGAAATACCTAACAAATTAAAGGGTCTAGCTTAGGAAAAACATTTCTATATACCCCTTTAGGGAATTCTGTGTTCATAGAGGGGGGTTCCCTGTTCAGGATCCTCATCTGATGGCCAGAGGGGAGAGCGGTTGTTACAAAGAGCGTCTCTCATTCTGGAGGACTTGCCCTATCCTGCATTATACAGACAACCTATTGATGTGAATGGGCACAGTGTAATGTTTCATTTCCCCTGTGGCGGCGCTGTAGGGAAATGAAAGCTTTACTGCCAAGTTTCCCCGCAGATAACAGCTGATCACTGGGGGTCCCGACAAGAGGACGCTTAGTGCTCAGTTTATTTTCAAATGACCCATCTGACAAGAAGAACAGACCCTTTAATTAACCAAATTATTAAAAAATGCGTCATAGTCTTACTGTAGTAATTGTTCCATTCAGTTTTGAAAAAATACAAGTGTACAAAGTTATTACATTCTGTAAATGGAATAGAGCTGACTGGCAACAGATTTTTTTACCAGTGAGATCACACTTGGTTGATAAATACAAACAGAATGTACATCCAGCATTAACGTGCTGGTAAATCAATAGCCCAATAGTACCACAGGCAGTGTGAATGTCCACTGGGTGATGAATCTGGCCATCGAGCCCGTTTTAATCATTATCATTCATCCAGTGATTCCTCAAGTTGATAGCAGCAGAACATATTGGCAAATTGTCCATGATCATTTAACCATATCTCTGCTGGAGATAACAGGTTGACACTGATAGGGAAGTGAATAAATAGGACTTTTAGGAAACTCCTTCTAAGTTTCTACTATATTAAATAATTAGTAGATGCCTTGACCTGCAGTAATTCCTTCACCCCACCGAGGCTATGCGTTTAATCCACACACAGGACTAGGATGGGGTGTTGCTTAGAACCCAAAATGCAAGACCACCCACCACTCAAAGACTGTCAGGGCTAGACGGAGAGTGATCGTGTCCCCTACCAACAACTATAGCCATATTACACATTTGTATTGAGTTAATAAGTCTTTTTTTTTTTTTAAGGTCTTGCACATAAACATTAAGGAGTGTTGTAACCGGCTACGGAGCCGTGAGCCCCTCTGGCCATGACCTCTCAGGCCTAGCCTTAATACCCAAATTGTCATTCTGTCCCAGAAGGCAAGTGTAATGGCGGAAGGAGGTGAAGGGAACAAGTGAGCCCTAATCTACCCTGTCCCTGCCTACTTGCAACGACCCGCCCTAGGCGACGGGGTACAACTTGGCGGCGGTCCCTACGCTGACTAAGTGCAAGGGGATACAAACAGAGAACAAGCAAGGGAAGGGGCAGTAGCCCACGGAACACCCTGAGGGAACGGAGTGGTGAACGAGCAGTCAGGATCAGGATGTAATGAAGTATACAAATGCAGAGCACGGAGCAGGAAGCAAGCCGGGGGCAGATCGAAGCAGGATAAGCGGGAACTGAAGCAAGGCTGAAGCACGGCAGAAGCAGGCTGGAGCAAGGCAGCAGTGGGGCCAGGAAACCAGGAAGAATCACAAGCAATGAGGAAGAGAAAACGGCAGGTATAAATGGACAGGGGGCGGAGCTAACTCCGACTGACCAGGCCGCGATAGGCTCTCCCACTCCTGAGCCTGCCACCCTAATTGGTGGGAGCAGGTGTCAGTCTAAGAGGTCTGGCCTCAGGTGTCGATTGATTAATCCTGGGAGTATCCACAGACGTAGTGCCTGGCAGATCCTTTACAGCAAGATGTTGTCCTCTGTCACCAAGTGCTGTGTGCAGGGGACCTGCAAGGGTTATTACAGAAACACTAAACATAGAAGATACGAAAATAAAATTCTCCCTTCTTCTCCTTCTTTTTTTTTTAATTTTTTTTATTCTACTTGGTCTTATATTGCAATTAAAACTGAGAATTATATCCAGAACACTTCTCTATATGTTCTATTAGATCAGCTATTTTCACCTTCCTTCTCCTCACAACCCTGTGTCTGGCTGTAAGACACCTGGCTGCACCACGAGCCTTCCCACTGCTCTGTCTGCAAAAGAACACAAGGACTGTTAAGACCTGCCCCGTCAAATCTTTGCTTTGATCATGTCCCATCTCATATTGCAATAAAAACTGTGAGAAATGTGTAAATAATCTCTATGTGTCCCAGGAGACCAAACATTTCTCCCCCACCTCCTTTTTCAAAACCTTTCTGTAACTGTGCGGCAACTGTCTGCAGCAGGAGACCCTAGTGGTAAGTGATTGACTCCAAAGTCAAGCTCCAAATGTCTTCTGCTGGTCCTTTGGGACCCATTATTGTTTCAGAGCCTGGGGCCTATCGGAGGATCCTCTGGTGCTCTGGTGGGACAACCTGACCCATTTAGTGATAATATCATCAGACCAGACTTATTCCACACCTTGACTGCAGACGGTTTCAGTATGTGTATATGAAGATATTTTACTTCCCCAGTTGAGCACCAGGTTAAAAGAGAATTTGTTAACTCATTAACTCCCCCTGCTGTAACCTCGGACATGGCTAAACAAGTCTGTATGCTGTGGAAATGTTATGATAAAACACACATATTTTTTTACACCCTTCAATATTTTTTTTCCATTTGTTTTTACACTGTAATCTCCTGTGACCTGTACATAAAATCAAACAGAATAAAAGAATAAAAGTTTCACTTCTCTTTCATATCCCTTGACTGAGGAGCCATATTTACTCTGCTGTGCTTTGATCCAGACAGGTTTGCTTTGGGGACAGAGAAGCTGGTTGTGGTTATGTATTGTGAGTCACACATTGTGCATTTTCCTGTGGAGCTGGGATTATAAGAAGATATATTTATTTATGTACACAGCAAGTGAGTAAAACTGCTTTTTTCTTGATGGTTGAGTCAGTATCCTGTAATTTTATGTTTAAGTCTAGAAGATGAGGATAAAATAAATCTACCGGTATCTATCTATCTATCTATCTATCTATCTATCTATCTATCTATCTATCTATCTATCTATCTATCTATCTATCTATCTATCTATCTATCTATCTATCTATCTATCTATCTATATCATGCTCTCTAGTTCTCTACAGTCCTAGATAACACATTGGGGAGTTTTATTAGTACTGGTAGTATCCCCCCATGCAGGGTTTCGTCAGATTCATGTCCTGATGATGAATTCTCACTATTTCTAACACATATTGTAAAAGTTATAGCAGGGGAGTACATACATTGGTAAATTGAATTATTACAAGTGGTGTCTAATAATAAACTCTAACAAGCTCTGATGTATCTGGTGATTTAGCCTTAATGTGGACCTATGGTTATTTTTTTTTTTATGTTTTTCTGTAAATATCTAAATAGGTGCAAAATTCTGTGCTGAATCATTTCACAATGTATTTTTGTGGGAGTCTTTTCTTTCCAGAAACAGCAGCACTCTTGTCCATGGGTAGTGTTGGGTATTGCAGCTTAGCCCCTTTTCAAATGAATGAGACTTTTACTGAAAAAAAAACAAGAAAAAATATATATTTTTCTAAACCTTTACAACCACCTTTAAATGCTAAATTTCTTGAGGTCTGCAGATACCACTAGGGGGCGCTCAATGCATACAAATAATAAATGTTAAGTAAACTCTATGGCTGGGAGAAGGAAAGCAGGGTATTTGGATCTCTGTAATAGAAAAAGAGTTTCCAAACATATAAAGATATGTTATATATTAAATTAGCACAGAATTTTGGACTTATTTAAAGGGACACTCCAGCTAAAACTAGACTTTCCCATATGAACCATTATGGTATTCCATGTGTCAGTCTCTCATCTGTTAGTTCTATCTCTATATATCGGACTGGGATGGTTGCAAATGCAGCAGTGTGAATCAGGCTCGGTGACACGCTTTCTCTATTTGAGTCTATGGAGTTCTATGTGTCACCCATCACAGGCTTCAGCAGTTCCTTTGTTTTACACAGGGGGGGGGGACAGAAACTTCTATTATCAGATGCCACTGATACTTAGACAGGTTCTAGTCACACAGGTATAATGTAGAAGAATATAGTGCAGCCGCCCTGTCTGTATACTTATGGTTTCTCAGCTTATTTAGGACAACATAGAGAGAATGATAATCACAGTGTTCCCCCAGCATGCAGAAATGGTATGGTCTTTAGCTGGTCATGTGATGCTGTGCTGAAGCATAATGGGATTGATAGCAAAGCAGAGGGGAAGAGAAAGCTGGGGAAATCTAAGAATCAATACGAGGCAGCAGTTCATAAAGTAATTACAGTATACATAAATTAAGTGTAGAATGTGGTATACAGTCAGGTGGGGAATGCAGATGCGGAAAGTTGTGTTTCCACTGGAGTTCTTCTTTACACAAGGAAAATAAATGAAAGATACATGTTAAAGGAACAGTGTCATCACAAATAATTTGTTTATATGTTAAAGATGTTAGTGCCTTAATATAAACGTTTATTTACATTTGTGTGTTTGTGTTTTACTGTTTCTTATTTTCACACTTTTTCTTCCCTATGGGGGCTGCCATTTTTTGTTCCATTTCTGTGTGTGTCGATTAACGACACACACAGACATGGAATACGGCAGCCACAGTCCCATAGGGACTGCGAACGGCTCCCGTCCCATTGACTGCCGTGTACGGCGTCTGTGTGGGAACTGCGCATGCGCCGCTCCCACACAGTCCTATTCGAAATTGGCGCCGTCCGGCGCCATTTTCCTGTGGACCGGAAGTCGCGGCTGGACAGTAATATTACTACTTCCGGTCGCGGCTTCCGGACAAGTGCACATGGAACAGCGGCAGCAAAGGGAGCGGACGGGCCGCGGCGGCAGGAGCAGGTAAGCGATTTCAATGTATGTTAGTGTTTGTGTGTGTTTACTACTGCATGTAAACCTACTACACTGTGGGTTACCTCAAAAAATGGCGACACACAGTGTAGGAGGTTAAACCTTTCAAACCCCTCGTTTATCCCGGCACTAGCCAGGATAAAGGAGGGGGGGATGCTGAGAGCTCACTAGAGCGATAGCTTTTAACCCAATGTTGCAATGCTGCAATTTTGGGAACTAGCTCCAAACAGCTCCATCTAGTGACCAAAAATGGGTAGTATTATAAATTTGAAAAAATTTATAATATTTCCTGACTCGCGAAAAAAATAAAAAAAATTTGAACAATGTTTAATCACCCACACACTAAATGTTTAAATTTTAAAAAAAAAACATGTTTTTGGGGCGACACCATGCCTTTAAGGGTAGCTGCTTTCTGAATATTTCAGAGGTGTTGGTGTGGGAGATTTCCCTTATTTTGGGACAATCTGGAAGAATATAGACATGCATGAATTACATTTACTGGAGTTTTTTTTATTTTAGGGGGCAATGGACAATATTGGACAAGCCCACCACTGGGTACCTGTTTAATATGTTACCACTTGCACAAATCAACGTTGAAACTCAAGACCCCTGTTTTATATGCACTGCAGAAAAAATGTAATTGTTAATAGATAACCAAAAATATTCATGCACATTATATAGAACAAAAGTACAAAGACCTTCGTTACAATGAGGGAAAACTATAGACAGGCAGGAAATAATTGAAAGAACGCGCCCGCATGTCACAGAGAGTCAGTCTTGAGATTGCGACCGTTGCCCATGGGCAAACTGGGCTAGAACTCAAAAGCCCTGCAGCCATATTTGTCCCCACAGAGAGGCACTAACATGTCTTCAGCGGATGAACATTAATTAGAGAAATGAAATGCTTAGGTAGATATTTGGTAATGTCCTTTATTTTATGAAAAATAAATATTCCAAGCAAGAACTTCTCTAAAGCTGACTGCAATGTGATTATCATAAAAAATGATAGATGAACGCAGATGTTTTTGATCTGCGCTTGATAGTTGAAATTATTAAGCGTCTTATAATCAGTAGTATATTAATATGTGATATCACAGAATATACGTGACAAGGGACAATAGAGTTGTGTTCTGTCTTACCTTTTTCTTGCTACGGTAACAACTCACACCCCTTTTGACTCAGATTATTAACAAACAACAAAAATAAGTCAATAAATAACATACCAATAAATATACAAAATATTAACCTTTACACGCAATCCCATTCTAACCTCATTCGCGTGAAACCATTCACCCCTACAAAAAATTTTTGGGGGAAGGAGGTCCTTGAAGCTCAGAAAAGAGGATCCGGCACCACTCTGACCATATACTCCAATGTTTTACCCCCAGCCGTCCAAAAACACAGGCTCCGGGGCACCGTGACCAACCGCAGATGGCTAAACTTCAAATGTATTTACTCCTCGGGACCCCACCCAGCAGGAGCTCAAATGAGCCAGATCCCCCATAATCATAATTTGGGAGGAACCATCCCTACTATATATTACTCCATATAGTCTGTCATATTTAAAATTTTGTCGCGGGACCGCAGGGTCGCTTTAAGCTACTAAAGTAAAAAAAACAACAATCTGACAGGAAGAAAATGGGGCAGATTTAAGGGCCTGTTCACACCTACGTCGGTGTTTCCGTTGTTCTCCTACGTCCGAGGAGCAGAGCAATGAAAATACCGGAAGCGCCAATTCCGTTGTATGACGGACACCATCGGTGCCCTACAGAACCCATTGACTTTAATGGATTTTAATCGGGTTTCTGTCAGGGTGTTCACGGTTTTTCCGGAAACAATAACGCAGCATTCTGCACTATTGATTTTGGTACTTTTGGCCGGATCTGTGACGGAGGCCCCTAATGGAGTCGCCAACACAGATGTACGCCAGAATTCTGTCTCAATTCGAATAGTCAATCTGCCCCAGTGTCTCTTTTCCCCTCAGTACAACAATCGCTGGAGAACTGCGGCCATCCTACCCCTGTGTATAGTCCGGTCAGAGTCCTAAACATACGTATCAATATAAATCCTACCAGCACCTCATCTTTATAGCGAGTGACACCCCCGGATCTCCATAAATACATGGAGGTCGGGAGGGGGCACCTGCTGCTGGTTGTCTCCGTTGCTAGGCAACGAACATATTCAGGCGCTTGCTAAAAGGCACAGTGCTTGCAGAAAGGATTCCTTATGGAGTCTGAGGGACTCCTATATGTCTAATTCCAATGGGATACTCTGGTTTTACTGTACTTTCCCTTTAAATGTGAAGTCCACGTGTCTTATTAGGAGGTAATATAGAGCTGTATATACATGAGTGCAGGCAGCCATCCACAAAATTCCCTGACCAATTATAAATGTTCTTTATTGTCAGATTTTATTTTATTATTGACACATAAACACGGTTGTATTATATTTATTACTTGGTATTTATTACTAATAATTGCATTTTGGGTTTCACAAATTTGTTTCTGTGCCTGCAGGTGTCACCATTGCTGCCCATTACTGAAAAGCGAATTCATGTTGTGATAGAATCGCTTTGGTATTTTCTACAATGAGAAAACTCATTTACTGTATTATATATGAAAAAAGTAATTTTTCAGCTTAAAGGAAAAGTGTAATGTTTAATATTAATAAATAATAATAATAATAATAATATGAGAGAATAAATAAAAACGGAGCACCATGATTGAACATGGCTAATATTGCTCAGTTTTGCGCTTCATCAAGGTACTGAAAAACACCATCTCAAACATTGCAGTACAGGAGAACATGCTCTCGGGAGACTCAGGATATTGCATGGTGATGTGAGGTTCTGAAGACTAGAAAAATAATTTTATATGCAGCTTTGGAAGTGACTGGAAAAGAGATATAGCTCAAAACCAGTCATTTCAAAGCAAAGAAACCATGTCAATGCTCTACAAAAATATTCAGATGTGAGGCTTCACCCGCAATATGTCAATAAATGTCGTTTTGGGGAAATCTGATTAATAATGCAGGAGGAACGTTGCATGATGTGATGCTGCTAAGCTGCTTTTGTTTTATTTTTTTCAACCCAATGCAAAGATTAATTGTAGTGCTCCACCTCCACTATGTAAATCATACAAATCCCGGTATACTGACGTGCACACATGGAGTCTTAGTTCCGCAGCCCTTGCTCCTCCCCACCGAGGACGATTCTAGCTTTTCTGCTGCCTGAGGCGAAAATTTAAATGGCGCCCCCCAGATTTTGATTGACATCCCCCTGGCTGTTCTCTATCACTATCAGTTACCTCCAACTCTTTCGGATGCGCCGTTGCCTTGTACTCGCCTGGCATGTGCGGTGCAGCCTGTCAGAATACAGCTCACTGCACGCTGTGTGCCCAAGGAGTACAAGGCAATGGCGCATCCGAGAAAGTTGGAGGAGACTGGTAATGATGTATAACAGCCTGGGGGATGTCAATCACGAATGGAAAGTTGGGTTTGGAGGCAGGACTATGTGACTCTTCAGGATAGCATATAGCGTGCGTGTTTTAAAAGTTGATTTTATAGATTTTGCTGCATCTGAAAAGAACATACAAGTGAATGTGTAGAAATATTGTCAGGTCATGTATTATCGCATGGTGGAGGTCCAAGGGGTTAAAACTACCTGACGAGTTTCAAATAAATATACAATGAACTGAAAACAACTCAGCCCTGAAATTGTTATTATAAATATATCCTATATAATTACAGCTCCAGAACCAAGCGCTGACATATACAGTACCAGAACAAAGCTCAATACATATATAAAGCACCAGAACCAAGCTCAGTACATAAATACAGCACAAGAACGAAGCTCAGTACATATATACAGCACCAGAACCAAGCTCAGTACATATATACAGCACCAGAACAAAGCTCATACGTATATACAACACCAGAACCAAGTTCATACATATAGACAGACCAGAACCAAGCTCATACATATATACAACACCAGAACCAAGCTCAGTACATTAATGCAGCTCCAGAACAAAGCTCATAACATATATACAGCACCAGCACAAATACAGTTCAATTTAGTGCAACCCCTGCTGTATAGGTTTGTATGGCGTAAAACTACAGATCCCAGCATGGCCCGAACAATGGTGTAGCGTCCACGGCCGCGGACCGTCGGGATTACTCACCCCCCGACGGCCACAGCCATGGATCTGTGAGCGCTGGCCCGCGTCTCCTTCCTAGGAGACACCAGTGCTCATTTCCACTCCGCTCTGCTGTGGCCCGTAGTGTGCGCGCGTTGGCCCTTTAAGGCCGGGCATGAGCATGCGTGCGCACCCTACGGGACACAGCAGAACGGAGTGGAAGTGAGCACTGGTGTCTCCTCGGAAGAAGATGCGGGCCAGCGCTCACAGATCCATGGCTGCGGCCGTCGGGGGGTGAGTAATCCCGACGGTGCTCGGCCGTGGACGCTACACCATGAAAATAATAATCCATTAGCCAATGATCAACCTGGACTATAAGAAGGGCCCTGCCCCTTTACTCTTTGCCTGAGAATTGTTGTGTTTACCCGTGTTAGTCTTGCAAATGGTCCCTTAGTGTTATCCTGTTCCCAGTATTCCCGTACCAGCTACCTGTATCCTGTATCCCGTGCTTCCTTGTTCCTGTGCCTTAGAAACTTGGAGTTGTGTTATGCCACTGGTCACGCCTGCTGTGTTACACCACGCCTGGTGTCTGCTGCCAAGGTCCCATCTGAGCCTAGCCGTTGCTACTGTCTGAACTACTACAGGTACCCTTGTGCTTGGACTATATATACATTGACTTGGTACACTGTTTGGCCAGCTGCTATCCCACTACGGCAGTACAGCTCAGCGGGTATACATACCCACAGATCATGACAAATGGTAAGGATATGCTGGGAGTTGCTGTTTCACAAAATAAAAATCATACCACCCATCATCTCGTTGCAGATCATACAGTGACTTCAGTGTTAATTAGGGGAAGGATAAACATTTACATTAAGTGACTCACCGGTGACGTTTCAGATTCTAGTTCTTTTTCTCTTTTCTTCTCCATCCGGTCCAAACCACTATGACGACTTCTCCCGGCCACAGCCCATTTCTGCAGTTTGCCACTCAGATGTCTTCAGCTTCTCACTTTTCAAATATTTCTGCAAATATAAACGAAGATAAAATTCTCACGGTGCCACACACTAAGCCACAAAATATAATTGCACCATACACTGCACCTCTAATTATAATAGCACCATACACTGTGTCCTTGATTATAAACACTATGTCCCACACACACACACACACACACATACACACACACACACACACAGTGCTCCCTGCAGATAGTGCCCCACATAGATCCCCTTGTAGATAGTGCCCCACATAGATGCTCCTGTAGATAGTGCCCCACATACAGCCCCCTGTAGATAGTGCCCCACATTGATGCCCCTGTAGATAGTGCCCCACATACAGCCCTCTGTAGATAGTGCCGCACATACAGCCCCCTGTAGATAGTGCCCCACATACAGCCCCCTGTAGATAGTGCCTCACATATAGCCCCCCCATAGGATAGTGCCCACATATAGCTCCACTGTATATAGTGCCCCACATATAGCCCACCCATGTAGATAGTGCCTTACATATAGCTCCCCTATAGATAGTGCTACACATATAGCCTACCCTGTATATAGTGCCCCACATATAGCCCACCCCTGTATATAGTGCCCCACATATAGCCCACCCCCGTAGATTTTGCCCCACATATAGCCAACCCCTGTATATAATGGCCCACATATAGCCCACCCCTGTATATAGTGTCCCTCATATAGCCCACCCCTGTATATTGTGTCCTTCATATAGCCAACCCCTGTATATAGTATCCCTCATGTAGTCCACCCCTGTATATAGTGCCCCAAATATAGCTTCCTCTGTAGATAATGCCACTCACAATTTTTATTAGAAAAAACTTTACATACTCACCTTGATAACGTTCCCACGCCGTCCGGTGGCAATGCAGACTTGCTTTCTTCTGAGCAGGTTTGCTGGGGTTGGACGACGAAAGGCATTGATTGACAGAGCAAATCAATCTGCCCTGCTAATTAGCGCCTTTCAACAATGCAAGCGGTGCGACGAAGTCATCGAGCCGCTTGCGTTGTTGAAAAGCACTGAATGGCCGGGAACGGCGCTCGGCCATTCATCGCTTATGCAATTATAGTTCGAGAGGGGGTGGTGGCGGCTGGTTTCAGTGGTGCCGCCACCCCCTCAGTAGCAGCTCCTGATGGACGGTGCGGCTCTGCCTCCCCCATACAAAGTAAGCTTGCGACCAAAATAGATTGTATCACCATTACTATTAAACCTAGTTTTGATAAAGACTGTTAATGCTAATGCCAGTAATGTCGTCCCACTCCGTACCCTGCCAGGCCTCCTTCTAGTTATTGCAAACACAGTCCCAATACAGCTCTGAGCTTAACGAGTACTTGTTTAAAGATGAACTATTTTCAGTAAATTATTGTATTCCCCATGAAATAGCAATTATGGAGTATCTTTTCTTAGAGCTCTACATTGAGCCGTTCCTCTGTTATTCCTCCTAGAAATTTATGAAAACATTGACAACTGGGAGTTACCAGTTGGGGGTGTGTCCTTACACAGACTGATATTGTCCAATAAGTGCTGGCGGAGTGAGAATGTGTAGGAACACACCCCTTTGACAAGCAGAATGGTAACATGTAGTAGTAAATTTATTCATACATTTCTAAGAGGAATAACAGAGTAATGACACAATGCAGAGTTATAAGAAATTACCATTATTTCAAGTATTTACTAAAACAGACTTGTAAGGAGAGGTGACAGGTTCTCTTTAAGACAGCCTTGTTGCTACGAAAACACTACCCAACAGCTATAGCCTTTTGTATGGGGGTTTTCCTAGCAACCAGTCTGTCCAATTATTCAGATCCACAAATCAAGGCTGAATAGGAACAGAGCTGATGGCAGAAAAGGGGCAAAGATGTTATGAATTTCTGACACTAGTCTAATCTCTATTTCTTACTTCTTATTACTTACCTAAATTGTATAGTTGTAGAATATCTTTAATATAATATGCATCTTCAGTAATGAATTTACCGAATAGTACTCTGCAAAACAAACCCTTCTATAAAAAACCGCGATCAGCTGATCACCACAAGGGTTATGCCATCACCATGAGGGTTGATGGAGAAGGGGAAGATGGCACCAAAATTTACCAAACTCTCCCTTCAGTGCTGTGCCTGCTGTAATGGTTTTGTTGATGCTGTGGGTATTAGGGTTCTCTTATATGGCCATGTAAATCAAGACAGACAGCTCGTTGATCGTTGATCGGCGCTCGTTTGCTCTTTTCACAAGGAGCCAGTATGGGGATGAGCGCTCATTACTCCGATCGCTCGTCCTCATACGTTTCCATCTGGTCGGCAGCGCATTTCAGAGCGATGTGCTGCCGACAACGATAGTATTTTCTGCTGTTTACACAGGGCAATGATCGGGAACGAGCATTCTGTAATCGCTGGTTTGCCCGATAATTGGACCGTGTAAAGGGTGAGTGATAATGAGATGGTGATCCAGGACCTTTGATAGCTAACCAGGTTGTCTTCGGAGCGGTAATAGGGTAGCCATAATGTTTTAAGGGGCTTTATTGTACCTCCACATGCATGCTCGTGGCATGCTCCATTAGATGTCGTATTACAGAGCATTGCTTCTAGAGAAGAATATCTTTGTCATACTGCATTCGTTTAAGCATGGCATTATGACCCCTGAAGTCCCTGTGGCTCGGTAGTATGTGTGGTGCTGTACAGCACCCTGCACACGGTTCATGCCCTGTGCCCATGGTTGAAGAAAGACATATGTCAAACAAGTTCAACCAGCGGAAAGACGAAGATGTGGACGAAAGGAAGGATGAGGGAAGGAATCTCAGATCTTAGTTTCCAGTTATGGTTCCATTTCCCCTTATTGATCTATTTAGTTCAGAACATTCCTATTTACTGCCAAGCATTCCGTGTTAGAAAATGCTACAATAATTCCTGCTCCAACAGTAAAAACGCACAACTTTTATTGATGTTGGCACATTTTTTTTGACAGAGACAAAAAATATTGTCGAGATTGTGACTTTCTGCAATAATAACATTTTAGAGGAAACGTTCTCTTGCTACTAACCTGAAAAGACTACAGATTTAAGTTGAGCTATTTTAGAACATTACCGGCTAAAGTGGGAACTATTAAGTCAGGATAATACATAAGCGGGGAATATTCAACTTGTTAGAGCTGGGTATTGGCAGGGACCAGAAGTAACATAAATATGCTCGGCTATGACAAACAGCCTCAATATGTGGGAGCTCTGGGACACAAATTTCCACTTTGTGTCAGGAGTTTTAAATATTTTAGATATGAAGGAAATCTATGCAGAGGAATAAAATATTGACTGTGTGGCTTGCTAGAAAGTGCATTTATTCATTTTTTCCATTCCATATTGGCCATACACCACCGGGCCTACATTACATAAGATCAGAGACCCACAAAGGTATAGCCTAAAAGTCTTATTACACGGCACAAAATGGGCCATAAAAACGAGTGCCGATCAAGGAGAGAGCTCGTTGATCGACGCTCGTTTGCTCCTTTCACAAATAGTAATGATTGGTTATGTATGGGGACGAGCGATCGTTACTACGATTGTTCGTTCCCTTACATTTCCATAATGTCGGCAGCACATCTCCCTGTTTACACATGTGCTGCCGACAACGATTATATTTCATGCAGCATAAACTATACGATCAGCCGTTGAATGAGCGTTTGCTCGTTCATCAGCTGATCGTTTCCCTGTTTACGCACGGCAATGATCGGGAACGAGCGTTCTTTAAACACTTGTTTGTCCGATAATTGGCCCGTCTAAAAAGCTCTTTAGGTCCATTTCAATGGCAGTCTACTAATCTTTCAGTATGGTTTTAGGGTGGGGGAAGAAATACTTTGAGGGATCCCACCAGGAGAATATACAGAACCCCATGTAGAGGTTGCCCTCGCTGAATTCGAACCCAGGACTGCCAGGCTGCACTGCTAAATACTGGGTCCCCATGCTGCCAACGGGGATTCACATTATTACTACGCATCTATGTTATACATGGGGAAAAAAAATCAACAAAAATGTTAATATAATAAAATAAAAAAATATTAAAAAGTATATGACATTGAAAGATAATTAATAATAATGATACTTAGGGCAACATACACAGTAACACTAACCGTTAGAAATAAGCCAAACGATTTACCAAAGTAAAAACAATTTGTTAAATGTTTAACCTTCAGAGATGGGCAAATTGATGGCCGACCTTGAGATTTAAAAATCCAATTTTGACATGTTTACCTAAACTTATAATGACCACATCAAATAAGTTTGTATATTAAAAATAATTGATAATACAAAAAGTGATAAGCAGGGAAGTTTCTTTTTTTATGATAAGCTGGAATTCCTGAAAATCTACCATTACGTAATAATTGATGGTCTGGCACTGATTTAGTGGGAAAGCTTAGGTGACTGGGCTGCCGCCATCTTTCTGGCAGGGCTCATTGAGTATAGCATAGAGTTTCTACACTAGCAGTGGGGGGTAATCTCAATCGCGAGACCTGAATAGAGAGAAGAAAGGACCAATATAGTATTTTTCCGCATAATATTTGCTATATCTTCATGTCTTGGTCTTGAAATACAATGCCCCCACTGCTAAACTAGTTCCAGCGTAGCTCCCATAGACCCAGTCATTTTTGTGCTAATATTATTTTTGTAAATATTATTTATGCATTGAACTATTACTTATATAATTTTTTCTGATTTCTTTAATTTTAGAATGATTTTTGAATTATTATTTGATTTTTATTGTTATTTTTAATTTTTCTTGTAATTAGATTTTATTTATTTGTTTGTATTCTTATTTTTTATTATAAATTGTAATATATTGTTTTATTATTACATTTGTCTTATTGGCAATTTAGTGATGAAATTTTATTCAACCTACTGATTAGAGCAAATATTTGTAGAGAGGGACTGACTGTGCTGGGAAATTGACTTAAACATTATTATGTAGCACTGGCTTCAGCCGAGAGAGTCCTGGGAAGATTGATACACACAATGAATCTTCTCAAGCTGTGTCTGCAAAGATTCATAATACTGCAATGAGAAGTGCTTCCAAATCCTGCTCCGCGGGACTGATATCAGATTATTCCTCCTGACACCAAACACTGGTTAGAGGGCAATAGGAGTCCAACTGAACAGGAGTAACTAACAGCGGTAAACACTGGTAAAAGATAAAAATAATTACTAGATTTGTTCATAGAAGCAATACGATAGAGTCATACAGTGCTGTTAACTCAGCAAGCATAATACCATGAAGTTATAATGTATCTGTCCCCTTCTGATGTTTAAATAAAATTTAATATTAAATGAAGGAAACTTATGTAACATAATGTCACCTATGTTGTCCAAAGAGCATTATCTTAAATGATCAAGTGTGAGACGATCACTGGTTTTGGCCAATCCTTGGGTGGTCTTTGGATGTTCTTCTGGGGTATAATATCACTGAGCCCATGGGAATTTCTGCACGGCTGCAGCAGAGGGCTTTGTGAACCAAACCAATGGATTTGACATGGGGCTAAACTCGGGAGCGGAGTCTAAGGGGACCCCTGATCTTCACCCTTTAACCCCTGTACAGGGATCTGGACTTGGCTGGAGAACCCCAAGTCACTACCCCCAGAATAGTCTTCCTTGGTGATGGCCCACGTAACAGGTGTAGAGTCAGATAGCATGGTCTGGAATAGTACAAGGTCTGGGCAGACAGCGAGGTTTGTAACGAGATATGTTGCAAATGATCAAGGCAAGCGGCAAGGTTCGTAACGGGAAGCGTGGAAAATGGTCAGGTCAGGCGGCAGACAAGAATGGTCTAAGATACAAACTGAGGTCAATACATTGGGATCCAACAACAAAATAGTAGAGATATACCATGGACACAAACGAACACTACATGGAACCAAATTGCTCCGGCAATGCATCCAGAAGAGGGAAAGTCCTTTTATGCCCACTGAAAGCTGGGTGTTGAATTTTGGCACTTTAAGAAAGCAACGGTTAGTGTGTGCGCACACACTATGACTCTGTGCAGAACGCTGGTGGCGATAGAAGCCTCCAGATGCAGGCCTCAGAACTGAGGAGCGACGCAGGCAGAAGAAGCAGAACGCCGAGCAGAGATAAGTGAACGGCATGAGGCAGCCATATCCTACAATAAATACTCCCCCTGAGATTTTAATATGTATCTCAATAACTTGTTGTGATCTCCAATTTCTCATGAAACTTTTTCAATACAATATCATAACATGCTACCAAAACCCTTCACAGGCTGCAATCCACATCATAACCACTAGGGGCCACACATAGACACATCTGTACTGTGCAGAGTGTGCATAAGAGTGACATATATACATGTGCGAACTGTATGTACGTGTGAGTATGTTTATGTGTGAAGTTTGTGGCTGTGTCTGGAGTGTGTGCATATGTGCACTGTATATACAGGTCCATAAATTAGAATATCGTCAAAAAATTCATTTATTTCAGTAATTCAGTTCAAAGAGTGAAACTCATATATTCTATAGATTCATTACACACAGGGTGATCTTTTTCTAGCATTTTTTTCTTAGTTAATGAAACCCCAAAATTTAGTCTCTCAGAAAATTAGAATATTGGCTAAAAGTTAAAGATTGTAGCCTCCTGATGTGACACTCTAATCAGCCAATCAACACAAAACACCAGCAAAGGTTTCCTAAGCCTTTAAATTGTCTAACAGTCTAGTTCAGTAGCTACACAATCATGGGAAAGAATGCTGACTTGACAGTAGTCCAGAAGACAGTCATTGACACCCTCCACAAGGAAGGGAAGGCACAAAAGGACATTGCGAAAGAAGCTGGCTGTTCACAGAGTGCTGTATCCAAGCATATTAATGCAAAGTTGAGAGGAAGGAAAAAATGTGATAGAAAAAGGTGCAAAAGCCACAGGGATAACCGCAGCCTTGAAAGGATTGTCAAGAAAAGGCCATTCAAGAATCTGGAGGAGATTCACATGGAGTGGACTGCGGCTGGAGTCAGAGCTTCAAGAGCCACCAGACACAGACGTGTCCAGGGCATGGGCTACAACTGTCTCATTCCTTGTGTAAAGACACTCATGAGCCAGAGACAACGTCAGAAGCGTCTTACCTGGACTAAGGAGAAAAAGGACTGGTCTGTTGCTCAGTGGTCCAAAGTCCTCTTTTCAGATGAAAGTACATTTTGCATTTCATCGGGAAATCAAGGTCCAGTGTCTGTAGGAAAAGCGGAGATTTGTCAATCCAAGTGGCTTGCGGTCCAGTGTGAAGTTTCCGCAGTCAGTGATGGTTTGGGGGCCATGTCATCTGCTGGTGCTGGTCACTGTGTTATATCAAGTCCAGAGTCAGCGCAGCCATCTACCAGGAAATTTCCGAGCACTTCATGCTTCCCTCTGTTCACAAGCTTTATGGAGACGCTGATTTCATTTTCCAGAAGGACTTGGCACCTGCCCAGAGTGCCAAAAGTACCAATACCTGGTTTAATAACCACAGTATCACTGCGTTAGATTGGCCAGCAAACTCGCCGACCTAAACCCCATAGAGAATCTCAGGGGTATTATGAAGAGGAAGATGAGACACCAGACCCAACAATGCAGACGAGCTGAAGGCCGCTATCAAAGCAACCTGGGCTTCCATAGCACCTCAGCAGTGCCACAGGCTGTTCGCCTCCATGCCACGCCGCATTGATAACACCTCAGCAGTGCCACCGGCTGATCGCCTCCATGCCACGCCGCATTGATACCACCTTGGCAGTGCCACAGGCTGATCGCCTCCATGCCACACCGCATTGATAACACCTCAGCAGTGCCACAGGCTGATCGCCCCCATGCCACGCCGCATTGATGCAGTAATTCATGCAGAGTCGGAGCCCCGACCAAGTATTAAGGGCAGATACTGTACAGACTTTTCAGTGGTCCAACATTTCGGTATTGAAAATCATTTTTGAAATTGGGCTTATATATTATTCTAATTTTCTGAGGCACTAAATTTGGGGTTTTCAGTAACTGTTCCCATAATCATCAACATTAAAAGAAAAAAATGCTGGAAATAGATCACTCTGTGTGTAATGAATCTATATAATATATGAGTTTCACTTTTTGAACTTAATTACTGAAATAAATTAACTTTTTGATGATATTTTAATTAATTGAGAAGGACCTGTATATGTATATTTGCAAACAGTCCCAATTTGGCTCTATATGGCAGTATTGAGCTCTGCCAAGTGGTATTATTTGGGCACTGTATGGTCATGTTTTTGAACACTGTATTGTATTATTATCTAAGCTCTGTATGATGGTTTTATTTGGTCTGTATGTGGAGGTATTATGTGGGCTCTATATGATACTATTGTTCGAGTACCGTATGGTGGTATTATTTTGGCACAATATGGTGATATCACTTAGAAGCGTTACTAAAAAGCATTACTCACTTCACTGATCCCTGAGTGTTTTGACATTGCCGCTCCGGTCCTGGTTATTGGCATGGCTAAAGCGGCCCTGTGCCGTATACCCACTGAGACCAGTGATTGGCTGCAGTGATCACGTGGGTATACAAGAATGTCATCCCTACAGCCATCTTAATAAAAAACAGCAGCGGGGAGGACGGGAGCGGCGCTGGAACAACAGGGGATCTGTTGGATGAGGAATGCTTCTTTCTTTTGTTTTATTGCATTCTACCCCTCCCGGCCAGTTTTTTATTAATTCGGAAAACCCCTTTAAATTGTAGATATATGTTAGGTTAAGGTCTGGTTAATCAGGCTAGTAGAGGACAGGAAAAAAAGGGATAAAGTTCGATATTAATTCCAAATAGAACATGAAGTTGTAAATGTCAGACTTCTCTTCTCGTCATCTCTGCTTTTGCTTTGTTCCCCCGAAGGTTTAAATGCACTGGACAAGAAATATAAAGAAAAGGCACTTCCATCCATCTTCCAGCCTCTGCTAAAAAATCTAACCGTCTTGACAAGCTGCACTTTTTATTTAATTTTTTTTACCTTTTTGCTCCTTTAAGTCTTAAAAAAATCATAAAAAACAGCCCTCGAGCCTCTGTGAGATACTGATGTCTTTACATGCCTTTGTAACTGCAGAAATTTGGTTCTGCATATTGTTTCAATAGCAATAATCCACAGCATGCGTTTGGTAACCATTAAATAATTCTGCCTGTTTATGACCCCCTCACAGACAGTATCGTGTGATACTAGCCAAGCTCCTGCTAAGAGACACAGGCAAGAAAACTCAGGCGGAAGGAAGATAAAATATTAAACTCACTTCTCTGTTCATCGTCAAGCTTACAATACAGCTTGCAGCTTAGGCGAAGGCTAAACCCTTGGGTTGAGCAATACTTATTTGTCCAAAACAGTAATTAATTTATCACTCGGAAAGGCATTTTTTCATGTGGAATCTTAATGGAAGTCTGCTTGTTGGTTAAATCATTTGTTGGATACCGTAGAGAAATCTTGAGAAAGTGTAAGAAAAAAAGATTGATCGTTGTGTTGTTCTGCATACGGCATTTGTCCTTGTGAGCATCAGAAGAATGATAGCATTATAGACTTCCCAGCATTTCATAACCCTGTGGCTTGCTGGGTGACTACTATTTCAAAGATGCTTTGTCACTGTGTAACTGAGTCTAAGAGTTCAGAATTTGCAGACGGTTAGAGGACATCTCCGGTTTGACAGGACCATTGAAAAAAAGTTAGAATTCATAGGGAATTGCGAGTTTAGAGTTTGAGGTCCTACATTCAAGACCTTCATCTTTTCTTGAGAGCAGCTATAAAGAGCAGTTCTTCCTTTGGAGGACCACCATGTCCATGCAGTACAGTCCATAAATTTTTATGGGTACACTGCAATGCTTAATTTCTCCTGTGGTGGCACTGTAGTTTCCCGAACAGATCACAGTTGATTGCTTGAGTTCCCAGTATCGGGACTCCTTGTGACCTGCTTATCATCAATGGGCAATTTAACAAAAAGGGATTGTCCATATCAGACAAACCCTTTTTTATTATCACTACATAATGGGGCAGATTTATTAGCATAAACTTAGACCAGGCAGTCAGTAGATGTGCCAAATTTATCCAAGTGGCACATGCCGTATGATACATTTTGGACATCTTGCTAGACACATTAGACACTTTACTCTTCCTTATACCACCTCTTGGTTGGCTTAGTCTAGGTAGTTTTTTGTGACAAAACATTGGCATGCGTCACATTTTATACCACGCCCATTTCCACTAAATGACGGCCCTAGTGAGGTGCAAACATCTCTTCTTTTTGGCACTAATCAATGCTAAATTTGTCTAAATTGATTAGTGCGATAAAAGGCGCAAATTAGGCCATAATTCGGGCGCAACAACAATAATAAATCTGGTTACACAGAAAGTATATGCTTTAGTGGGAGGAAGCTATAACATGAAGAAGATGGTGCAGCCTGGAGAGGTTGTTGACAGAGTAGCAGATTGAGCCTCCAGCACAGGCCGGACTGACCGTGGCACAGTGGAGGGTAGGCCATACATGACAGGGATAGGAAGTAGGGTAATAGGTCACAGAAAGGAAGGGGCAGAGTTAATGGGGAGGCGTGTTGATGTCATGGGGAGGGAGGGATTAGCGGCCCTGCCGCCCCACCCTAGATTAGAGCATCTATACGTGGGATTGGTTTACGGCAGGTGTGGATACCAAGTTTTTTAGCGTTTTTGTCATGGCAGCTCGCTGGGGGAGCCCTTGGAGTTGGTGAAAAAATTATGGGGGGTACGACGCATCGTGGGTATCTATCCCCCGAGTTATAAGGATGAAAGGACACTGTCTGGCTGGATAGTGTGGATTCCTTGGGGTGTTATCCCTTAGGAGAGGTGGCAGTTACCTTACGGTATTGGCCAGGAGTATTGGTGCCTACGGGACAGGTTTTTTATGGCTGGGGGTAAATGGCCATCAAAATCAACTAAAAATATATATAGCTCCAAGGACTTCTCCTAGTCTATGTGTCAATGTTTGTTTGTCAGTGGTTTCTGACATGTTGGGTGTGGTTTTTGTATGTTAAGCGCTACAATGCGTATTCAATTGTTTTTCAATGTTATTATTATTTGTTTTATTATTGCTTAGTTAACCACTTCCGGACCGCAAATTTACTATAAACGTCCGTGCGGTCCATAATTAACTCTGCAGAGCCGTTCTAGAACGTCCTGCAGATATAGCCTGTTTGCCGCTCTGTAGCGGCATTTAGCTCTGTGATACAGCTGTCTTTAGACAGCTGACATCACGGAGCACTGCCCAGAGACCAATCAGTGAGGTCTCTGGGCATGTGATCATTTTGACAACTGTTACAATGATCACTATACTTTCCCCATCCTCGCGGCACCCCACACACCCCTCACAGCGATCCCCCACCCCCCTCGCGGCACCCCCCTTGTTTTTAAATCTGCCTATGGTTAAAACTTTCAAATGGGCCTGGTCAGGAAGGGGGGGTGTAAAGCCTCTACTCAGGAAGTGGTTAATAAATAATGAGAGTATTATTTATTTATTTATGGTTAATCTATTTAACTAATTCTTTCATTTATTTTCGAATAAAATGGCTACTGTGGCCAATTTATCCAAAACCCTCGGTGTCGAGTCTTCTTGATATGAAAGTGTTGGTAGTGACTGTTTAACAAATAATAGGTAAGTGTAATTCACAAACACACACACACACCACTCAACTTACCCCAAGTCATGTGACCACTCCTGTACCAACAAGTACTTAAATGGTGGTCACCTAGATAAGATGTCACGTGGTCGCTAGGCAACCTGAAGTGCAACAGCCTGAAGAATACATTAAAAGTGATCTGTAAGCAGAGACAAAGAAACCGCAAAGCCGTGCAATACTAAATAAACAATATATATGCGTTTACAGTACTGCAGTGAAATTAGGTTCCCTGGGTTGACATTATGAGAGCAACTAGTAGAATTATTTCTGATATAGAAGGCGGAAAATTGTTAATTTTTGCATTGAAATTAAAATTCTTACCATTTGGGGTTCTCCGGACTCTGTACCTATACCTCTACCAAGCACCAAACCTGGTTAACAACAGTTTTTTAATATCTTTCTCCTATCCTGAGATGACGTCCAAAGCCTGAGGCTGCACTACTGAGAGATTCTGATGACTGGCAATAGATCACTGTATATAAATGGGATGTGCGGTCCATGTCTTTTTTGTCTACAGTTGTGGCTATACTGTATCTCCATCTTACCTGGCTTGGATAGTGACCGTTATGTGTGATGTGTCCGGACATCTATGTATTTGGTGGTAATGTCATCAGAGCCTCTCAGTTTTACAGCACAAGTTATGATATCATAAAAGTGTTATCTTGCCCGGCTTCAGCGGTGCGTCCCTCTGAGCGGCTGTGGCTCCAGCCAAAGAAACTGGAAACCTCCTTTTCTGCTCCTTTCTTCAGCCGCGGCCCTGCTGGATCTGGCCATAGTCCCCCTCCTTTGGTCGCCTATTTAAAGTGGACTCCCGCCTTTACTCCTCGCCTGCAGATCTAGGTACATTCTTTGTTTGGCTACTGTTCCTATTGCCATTTGACTCCTGTTGACTATTGTTCCTGTCTCGGATCCTGACCATGTTCCTGGAATATATTCCTGTCTCGTCTTTTCGACTTGTCACTTGGTTCCTGTGGTACGACTCCTGGTATCGACAGCTGGCCTGACTCCTGACTACGAATTTCTACTTCCAAACAACTAAGCCGTTGACGACCCCAGACTACATTCCTGACTTTGCTACAGCGCACCTGCCGCCAATCGGTGACTTTTCTGGGGATTGCGACCTAGGAATCTGTCTGGGAAAGTCCATACCTCCTTGCGGGGGGTCAAGGGTGAGGCATGGGAAGGTTTTTTAGACTCCGCACCCCAGTCTCGCCAGCGACAAAACGATTGTGGTTAGAGGATCTACTTTGCTGGTGAAAATCATAACAAGAAGTAGGACCATGTTTTTCACATTTTTAATCTAGGTTAAAGGGTCTTTATATATTATCTTGTAGGTATCCTTTACCAACTTAATGAAAAGCTGCATTGTCGTTCCCATTTGTAATTTTCTTTATGAAAAATGTCCACTTTTCCCTAAAATGTGGTGTACCTTCTACAGAGGCAGGGGCCATGACTGCTACAGGGGTTGGGTAAGAAGGATCCCGGCACTGAGCAGCATTCTCTGTTTTCTGGCACTGTTATAGCACCTACCTGAAGTCACCACTGGGGGGAGCTCCCTGCATACAGATTTGCACATCTCCCAATGAAAATTTAAAGGGGTTGTTCAGCCACAAAAAAATATTTATAATACAGCTAAGAATGGTGTACAAAAATATAAAACCCATACTCACCGATACCCCACTGCTCCCATTCTGCCGCTGGCAGGTGATCGCTACAGCCAATGATATACTGCAGCGGTCACATGTAAGCGGCCATGGATCAATGAGGTCACCTTGGCTTTCTGAGCTGTTTACTAATTATTTTTTTGTAGCTGGGCAACCCCTTAATACTAGCTGTATAAACTCATATGTGTTAGCTCCCTCTAGTGGTGGCAGAATACAGTGAGAATTGTATAATTTATCAAGCTAGAAATAAAGCGCTCCCCTATCTGGATATATTATGAAATAAATCAGTACAGAATTTTGAACTTGCAAATGGAATAAAGGACATTAAATAAAAGCATAGTACATTTGGCGGAGCTCTCGGGGGGAGTCGAACTTATTTCCAGTTTTTCTATGGGTATCATCACACCTGGAGTATAGAGAATTCCCTGTTTTTTCTAGTAGAATATATAGATGAAGGAAAAAGCTAAGTTAATTACAGCACACAAAGCATTATCAATTGCAGATTTCACAGAAGTTTTCAGAATCCAGATTCTCTTATTTCGTGTGATTTTTGTGGTGAACCCGGGATTACTGCCATGACATTCAGAATATTTAATGATGCATCACAAACAACCTAGACAGTTAGCAATTGGCTGCGGTTTCTCTTAGAAAAATGAATGCAGCAAATCCATCCAAGAACCGAAGAATTCCTCCATCAAACAGAAAAAGAAATTCTGCCATTATTAGTTGCTGGAAATACGCACTTAAGGGGGAATTTATTAGGACTGGCGTTTCATATGCCAGTCTTAATAGGAAACAAGCTGGAGTAAGATGCAACAAATTTAGTAAGAGGCCCACGCCAGGAGCTGGCGTAGATTTTCGCTATAACTTCTGCCAATTTTTGGCATAAATTATAGTGCACCTGTGAGGCCGCTGGTGGCCCCTCCCCTCCAGCTAAGCACCACCTACCTTTTTAAAGTGGCAAGAGTTTCGTAAAGCAGCAAAAAGTCTAAAATTATAAAGCATATATGGACTGCATCATAATTTGCGAAAAGCCGTTCATAGATCGCCCTCTTAGTATTTATGTAAATAGGTACCAGCAGAGTAGTACCTAGGTTTTCCTTTACATTAGGGAAAGACTTAATTGGCCATCCTATCCCTGTATATGAATGCCCTGGCCGAGACGAGGCATAGTTATAACGGGTGGAGTTGCAGCAGGCACAGGGACCCTGGTGCATGAGGGGATCAAAGCCCCTCTTTCACTTACGAAGACACCAGTATTGTAAATGGCACATGGTTGGTGGAAGGCCCAGAAGCTACAAGTTTTGACTCTGTGGTCAAGGCAGAGTAGTTTGTCGGTGCCCCCTGGCACCCAAGGTACATGCCCCGCGATCCTCACTAGCTACGTTCTTGGGTACAAATCAGCTTGCATATAAGACAAAGCATCCAATCTACTTCCCTCACAGCTACAGCCTTTTTAAGTTACGTTGTCAGGCAGCACATCCATAGCAACCAGTCTGTCTCAAATTAATAAGGTCTATAATTGAAAGAGTTTTTCTGAGATATACTCTCAATATGCCATGCAACTTTTTGTGTCCTGCCACTGGCCAGAGTTTATTCCACAGCATAGGGATGTGATATCAATGTATAAATCATCATGACATGCCGCTGTAATGTTATGTCCACCACGGCAGTCAGTGATTGGTGACCACAGTCACATGACTTCATCAATGTAAGTAAAACGACATGAAATAACGCGTACAGAAGGTATATTAGAAAGTTTGCTAATGTAGACATGAATCAGGGGTTATCCAATATTTGTTAGAAAATTGGAGATCTTCTCGAAACCATGCTGAAAACCGCATTGCAAAACCGCAGCAATTTGCGGCATGATACCGCAGAACGGCCGCTGCGTGTACAGCACTGAAATACAGCAGGACTCATAAATATAATGCTGCCCCCTATGGACAGGAATAAGAAGGTGAACAGATGGAAGAAAATATACCAAGATATATCATATACTGAGGAGTTACAATATCAGAACTGAATCAAGCGCTACTCGATTACTTGCGCAATTATTTTATAAGGAATGCTGCTTTGCCAGAGCCTACAAAAAAAAACATCCCTGCCATGGATATTGATAATCACGGCCACGGGGACAAACGGCCATGGATAATTTGCATATTATGCCTCATTAATGAGGAAATTAGGTAATTAATGTAATCAGGGTTTGCAGTAATTTCATAATGGAAACCTTTGAGATACGGAGATGGTTTTTGTGTAATGACATGCGTGGTTAGTGCAGACACATGTAATACATCCAAACAAGAATATTTCCTATTTTTCTGAGAGAGAGACTTGAACCATGAACAACATAATTGGGATGTGGAGAATGGGTGAAATAGATGGATTATACTCATACTATGAAATTCATAATTATAGAATGAATATATTCATAAGAGGAACTCAAGTTAGACCCAGAGCCGTTCCTTGGGCTTAAACTTCCCAACAGTCTCACAAACTGGATCACAAAAAGACTGGACTTATGCAGATTTGCCAAGATCGCCATGGGGCCCTCTAAGTCAGTGGGCCTTGGGTTTTTGGCCAGGATTTCCTGGTGCTGATGCCAGCCCAACTTAAAGGTCGGAGGCGCATGCATGGACCTCCTATGACTCTGTATTATGGAGCCAAAGACATTCCATACAGCACCGTATTATGGAGAAATTGTACCCTATCTAATCTTACTGATAGGGATGTGTTGTCGACAAACGCAAATTTTTTAGACAGCATAAAATATGCGATTAGTCGACAAATGAGCCATGTTTACATGGGCCAATGATCAGGAGCGAGCATGCGTACAAGGGGCCATTTGCCTGATCATCGGCCCATGTAAAGGGGCCTTAATGTTCAATAGCACATATCTGTTGTAATATGAGATAAATCGCCAGCTTTTACAAAACTACAACTCCCAGCATGCCCTGACAGCTTGTGTCTGATAAGGCATGTCAATAGTTGTAGATTTGCAGTTGCTAAAGAGCCAAAGGTTGACATCACTGGTGTAGAGCTTCATAGAGATATCAAGAACCTTTGCTATTCACTATGTATCCTATGTAATCCTAAATCATGCACTAAGCAGTCATGGTGCAGTATTATAAAGTTATGATGAGGGGTGGTTTTGTAGGTGTGGGTATCCAGAGGGGCCTCACATGCCATTCTGACTTTTCCATCTCCAATGTAATAATTGGGGGTAATAGAAAGGTTAACATTTGTCCTAGTGTAACCTAGGCTGTCTAGTTTCTGAGAGCAGCCATTTTTATGTATCAATGTTCTAGTTCAAGGGCGCCTTACTTCTCTTTGACCTTTTTGTACTTTTCTACTTTTGCTTCTACTTCTTTTCCTTTTTCTTCTTCTACAGTTCTTCTTTTTCTTTTTACTTATTTTTCTTCTCCTACTTCTTTTTCTTGTACTACTTCTACTTCTTTTTTCTTTTACTTATTTTTCTTCTTCTTCTACTACTTATTTTTTCCTTTTCTTCTTTTACTACTCATTTTCTTCTTCTTTTTCTTCTTCTTCTTCTTCTTCTTCCTCTTCTACTTCTTTTATCTTTTTTTTAATTAAATTTTTCTTCTTTTTTCTTTTTATTTTACTTCCTCTTCTTGTTCTTCTACTACTTCTTTTTATTCTTCTTCTACTTCTTTGTTTTCTTTCTCTTCTACTTCTTTTTTATCTACTCCTACCATTTTTTTTATCCTTCTTCTTCTTCTACTTCTTTATTATCTACTCCTTCTTCTACATCTTTTTTTATCTACTCCTCCTCCTTCTTCTTCTTCTTCTTTTTTAATGCTATGTCTACATCTTTTGTTCTCATTGCGACTCTTATCCCTGTTGACTGTTGAGAGTTCAGATCCCGGTTTACATTCTTTATCACGGTATAAAAACGATGATTGACATTTGGCTCCGAGTTGTTGCTTTGCTGCATATTAAAACACAATGTTCTTGATAATGTTCTTTCTTTTAACAGAAATATTCCAGAACAGATAATTTTAGAAGTACAGCACAGAGCAGTCAAACATGTCATGAGAAAATAATAGGATTTGCCAAATCTGCATGATGCCCTATAGTTGTACCAGTAACCTCCCATATTCTGTTCTTCTCATCTCTCATAGCATTTCTGATTTCTATTCGTTGTTGTAGGGTATGCAGAGGTATTGATACCTACCAGCCCCTACCCCTGAGCGGCATATAGGTACCCATGCTATAGCAAACAATTTTCCTATACAATAATACTTAACTTTTACATTGTATGTATATCCCATACAGTGTGATGTAATCCCAAATAGTGGACCCACATAAAATGATTGGACTGGGGTTCAAGAGCTTCAAGTTACCTATGCTAATGTTCTGTGATAAAGTAGGATTGTCGCCCAGCTCTCCACAGGTTTGATTGCCATAGAAATCTTCATTGTTTTCCAGAGTTAGGGTACCTGCACAGGCTGTCAGAATGGTGCTGCAGAGAACCCCACCATTGCTGCATGTTGAAAACCTGTCCCCTTGAAGGAGTATTCCCAAATCAGACATTTATGGCATATCCCAGCTCTGGCACTCAAACCTATATCAAAAAAGTTGGCCATACTTCACCTGGTGAGGTCGGCCGCTGTCCGAAGATTCGAGACTGGAACTAGTAGAGAAGAAGCCGCTTATGCTCATGGCTATTTTTCTATGGGAGTTATGGAAACAAGCGGACAAAGCCAATTTTGGCCTCATTTTTTGCCACCTTCCTTTCCGCTGTCCATAATCTTTGAAAACATTTATTTTTTAGCCTATGTAGCTGTTGAAAGCTTCATATTTTGCGGGACAGGTTTAATATTTTTTTTCAGGAATCATTTTTGTGTACAGTACATATATAGTAGCATTTAATTGATATAATTTTTTTATTGGTAGAACACATAAAAAATAACAATATCATTAGAGAACATCATTTTATTGTACAAGTCAAAACGAGTGTGGGGATACCAAATATGTTTTATATAATTAAATATGTTTTAAAACAGTTATTATAATTTGGCATGCTGTGTGCTGTAATTTTTGTAATAATTTTTTTAATTTAATAATTAAAAAGAAAGATTTTTTTTATTTTTTTTTACCATACCATGTACTTTTATACATTTATATGATTGTACATAACAGCCTGTGCATGTAAAATGTATAGACATCTATTAGAGCATACGTAAGGAAAACCTAACAGAGACTAAAACCAGATAGCCCTGAGGCCTTTATTAGGCAAGGGCTGTTAGTATTTTTCAGTCAGCCCTGGTGATCACAATGCCGGGGCTGACAGGCACAGGACAAAGTGGACCCAACCCTCCTTTGTCTGTACCATGATCAGTACTGATCGCGGTGCATCAAGGATTAAACGGCCAGGATTGGAGTTTTCTCAAATCCTGGACGTAACTGGGACCTAGGACAAAACAATAATAATCACTCTCGTCTTGACTACTGTAACTCATTACTAGTCGGTCTTCCCCTCACTAAACTCTCCCCTCCCCAATCTATCCTTAATTCAGCCACCAGGCTCATCTTTATGACCAACCGCTACACCAACGCCTCTAATCTGTGCCAGTCACTGCACTGGTTGCCCATCCCCTTCCAAATAAAATTCAAACTTATTACTCTCACCCACAAAGCTCTCCACAGAGCTGCACCTCCTTACATCTCCTCCCTCATCTCTGTCCACCACCCTACTCGGGCTCTACGTTCTGACAATGACCTTAGATTAAAATCCTCCATAATCTGAACCTCCTACTCCGGTCTCCAGGATTTTTCTCGTGCTGCACCAGTTCTCTGGAATGTGCTACCCCGGACAATCAGATTAATTCCCAATATCCACAGTTTTAAACGTGCCCTGAAAACACATCTATTTAGACAGGCCTATAACATTCCCTAATCTGACTCCTTTCCATGGCCCTCCTTTTACATTAGTCATTAGAATAAGATTCCCTCACACTCCTTCTCTTCATGTCCGTCATACGCGGATACTGGCTGGTGACGGCTCATGCAGCTTTATGTTACCACCCCACTTGTATAAACATGGCCGGACTATTGTGCAGAACAAACACTGTTACACTTTGTGTCTCCCTTATTTCCTCATAGATTGTAAGCTCTTGCAAGCAGGGTCCTCACTCCTCTGTTTGAATTGTAAATTAGCTTTGTCACTATGTAATGTCTGACATTGTTTGTTTCATGTTCCCTCTAAATTGTAAAGTGCTGCGTAATATGTTGGCGCTATATAAATAAAGATTATTATTATTATTATTATGATTATTAATAATGCCGCAGCATAACCACAACTAATAGGGAATTCCTAAAACCCTACTCACTACAGTGTAACATCTGGTTGCTGCGGTAAAATATTGCAGCGATCAGCTGTGATATAAAGGAAAACACAGAGGCAAGTGTTTCATTTCTCAGCAGTGCCACCACAGGGGAAATGAAGCATTACACAGCATTGATTGCCTGGGTCCTCCAAAGGAAGAGACGCTCTTTACAGCTGATCTCCTCTGGCTAATAGATGAGGGTCCTAAACAAGGGACCCCCTCAGCTAACTCAGAACTCCCTAATATGGTATTTGAAGGTGGGTTTTCTAAACCAGACAATTCCTTTAAGCTAAACCTCAAAACTTGAACCCTTGCAATTATGAAAGTATATTTATTCATTTTTATGCTTATAAGGCATTGATGTTTGCTCACTATTGACCAGAATGTGAACTTCCATTGATTTTAAAATACTGTTCAGCAACTCAGACCTTGAAGTCTAATTAGATAAATATTAGCAGGCCTCTGAGGTTTAAAGGTCTGGACCACATCCAGATTTCATGGCATTGGTCCTGTTGTCAAGCAAATGTGAAATAGGCAGACAAGAGGGGGTCATTATCACCACTGACTTCAATTAAAAGGTAACTATAGTAATAATTTTAAATTTTCCCGTGTGAAGAATAGGGATGAATGTAAAAACTCAGCCTTAATTTAACCTTCTATTACTCTAATGAAAGATAAAGCTTTTTTATTACCTCTATTATAATATCAAGATCAATCAATAAGAAAAGGAACATATAATTAATACTTATTAAACGGTATGTTCCGTTTTGAAAACACTTCTTTTAAGTACCCTATTAGGGAACTAAGAGTTAATAAAGGAGAGTCCCCCTTTAAAGATCCTAATTTATTGGCCAGGTCGGAAAGCGGTTACAAAGAGCGTCTCTTACTCTGGAGGACCCGGCACATCTATGTATTACATGGACAGGTCATTGATTTCAACAAGAACTGTGAAATGCTTTATTTTCCCTAAGGTGGCGCTGCTGTGAAATTGAGTACTTGCTGCTAAGTACCTCTGCAGATTGCGGCTGATCGCTGGGGGTTCCAGCAGTGGGATAACCTGGGATCGGCTTATCAATAGGATCCCTTCTTACAAAAAGGGATTGTCCAAAGTGTAATCTCCTTCAATATACATATAATATACTGGTCACTTTATAGCTCTGTTCACATTACATTTGTGATGTACATTAAGTGTATATATTGGGAGCACATCCTGACATATGTGTTGACGCGCCAATAGGCTATCACTAGAAAAATATATACCAAAAGACTGTCCCGGTATAAGTCAACTACGCGTTCAATACAAGGGGATCATGTGTCTCCATGGTTACAGACTACGACAAAGCCTTTGTAGTCTGACCCTGCAGTCATACTTTTTTTTCCATCTGTACCCTACTTCTTGCTAACCTAACAAATGTATGTTAGTAAAAAGTAGCAGACAGATGGATAGGAAGGAGTGTGACTGCAGGATCAGACTACACAAGGTTTGCTTGTAGTCTGTAACCATTGAGACACATAGGTCTGCATAGTAGCTGTATACACAAAACAGAAGGGTATTTTTTTTTATGAAGACTATTTGCAAAGTTGCTTCCTTTTTATTTTATATGCATCGGAGCAATAGTAATAATATTTTTGTTAAAAAAACAATTGGTTGTAAATGTACACAAATACTATATAATGAGCTGCTTTTTTTTTTTTTTTTTTTGCGCCCCTGTGAGTTGCATAACATACCATATCTTTCAAGTGTCTCTCCATTGCTCTTCTGACTTTTCAATCTGTGATTTTCCAAATTAATTTCTCTCAATGTTGCTAGCTGGCAGTAAGGTGATAAAGAAGAATGTATTTTGTCACATATACAATGTCAAGATAGGCGATCTTATGAAATAAAAAGTGCCTCTGAGGCCTCGGTTTCCTTAGCTCCAAGAAGTGATATTAAAGATACTGTCCTCTAAGAATGACATGAGTGTTAAGGAGATTTCCTATTACTTTCTCTTCTTCTCTTTTCTTGTCACCCGAGTGATTTAATAAATGTGTTAAAAAGGCAGAAAAAGGAAGCAGCATGTGGTTACAGAATACATCTCATCAGACAGTCTGTTCTTTCATCCTCCTGCAAAAAAAGTTTTCTCTTTTCTATTTAAAGTGAATGTCCACTTTTTAGCAGCATGTCGTCTTTTGGTCCTAAATTCTATGCTGATCAATTTCTTAATATATCCTTATAGTGGTCAGAGCTTTATTTGATTCAAAGCTCCAAATCATAGTTAACTGATACATTCCTGTCTGCCTGCAGCCAACACTAGGGGGAGCTTAGGAGCTTACTGTATACTGTTTAAACATTGAATTCAATAATAAAACAGTATACAGTAAGCTCCTAAGCTCCCTCTAGGTGTGGCCGTTGGCAGGCAGAACTTATTATTTTGCTGGGGGGGCTATGCAGGAGATTTGGAGCTCTATATCAGAAAAACAGAGCTCCGAATGGTATAAAGATATATTAAGAAAATATTCAGCACAGAATTTTGTACGTATTTAGATTAAAATACAAAGTGGTATTCAATGGCAAACATTCACTTCAGGAAATAATCATATCATTGTTATATGAAACAAAACAGACTTGAATTTCAAGGATATCTGCCCGGTGGCGCAGCAGCGGCTATGGCTGCTACAGCTGCAGCGACGCCACATTCAATAGTATCTGTGTCCTCAAACATTTGCGCAGGCCGGCGTGATGACGTCACTAGATCACGCTGGCCTACGCAAGGATCTCGTCGGCATTGAGGATTCTGTGGAGCAGCTCTGTTTGTCGCGAAAATGGGGCCTAGGTGAGTATAATATTTTAGTTTTATTTGTGTGGGGAGCGCTATCTACAAGAGGGGGGCTGTATGGCACTATCTACAAGGGGGAGTAGGGGCGCTATCTACAAGGGGGAGGTGGGGGCACTATATACATCAGGGGCACTATCCACAGGGGGGGCTGCATGGCACTATCTACAATGCGGGGTGGGGTACACTATCTACAAGGGGGGCTGTTTGGAACTATCTACAAGGGGGAGATGGGGGCACTATCTACAAGGCGGGCTGTATGGCACTGTCTACAAGGCGGTGTCACACTATCTACAGGGGCCTATATAGCCCTGTGTACAATGGGAGCTGTATGGTAAAATCTACAGGGGGGTTGTATGGCAGAGTCTACAGGGGGGCTGTATGGCAGAGTCTACAGGGGGGCTGTATCACACTATCTACAGGGGGGGGCTGTATGGCACTATCTACAGGGGGGCTGTATGCACCATCTACAGGGGGCTGTATGGCACAATCTACAGGGGAATGTATGACACAGTACAGGGGGGCACTATCAGGGCGCGAGTGCACAGGGCGCTGCACCCTCCCAGCATGTAGGGGTGCCACTGGGCTTTGCTCTCCCATTATATACCTTGCTGTCTCATATATACCCTGCTGCCCTTATATACACTGCTGCCCCTATCTACCCTGCTGCCTCTTGTATACCCTGCTGCCCCTATCTACCCTGCTGCCTCTTATATACCCTGCTGCCCCTATATACACTGATGCCCCTTATATACCCTGCTGCCCCCTATATACCTTGCTTCCCATTATATACCTTGCTGTCTCACATATACCCTGCTGCCCTTATATACACTGCTGCCCCTATATACCCTACTGCCCTTTATATACCCTGCTGCCCATATATACCCTGTTGCCCCTATATACACTGCTGCCACTTATATACTCTGTTGCCCCTTATATACCCTGATGCCCCTTAAATACTGTGCTGCCCTTAAGCGAAACAACACATTTTCATGTATAGAAATTTATAAACCTTTAACCAATTCATTGCAATTAATTAATGAATGCAAATAATATTTTTAAAGTGTAACTCCAGTTTGGCAGTGCACTGCAAGATACACACACACACACACACACACACAAACACACACACACACACACACACACACACACACACACACACACACACACACACACACACATGCCCTCTGTAGATAGTGGCACACATCTCTTTTTTAGATAGTGCCACAGTGCCCTCTGTAGATAATAGCTCAGTGCCCTCTGTAGATAGTGGCACACAGCCCCCTGTAGATAGTGGCACACATCCCCCTGTAGATAGTGCCACACAGCCCCCTGTAGATAGTGCCACACTGCTCCCCTGTAGATAGAGTCACATAGTCCCCCTGTAGATGATGCCAGACAGCCCCCCTGTAGATAGTGCCACACAGCCCCCTGTAGATAGAGCCACACAGACCCCCTGTAGATAGAGCCACACAGCCCTCCCTGTAGATGATGCCCCACAGCCCTGTAGATGATGCCACACAGCCTCCCTGAAGATGATGCCACACAGTCTGCCTGTACTTGATGCCACACAGCCTGCCTGTACTTGATGCCACACAGCCCCCCTGTAGATAGAGCCACACAGCCCCCTGTAGACAGAGTCACACATCCCCCTGTAGATGATGCCAGACAGCTCCCTGTAGATGATGCCAGACAGCGCCTCCGCGAGATAGAGCCACACAGCCCCCTGTAGATAGAGCCACACAGACCCCTTGTAGATTGAGCCACACAGCCCTCCCTATAGATGATGCCACAAAGACCCCCGTAGATAATGCCACACAGCCTTCCTGTAGATGATGCCACACAGTCCCCCTGTACTTGATGCCACACAGCCTCCCTGTAGATGATACTGTCAGGTCCGTATTTCCGCACAGCCCCCGCTGTAGATGATGCCGCACAGCCCCCTGTAGATGCCACGCTTTGGCCGGGGATTCCTATGTTGGAGGATCCCCTGACATCACTGTCCATCGACAGTGATGTCAGGGGATCCTCCTGGGCCGCAATGTGATGTCAGGAGCAACACCAGAGCCGGAGTCCCGGAGCAGAGAACTACCAGCACTCTGCCTGGGACACCTGCTCTGCTCCTGACATTACTGTTCATATATGGACAGTGATGTCAAGGGCTTCCCCAGCCGGAGTCCCGGAGCAGATCTGCTTCTAGCACTCTGCCTGGGACTCCTGCTCTGCTCTTGACATAACTGCCCATATATGGACAGTGTTGTCAGGGGATTCCGCTGCAGGAGGTGCCCTGCCCTGACGTCACTGCCCTTATATGGACAGTGAAGCCAGGGTCTCCGTCTATGAGCGGAATCCGAGGCAGAGCATCGGTAATGCTCTGGCCGGGTATTCCGCTGCAGTAGGTGCCCTGCCCTGATGTCACTGCCCTTATATGGACTGTGAAGTCAGGGGCTCCATGAGCGAAATCCGAGACACAGCATTGGCAATGCTTTGGCCGGGTATTCCGCTGCAGGAGGTGCCCTGCCCTGACGTCACTGTCCTTATATGGACAGTGAAGTGAGGGGCTCCATCTATGAGCAGAATCCCCGTCCAATTAGGGACTGTTGGCAAGTATGCTGTAGAGCCCTTTGCAGTCAGTCAGATGCAGACCTGAAGGATACAGGATTCAGTGTAAGATACAGCTGCTCTGTATAGAGAATACAAAGCAGCTGTATCTCAAAAAGTAAAACACATTTTTAATAAAGACTAATTAAAAAGTTACACGAATCACACTGATTGACCTGTTTAATAAAATAAAAAAATGCCCATCAAAGGTTTGCATAGCCTTTAAAGGTCCTGAACGTGGGGACACCCCTCTATTAACTCAGAATTCCCTGATAGGGTAGATGTAAATGGGGTTTCTAAACCAGACTGTCCCTTTCTAGGCATTTATTAAAAAAAGATCAAAAGAAATTTAACCCCTGAAATATCATTGCTCCCATCACATATTTAAAGGGGGTTTCCCATCAGGGACATTTATGGCATATCCACAGGTTTTATTCTTCATAGTCGGAAATCACACACTTCAGCTGCAACACAGAGCGATGGAACAGGGTTTAGGGGGGGGGGGGGACCCCTTTAAGTCCTACATCTCAGTGTCACCAATTTAGTTCTAGAAAATTAACTTTGAGAAAATCTCTTCTTCCAAAATGTCCTACTGATTCACGTTTGTTTCAGACCTACGTGATGCCAGGCAGAGCTGGTGATGCCCGGGTGGTGTCAATGGAAGGATTGTAGCGGCTATTTTCTATATGCAGCATTAATCGCTGGAAATGTTTTATTCCGTTATGTCTGGTAGTGCCCGGGCCGTAGTATACAAAGAGCCATGCTGGGTAATTTCTTCACGACTCAATAGAAGATGCCATCTTCTACAAATTTAACAGCTAACGTTACAGAAAGCGTTCATGTATTTTCCAGACCTCATCTGCTCTGACAAAGTAAATGATGCATATTATGTCAGACAACACATTGCATTATGGGATGCAGGAGAATGACAGAGCAGATTGTGTGGTTTTTAACCAGATGCCACTCAAAGTGTTCTGACCTTCATGGGAGCGTTCCAGCGCTATACAAAAACCATAAAGATGACATAGGTACAAAGATATAACTGCACCCGTGTGATGTGAAATAATACAGAAGGTGTTAGATTCGATTCAGCAAATAAAGCTTATTCTTTATTCTAATGAAAAGTTGTACATTATCCCAATATATTTTCCGTATGAATTCCTTTTATTTTTCAAGATCTCTGCTTTCTGTCATCGTTGCTTCCTGTAACTGTAACGAGGTGTACACCTGTGTGTCCGTCACATAACCAGGACAAATTATTAACCCATGCAAGTAACCAATAAAGGTTCTTATTTAAAGGGTTGTACAGGATTAGAAAAACATGACTGCCTTCTTTCCAAAACAGCGCCACACCGGTCTATGGGTGGTGTCTGGTATTGCAGCTCAGCTTCATTAAAATGAATTAGACTGAGTTGCAATACCACACAAAACCTGTGGACAGGTGTGGCACTGTTTTTGGAAGAAAGCAGCTATGTTGTTCTAATTGTGGACAACCTTTTTAATGACAGCAAGCAGAGATTTTGAAAGTATTTTAGAAAATTGTAGAACATTTGATTATACAATAAATAAGCTCTTTTGCTGAAAACATAATATCGCTTTAAATAAAATTTAAAATAAAGACCATTGTTAGGAAAGGTAAAATAGGCACTGTGGTCTTCGTGTGGGCCCATAATAGTTCTTCTCCAGCATTTCTTGGCAAGGTTTGGCCAAAATCTTTATTTAGAAGGAGACCACAAAGATGCAGGACTTTCTAAAAAGACAGTTTCTGAATCTTTCTGGAAGTCAGAGGATGGGGCATGTTGGGAGTGTAAAACAAAGGCATATGTAAAGTTTTGATTAAAAATATCACATGAAAGTAAATAACACACGACTACAGGAGCAGACTACAAATGCGGTTTGTTTGTAGTCTGTAACCATGGAGACACAGATCTGGATAGGAACTGTATACAAAAAAATAGTAGGAGATTTATAGTCAAAACTATTTAGCAAAATTGCTAAAAAAAAAATACTGAATAATAGATATATGTATGTCTGATTTTCAATCTAACTTTATTTTCAAGCAACTTTATATCCAGTGTAATAATATGTTTTAAATAATGTATAAATAAGTATGTATATTTCAGTTAAAGAGAAGATATTAGAGATTAGAAATAGAAATAGCGCCGCTCTTGTCCAGAGGCTGGTTATGGTATTGCAGTGTTCACTTAAATGGGGCTGAGCTGCAGTACCAGACAAAGCCCATCGACAAGAGTGGCGCTATTTCTGGAAGAAAGCTGTCATGTTTTTCTAACCTCATACAACCCCTTTACGGTTTAGTTGTTTTTTTTTTAAAGGTAAATACACACAATATAATTCCATTGCTGCTTCTTTCATAAACTTAAGCTCTTGATAAAGAACACGACTGTCAAAGCGCAACACAGTCCGCAAGAGCTTAAAAATCATCTCACTATTAAAATATGATAAAGTTGGAAAGTGATAAACATCTCAATAATCAAAATGCCTATTTCTCTATTTCTCCCGTTCTCATCTGTCAGGGATAATAATCAATGCCAATCCATTACTCGGGTCTTATGCAGAATATTTTAGTTTTCTGGGATTGCTCTGGACGATCCTCTATCCTAATGTAACGGGGGAAGAACACAATAAAACTTATTTAGATGAATTGCATTGCATATGCATTAGGTACTTCACTGCCAACATCTCATAAGGGTTCGGATGTGGCTTGTGATTATTATGATTGGAGGTGCGATTAAAATCACTAGCAAGTCGCTGATTGTGATTTCTTCTCCTCCACAGGGAAGACAAGACTATGCAGTAAGGAACGAAACATAAGTCATTAGTATTCACAGGCGACTGCTAGGAGGCCAATAGGCCAAGGAAATGTTTCCCCTTTTTCCAGTCTTCGAGTTTGCCTATAGTCACCACTAGGGGGAGCTCACTGCAAACAGAGTTTTTCAATGCCTTCAGACTAAGGCGGGATTCACTCGACAGGGTTTCCCGGCCGGGTGCCGGCCGTTCATAAATCGGCCGGCACCCGGCTGCATTAGGAATAATAGACCCCTAATGGGGCTATTCACACGACCGATTTTTTGACGGCCGGGAAAACCGGCCGTCAAAAAATTGGACATGCTCTATTTTCGGCCGGGTGCCCGGCCGCCCGGCTCCCATAGAAGTCTATGGGGCCGGGTAATACCCGGCCATCACCGGAATGTGTCCCGAGTGATGGCCGGGTCTACCGTCGCTCGCGCACTCTCTCTCCTCCTCCTCACAGTGCAGAGTGCATGTGAGGAGGAGGAGGGTCTTTTATTGCTCGCTGTAGGAGTCGGAATCCCCAATCCCCGGCCGGGGATTGGGGATTCCGCTACAGGAGAAGTGCGTGACTACACTGTCCAGATATGGACACAGCGAAGTCACTCACTTCTGCAGCGGAATCCCCGACTCTATGGCCGGGGATGCCGCTACAGGAGAAGTGCGTGACTACACTGTCCATATATGGACACAGCGAAGTCACGCACTTCTGCAGCGGAATCCCCAACTCTATGGCCGGGGATGCCGCTACAGGAGAAGTGCATGACTACACTGTCCATATATGGACACAGCGAAGTCACGCACTTCTGCAGCGGAATCCCCGACTCTATGGCCGGGGATGCCGCTACAGGAGAAGTGCGTGACTACACTGTCCATATATGGACACAGCGAAGTCACGCACTTCTGCAGCGGAATCCCCGACTCTATGGCCGGGGATGCCGCTACAGGAGAAGTGAGTGACTACACTGTCCATATATGGACACAGCAAAGTCACGTACTTCTGCAGCGGAATCCCCGACTCTATGGCCGGGGATTCCGCTACAGGAGAAGTGAGTGACTACACTGTCCATATATGGACACAGTGACGTCACTCACTTCTGAAGCGGAATTCCCGACCTGTGGCAGGGAATTCCTCTTCAGGAGAAGTCAGTGACTACACTGTCCATATATGGACATTGAAGTCAGTGACTTCTCCTGGAAGGGGGGGGGGGATGGGTGCAACCTACAGGGGGCTGTGTGGGATCACCTACAGGGGACTTGGTGGCATCACCTACAGGGGGCTGGTGGGTGGCATCGCCTACAGGGGGCTGGTGGGTGGCATCGCCTACAGGGGGCTGGTGGGTGGCATCGCCTACAGGGGGCTGGTGGGTGGCATCGCCTACAGGTGGCTGTGTGGCATCGCCTACAGGGGGCTGTGTGGCATCGCCTACAGGGGGCTGTGTGGCATCGCCTACAGGGGGCTGTGTGGCATCGCCTACAGGGGGCTGTGTGGCATCGCCTACAGGTGGCTGTGTGGCATCGCCTACAGGGGGCTTGGTGGCATCGCCTACAGGGGGCTTGGTGGCATCGCCTACAGGGGGCTTGGTGGCATCACCTACAGGGGACTGGGTGGCATTACCTACAGGGGGCTGGGTTGCATTATCCACAGGGGGCTGGATGGCATTACCTACAGGGGCCTGGGTGGCATTACCTACAGGGGGCTGGGTGGCATTACCTACAGGGGGCTGGGTGGCATTACCTACAGGGAGCTGGGTGGCATTACCTACAGGGGACAGGGTGGTATTCCTACAGGGGGCTGGGTGGCATCGCCTACAGGGGGCTGGGTGGCATTACCTGCAGGGGGCTGGGTGGCATTACCTACCAGGGGGGCTGTGGCATTATCTACAAAGGGCTGTGTGTGGCAACAAATTTAAATGAAATTCATCCGATTTTAAAACGGACAGGGAAAAAAACGGATGCAAATCGGGTCCAAATCGGCCGGTAAAAACGGCAACTCGGCCCGGAACGGAATCGGAACGGATGCAAATCGGATGCAAACCGGCCGGGAAAAACGGCAACTCGGCCCGGAACGGAATCGGAACGGATGCAAATCGGATGCAAACCGGCCGGGAAAATCGGCCAAAAACGGCCGATTTTCCCCGCCGACACTCGGACCCTGTCGTGTGAATGAGGCCTTAGGCTTTATTCAGACGAACGTAAAATACGCGCGTGCAACGCGCGTGATTTTCACGTGCGTTGCCCGTAGCTATATTTGTCAATGGGGCCGTGCAGACATGGCAGCGTTTTTTGCGCAGCGTTGCTCCGTTGCCAAAAACTCACGACATGTCCGTTGATTCAGCGTTTTCAACGCATCACGCACCCATTGAAGTCAATGGGTGCGTGAAAACCACGCATGTCGCACGGAAGCACTTCCGTGCGAACTGCGTGTTTGCGCAACAGCTGTCAAAAGGATGAATGTAAACAGAAAAGCACCACGTGCTTTTCTGTTTCCGAACATCCAAACGGAGTGTCTTTGCGATTAGCGAACCCCGACAACCGAAGCTAACTTCACCGGGTTCGGCCAAACTCGTTTTGGCCGAACCCGGCAAAAAAAATTCCGGTCCGCGACGTCGGGAGACATTCACTGTGCATGGTGCTGAAAGAGTTAAACTGTTTCAGCACCATGGACAGTGACTTGCGATCCCAAAATACATGAACCTGTAAAAAAAAACGAAGTTCTAACTTACCGATTACTCCTGTCTCCTTCCTGCAGTCCGACCTCCCGGGATGACACTTCAGTTCAAGTGACAGCTCCAGCCAATCACAGGCCAAGCACAGGCTGCAGCCAATCACAGGCTGCAGCGGTCACTTGGACTGCCGCGTCATCCAGGGAGGTGGGGCCCGATGTCAAGAGAGGCGCGTCACCAAGGACGCGTCACCAAGGCAACGGCCGGGAAGTTCTCGGTAAGTAGGAACTTTATCTTTTTTTTTACAGGTTTTTCGCTGTTGTGTTCGGCATTCACTGTCGAGGGTGCTGAAAGATTTAGCTCTTTCAGCACCTTGGACAGTGACGGGCGTCGACAAGCCTCATCTCTATGATGCCGGCTGCGCGAAAATCACGCAGCCGCGCATCAGACACGGATGACACACGCAGCTGTCAAATGGTTTTTGCGCGCGCAAAATGCCGCGTTGTTTGCGCGCGCAAAAACGCAACGCTCGTGTGAATCCAGCCTAAATCCATATGCAGTTAGCTCCCCCCAGTGGTGGCTGCAGGAAGCCATGATTTTATTATTGAACTGTGTCACTGTTTAAAGAGAAACTCTAACCCCTGTAAAGAACTATTATGAAATTAATCAGAATTTTGGACCTAAAAAAATAATTATTGAAATTATTTTTTAAAGAGTGGGGAGTGGGGAGTCAATACCATTTATAGTTTGATATTGAGCCCTAAGATTTCTGTATAGTCCTCACAGTTGACAAACCTTCTTGACCTGACATCTTTAAGTTTACAATCTGTGGCTCTCCAGCTGTTGCAGAAACTACTACAACTCCCATCATGTCTCTCAAAGTATAATGAGAGTTGTAGTTTTGCAACAGTTGAAGAGCCACGGATTAGAGAGTACTATTTTAGCGGAATGTTGACTAATAATCTGATATTCTGCTGTGACTATAGCCGGGTGTTCAGCAAAGCCCTAGGGAATTTGCGGCCATTAAAAAAAAAAAAAAATGTACTGCCATAATTGAAAAGCTCATTTTATTCCAGTAAGGATCTCTCAAACGCAATCAATTTCACATCACATCATAAATAATGGAGGTCAACACAGGAGCATTAAAGCCTGGGCTAACTCCGACAGTGTTAAAATGGTATAAACAGGTCCTCATTGCTGGCTGTGAATGTGGGGGTGGATATTAAAACACCTTTACGGAGATTTTGATTGGCAGCACACAGTTCTTTCCAGAATCTAATTTATTGCTGACATAATAGAAATGAAAACACTTAGGATGCTGCATCGCGGCTTTCAGCACTGACTTCTCGTAATGGATGTGAAAAATTATAAGACGGAATATATGTTGCAATCAAGTACAGGCCGGACACAGGCCAAAGGACATATGGGTAGGCCGGTATGACCAGGGGTGTAGGTAGGGAAGGGTTAATGAATCCTAGGGGAGGGGTAGGAGATAGGTGGGGGGATGGGATACTAGGGCGAGGCCATAGGGTATATAAGAGGTGGCAGGGGTGTTTAGCGCCATTACAAGGACAGACAGCGTTTTGAGTTGTCCCATCCTCCCTCTCTTTTTTGTGTTCTTGGACGTCTGTTACGATGTTTTTGCTGTTTTTACTCCTTTGTTTACAGGTGCATTAATGCTGGGGAGCAGGTGATGCAGAGTCGCGGCAGTGTGTTTTGACAGATTGGGGGTCCTTGGAGTTGGTGTGGGGGGGGATTCATCGTGGGTATGGTCCCTCCCGAATTATATAATTGATCGGTGGTCTCGCTCAATTTGGGCTCCTGCTGGGTGGTGTCCCGGAGAGTGGTTGCACTTAAGGACAGCCAACTGCCGTTATGACAGAACCCCATAGCCTTTGGGGGGACGGCTGGGGGTAAAATACTATGCAGTTGGGCAGTTTGGCGCCAGATTTTGTAGCTTCAAGGACTCCCCTTTGGCCTCGTTCACATTTGCGTTGGGGTCCCGTTCTGACGTTCCGTCTGAGCTTTCCGCCAGAACGGGACCCTTAACAGACACAAACTGACACAGACGGAAACCAGAGGTTTCCGTTTCCATCACCATTGATGTCAATGGTGACGGATCCGGTGCCCGTGGTTTCCGTTTGTCTCTGTTGTGCACCGGACCCATCGTTTTGCAGGAAGAAATAGCCTAGTCGACTGTGTCAGTTTGTGTCTGTTCATGGTCCCGTTCTGACGGAAAGCTCCGACGGAACGTCAGAACGGGACCCCAACACAGATGTGAACGAGGCCTTTCCCTGTTATTTTTCTATGTAAATTGTTATTTATGATTGTCAATAAAATACATCAGTCTCAAGTGGACTTTAGTGCGCGCTCTGTTTTTTGGTAATACAATAAGTAGGTTATATACAGGAGACGGCAGAACGTCCCTACATGACCATCCTAGTGGCATTGTAGCTATTGACGGCATTCACTACCATCTCACGTTCTAGATCCATTGTCTGGATGTTTCTATTTGTCTTTTAGGGTGGTACAGTGAAGTTCCCTTAAAGGCTATGTACACCTTTGAAAGGGATTTTTTTTTTTTTTTAAATAAAAATGTCTATCAGTGTGCTTGGTGCAACTTTCAAATTAGTTTTTATTAAAAATGATTTTTACTTTTTGAGATACAGCTGCTTTGTATCCTGTATATAGAGCAGCTGTATCTTTCGCTAAGACATAAATCCATTATTCCCGCGGACCTGACAGGTTCAGTGTCAGCGGGTCCTGCATGTCAGACGATCACATCTACGTTATGAATTTAGATGTGTCAGATTACAGGTGGATCCTGCGTGTCAGAGGCACCCAGGACCCGCTTTCACTGAACCCGTCAGTCACGCAGAACTGACGGGAACAGGATTCAGTGAACTATACAGTTGCTCTATATACAGGATACAAAGCAGCTGTATCTCAAAAAATGAAACTATTTTATAATAAAAAGTATTTTGAAAGCTGCACCAAAAACACTGAGGCTACGTTAGGGGCCTCTGTCGCATATGCGCCCGAAAATACCGGAAACAATAGCGCAGCATTTTTTTACGGTGAAACTATTGACACCCCGACGGAAACCCAACAGAACCCATTAGGGGCTATGGGTTCTATCTGCCGCCGGTGGTGTCCATGGTGCAATGGAATCGGCACTTTTTCCCTTATTCTGCTCCTCTGACGAAGCAGAACAGCGGAATGGCGAATGCTGGTGTGAACCCAGTCTTAAAGATTGTAAACCCCAATAGAGACAGGGACCGATGTGAGTAACGACAATCTCTGTACAGCACTGCAAAATATCTTCTTCTGAGATGCCGGAGCACCTTTTTTTTTTCTTTCTAGAAATGTGTTTGTGCTGTTATTACTTCTGGAAATGTATGAATACATTGACAACTGGGTTTTACCAAAGTCTGACACTGGCAGCAATATTTGGACACTGTCAGTCTGTGTAGGGATACACCCCATTGTCAAGTGGAATTGTAACACCCAGTTGTCAATACATTTCCAGGAGTAATAACAGAGGACCAGCACATGCAGATTTCTAAAAAAAAAAAAAAAAAAGAAACTCCAGCATTTTTATTTCATGGAGACTACAAATATTTGCTAAAACTGAAATGTCAGATGAGCCGACACATTGTAAAAAAAACGCCCCGTCGGAACAGAACAACGTTTTTCCCATTGAATTCAATGGTCAGATCTTTGGAGGCATTCTGCTACCGCCTTTTGGCCGAAAAACTGCTGAAAATAAGCCATGTGAACATACCCTAAGAAAGGAACCGCACAACACAACACAACACAACACAACAAAACAAAACACAGAGTTCTAAGAAAAGATGCTCCAGCATTGTAATGTTATGGGGAATACAATACCTTTAACAGAAAGAGGGCTCAATCACATGACCTTATTATGGACTCGTGTTGTATGAGTCTATATTATGGTGACCATCAGGGCCTCCATCAGGAATTTCAGGGCCCCCTACAGCTAAATTTTCTGGGCCCCCCTACCGTGGCACCACCTGTTAACGGTACTCAGTCCAGCACTATATCATGGTGCCCAGGGCCGCCATCAGGGGGGGTATTAGGGGTACTGATGTGAGAGGCCCGGCCAAACCTAATTGAAAGGGGGGCCCGGCAAACTGCCGCGACTTGCGTTTGGTAGAAAAGAAAACAGGCCCCTGCAATGGGGCCCGTTTTTTTCACCAAAAGAATTTCGTGAGCTGCGAGCCCCCTTTCAATTAGGTTTGGCCGGGCCTCTCACATAAGTACCCCTAATAGCCCCCCTGATAGCGGCCCTGGGTAGCATGGGGGCCGTCAAACACCGCCGCCCATGCGACCGATCGCACCTGCGACCGCCCGCGCACCCGCGACCGCCTGGAACCACGCACCGAATTTTGAGGCAGATTTTGACCTCCCACACTATCTTGCCTCGTTTTTTGCTACGTTTTTTGCCCGCGGCGATTGAGGACAGCAGACAAAAAACGCAGCGTAAAAAGGAATTTTCTGCCTCCCATTGATTTCGATGGGAGGTCAGAGGCGGAACCGCGGCAAGAAAGGACGTGCTGCTTTTTCTTTTTTCCGCGACTGGCTCCCATTGATTTCAGATTAAATCAATGGGAGGCGGTTTTGGAAGTTGTTTGGTGCTGATTCTGACGCAGTGTCCGAGTCAATATCAAGGCCCAAAAACTCTGTGAACTGGGCCTTATTGTTAGGGCTTATTCAGACGAACGTGTAATACATCCGTGCAACGCGCGTGATTTTCACACGCCTCGCACGGACCTATGTTACACTATGGGGCCGTTCAGACTGTCAGTGATTTTCATGCAGCGTGTGTCCGTGTGTCCGCTGCGTAAAACTCACGACATGTCCGATATTTGTGCATTGTTCGCGCATCACGCACCCATTGAAGTCAATGGGTGCGTGAAAATCACGCCCAGCACTTCCGCAGCAGTATAAACTATGAATGAAAACAGAAAAGCACCACGTGCTACAAACATACAAACAGAGTGTCATAATGATGGCGGCTGCGCGAAAATCACGCAGCCGTGCATCATACGCTGCTGACACACGGAGCGGTTATGGACCTTTTGCATGCGCAACGTAAATCCGGCCTTAGGGTAGGAACACACTAGGCATGAACGCTGCAGATTTTACGCAACACATTTTATTGTGGAAAATCCGCAGCGTATCACAGTCGCAGCAGAGTGGATGGGATTTGAACAAATCTCATCCACACGCTGCAAAAAAAATTGACCTGCAGTGTGGCTTTTTAAGCTGCAGCATGTCAATGTATTCTGTGGAATCGCTGCTCCTCTGTTGCGGAAATGCTACCGTTCTGCCGCAAAAATCACAAATGAGAAAAAAAAAAGGCACTTCTTAAAATTTATAAAAAAGTTTATACTTGCCGTAGTTTAGGTGACGAATCTCTCTCTTCTGAACGTAGCCCCGCCTCCTGGGATGACGCTGTAGACCATGTGACCGCTGCAGCAGTCACATGGGATGAAACATCATCTTGTGCGGTCGAGCGCGTGCGGGTGCGCGTTTGCGGTGGAGCGGGTGCGCGTTTTCAGTCCAGCGCGCGCGCGCAAGCGGGCGGTGTTTTACGGGAGGGGGGCCCGCAGCTCACGTCAGTGTTTTACGAGAGGGTGCCCGCAGCTCACGACATTGTTTTGGTGAAAAGAACAGGCCCCATTGCAGGGGCCTGTTTTTTGCAACCAAAGGCAAGTCGCGGCAGTTGCCGGGCCCCCCTTTCAATTAAGTTTGGCCGGGCCCCCTACAGTAGTACCCCTAATACCCCCCTGATGGCGGCCCTGGTGACCATAGCCTTCTATGAGTCTATTCTGTACCTCCACGTGCCTCTGATTTTATACAGAAATGTGGAGTCTTTTCATCATGGATTCATATGAAAGCCATGAAATTGTGGCATGCTTCATCGCATGCTTTATTATGGAGGTACTGTATATGGTGCCTCATAGAACAGTAGGGATACTATGTAAAGTCGTACAGATTCTGAGCAGGCAGCAGTGCAGTGTGGATGGACTCTTAAGGCTTTGTTCACATCTTCTTCTGGACTCTGTTCATGGGTTCCGTCTGCATCACTATTGATTTCAATGGTGACGGATCCGGTGCAAATGGTTTCCGTTTGTCACCGTTGTGCAAGAGTTCTGTCGTTTTGACGGAATGAATAGCGTAGACGACTGCGATATTGATTCCGTCAAAACGACGGAACCCTTAAACAACGGTGACAAACGGAAACCATTAAAACCACAGAAAAGGCCATACTCACAGATTAGGTGGTGGGTAAAATACCCGTTCCAAACAGGACGCAACCAGGTCAGAGAATGCTGTTGATGGGAAGTGCCCAGGTGTGTTTAAATAATGATAGCCACTCCCACTAACCTTGAGGGGAGTGGTGTGTTGGGCATGGAAGTAAATGTGTAATAATAATAAATAAATAATAAAGTACTGTGTATAGTGCACATGTGAGGTATAGGGGACATGACTAAGTGTAGTGTGTAGAAATCAGGGCTGTGAGTGAAACAAAAAAAGTGAGTGTAGAGTGTAAAACATGGAGGCATAGTGTTTGGATAGTGAGGCACAGCATATATCGCCGAATAGCAGCCTATTTATAACGCCCATACTGTAAGAGAGCGGGCTGCCCTGCATGCAGTGCCAAACATCCGCACACCAGGCTATCCCAGCATCATAAGACCCGGGCGCGTCCTGAAAAAAAGTATGTACAATGTAAGTAACCATGAAAAAACATGGGGTATTAGTTGTTGTTTTGGCCAAAAAAACGCAAGCTCGCAATCCACGTCACGGATCCCCACACTTGCGAGTCCCTACCTAGAACTTTTCGTTCCAAAATCTAAGATATACAAAAAAATGGGACATAGAATGTAATTAAAACCACAGAAAAGGCCATACTCACAGATTAGGTGGTGGGTAAAATACCCGTTCCAAACAGGAACCTCCCCTCAAGGTTAGTGGGAGTGGCTATCATTATTTAAACACACCTGGGCACTTCCCATCAACAGCATTCTCTGACCTGGTTGCGTCCTGTTTGGAACGGGTATTTTACCCACCACCTAATCTGTGAGTATGGCCTTTTCTGTGGTTTTAATTACATTCTATGTCCCATTTTTTTGTATATCTTAGATTTTGGAACGAAAAGTTCTAGGTAGGGACTCGCAAGTGTGGGGATCCGTGACGTGGATTGCGAGCTTGCGTTTTTTTGGCCAAAACAACAACTAATACCCCATGTTTTTTCATGGTTACTTACATTGTACATACTTTTTTTCAGGACGCGCCCGGGTCTTATGATGCTGGGATAGCCTGGTGTGCGGATGTTTGGCACTGCATGCAGGGCAGCCCGCTCTCTTACAGTATGGGCGTTATAAATAGGCTGCTATTCGGCGATATATGCTGTGCCTCACTATCCAAACACTATGCCTCCATGTTTTACACTCTACACTCACTTTTTTTGTTTCACTCACAGCCCTGATTTCTACACACTACACTTAGTCATGTCCCCTATACCTCACATGTGCACTATACACAGTACTTTATTATTTATTTATTATTATTACACATTTACTTCCATGCCCAACACACCACTCCCCTCAAGGTTAGTGGGAGTGGCTATCATTATTTAAACACACCTGGGCACTTCCCATCAACAGCATTCTCTGACCTGGTTGCGTCCTGTTTGGAACGGGTATTTTACCCACCACCTAATCTGTGAGTATGGCCTTTTCTGTGGTTTTAATTACATTCTATGTCCCATTTTTTTGTATAAACGGAAACCATTGGCACCGGCTCCGTCCCCATTGAAATCAATAGTGATGCAAACGGAAACCTATGGTTTAAAAAATTAAATTAGATTCTAAATTGAATTAAAGGGGTTGTCTAGGGTTAGAAAAACATGACTGTTTTTTTTTTTTTATAAAAATGTGTCCATGAGTTGTGTCTGGTATTGCAGTTCAGCGCCATTGAAGTGAGCTGGGCTTAGCTGCAGTACCACACGCAACCTGCGGACAGGTGTGGCGCTGTTTTTGGAAGAAAGCAGTCATGTTTTTCTAATTTGTGACATAACCAAAGACAAAACACAAGGACACTATATTGATTGAATTCTTTGGTAGATCTGTAATATAATAGCAATTTATCTTAATTTATTCTGATCAGAAAATATTTCCGAATACTGATATCGAAGAATTTTTTTCCCTTGAAATGCTGAGCTCATGGAGGCATCAGGAACATGATCGCATGCTGCCTGTTCACAATCTATTGATCTACCGTTCATTTTGTGTTGTCCAGTCCACAAATTAATCCCAACACAGCTAGAAGTGTAATTACAAAACAATGCATTGCAGATACTGATGGGCCGTTCTGTTCGGCTCTGGAGAGACAGAATAAGTGGAGCCGTCTCTGAATCATCTGGTTATCTGGGGACTTAACAGGAATTGAAATTCAGCTAGTTTGTCTTTCGACTTCTGTGCTTGCAGAGTCCTACACAAAATGAGCACAGATTAAAGAACCCAGTTAATATTCCTGACTGCTCCTTGCTTTTTTTTTTTTTTCCAATACAGTTAATCCTCATTGCAAGGAGCTGCTGTAAGTGAAGATGTAGGGCGGGGGCAGGAGGGCTAATAAATCTCCGATTCCACTTGGTTATATGTATTGTGACAAATAAGAATTCCGATGAGTGTGGTAGGGGGACATCTTTATGGCGACGCATGCACATACGTTACTGTGAGGTAATAAAAAAGTATAAAATAAAGTTTAGAATGTATTATAAACATTTTATAATATGCAACATTTCTGCATCTGTATAGACGAATAGGCGCGATCAGTATTAGGGCTCATTCAGACCAGCGTGTATCTCGTCCGTGTGACGGCCATTAAAACAACGGCCGTCACACGGACTTATCAATGGGGCTGTTCACATGCCCGTTATTTCAACCGAGCCTTATGAACGGTCCGTGAAAAAATAGGACATGTTCTATTTTCCTGCGTGTCACCCATACTTCCTTAGGCTCTAGTGTATGGAGGATCAATGACAACGCATCCGGCACAGGTGCTCCTCGGACGTGAAAAACTGCAGTTTTTCACGTCCGAGGTTAGCTACGCTCGTCTGAATGTAGCCTTTGATTACAGGTTGGCTGGCACTTTAAGGTCCTTTTAGACCGGCCCATTTTGGCCGTAACAACTGATCGCCGATCAACGAGACAACTTGTTGATCGGTGCTCGTTTGCTCCTTTCTCGAGGAGCAAGTATGGGGACGAGCACTCGTTACTACGATCGCTCATCCCCATATATTTCTATCATGTTGCCAACACATCTCCTTATTTTAACGATAATATTTTCGGCTGCCGAAACGATACAATCAGCCGATGAACGAGCATTTGCAATGATCGGGAACGAGCGTTCTCTGAACGCTCATTTGCCCAATTATTGCCCTGTGTAAAAGGACCCTTAGATTCTGCCCATAAATTAGCCCCCCCCCCCTAGTCCTGTATGACTTTAAAGGGGTTGTCCAAAAATCGACAATTATTACCCATCAACAGGATAGGCGATAAGTGTCAGATCGCTATGGGCGCAATTGCTGGGCCCCCAAACGATCACAAGAATGGGGGTCCCCACCCTCCTGTTGATCCTCACTGCTTGACCACAGTGAGGAGGACATTGAATGGAGCGGCAGTCCAGCACGTACATGCCGCTCTTTTAAAAGTGGGTTGACGTACGTACATCGCTTTGCTGTTTCCATCAGTCCCATAGACATTGAGTGAGGAGGAATGGGGGGATTCGGGTACCCTGTTCTCACGATTGGTAAGAGTCACAGCGGTGACACAGCAATGAGACAATTATGACCTATTCTGGGGATAGGTGATAATTGTTGATTTTGTTACAATGCCTATAAAATATTTGTCGGCTCTTGTCTGCGTTCCGCTCCTCACAACATCCAGCGCCATCTGCAGCCTTTTCCTTGGGTGTCCTCCTCTCATTCCTACAGCAATGTAAGTGCATATCTAACGTATGAGTACAAAAAACATTACATATAAACGCACACTATTCAGTACATATATATATATATATATATGTATAAATTTCCCCTCCTTCCCCAAGGGCCGCCAATAGGCACACTTTTACCGTTTATGTAGATAAATCTGGTCCTGACCTTGTTGCTTCTAGATCAGAATACCTTTATAGCACGGTATGTGATGTACATGATGTATGAAATCAGAGGTACACAGAGGTATAATACAGTATGGGTAAAAAATATTGGTTATACGGCCACGTGCATGAGCATTAAATACTATTTTCATGGTCTGGCACTTTGTCCTGATCTGGGACTATAATTCAATTCAGCAATGAATTCTAATTCTGCAGGTCTGTTGAAATCAATGGGATCATTTACATCCTTCAGCCATAACATTACAACCACCTGCCTAATATTGTGTAAGTCTCCATCATGGCACCAAAATAGCTCTGACCTGTCGAGACATGGACTCCACAAGACCTCTGAACGTGTTCTGTGGTATTTGGCACCAAGATTTTAGCAGCAGATCCTTTAATTCCTGTAAATTGTGAGTTTCCGCCTTCATGGATCGGACTTGTTTTTCCAGCACATCCCACAGATGATCGATCGGATTGAGATCTCTGGAATTTGAAGACCAAGTCATCACCTTGAACTCTTTGTCTTATTCCTCCAACTATTACTGAACAATTTTTGCAGTGTCAGGGCGCATTATCCTGCTGATAGAGGCGCTGCCAATAGGTAATACCGTTACTATGAAGGGGTGTAGTTGGTCTGTTGCAATGTTTAGGCCGGTGGTACGTGTCAAAGTAACATCCACACGAATTGCAGAACCCATGGTGTCCCAGCCAGGGGCGTAGCTAAAGGCTCATGGGCCCGTGTGCAAGAATTCAGCTTGGGCCCCCCTACCCCTCCCCAGCACCACCATCATCATCAGACCCCTGCGCGCTCCTATGCCCAGACGCCTTGCCCAACAGCCCCCATAGTATAATGCCCCCACACAGTTAATGCTCCCATAGCTGCCCCCACACAGTTAATGCTCCCATAGCTGCCACCAATATCAGCCCCCCCATACAGTATAATGCCCCCCCCGCAATATCAGCCCCCCCATACAGTATAATGCCCCCCCGCAATATCAGCCCCCCCATACAGTATAATGCCCCCATATGTGCATAATTACTTACCTATCCCCGTTCCCACGTCGAGTGGAGGATCCTTCGCCTCCTCCGTTGTGTGCTATGAGTGACTCAGCGAGGCAGGCGTGATGATGTCGCTACATCCCGCCTGCCTGCGTCGAGCCGCTCACGGCACAGGGAATGCTGGATCAAGGAGATGTCAGCTCCTTGCTCCAGCATTGATTGGAACCGGGACCTCGGTGAGTGACTCACGAACCCCCAGGGGGACGCGACCCACAGTGTAGGGATGTCACGATACCAAAATTTGGACTTCGATACCGATACTTCGTTTACTTTGCCAACAGTAATAAAAATTAAAAAAAAGTTCTTCCATTTTCTGATGTGAGGCGCGAGGTGTGATGATGAATTTTGAATGCGCCTCACATTAATAGTAATTAACCTCATCATGTTTCTCAGTCATAATGGGTTAATGTGTAAGGTACATGATGGGGGTTAATTACTATTAATGTGAGGCACATGGATGTTAAATTCATCATCGCACCTTGTGCCTCACAATTAGGCCCCATGCACACGACCGTAAATAACCTCCATTCACTTTCATTGAGCGCGGACACATTTCCGTAGCGCTACGGATGGGTGTCCGTGCCGTAGAAATGTTCCGAAAATTATGGAACATGTCCGTCCTTTTGCATTTTGCGGGCCGTTCTCCCATACTTTGTATGGGAGCACGGCCCGAAAATGCGGGTGGCAGTCGGCGGCCGGCCGTGCCCGCAATCGCGGGCCCTGATTGCGGGCACGGTCGTGTGAATGGGGCCTAAGTGATAGAAAGCAATTTTTATTTTATTTTTTTACAGAGTACACATCATAAATGATGCAAAAAAATTGTTGTGCAGGCTATTACGGGCGCACCTATACCGATTATGTGTATGTTTTATGTATTGAGACTTATTTTAATGTTTATTATAAAAAAAGTGTATGTGTATTTTTTTTATTTAACATTACTTTGTTTTTATTTTATTTTTAAACTTCAATGTACTGGCCTATAGCTATATGTCAGTACATTAGCCTGTGTACGGATAGTACACAGGCAGTTGTTAGGACATACCTCAGTATGCCCTAACAACAGGAAATATGGTAGGACAGCCCTGGGGTCCTTCAACAGACCCTGGGCTGTCTGCCCATATATGGTATGTCCCTTAATCGCATCACAGGAATTCCCTGTGACGCGATCCAGGGGCATCCCCCCTTCTCATTTTCCCCTGAATGCTGCAGTCAGCTATGATCGCAGCATTCAGGAGAATAGCGGCGGAGATGAGCGATTTCTCTGATCTCCGCCGTTATAGAGCGGGGCTGCAGCTGTGTAATACAGCCATTGTCCCGCTCCTGATATAAGTGCGCGCGCGGTCAGCATGTGGAGATGCGGCCGGCGCTGCACTAATGAGCGGCGGTTCAGGCATTGAGGACAGAACATAGGGGTGTTTTGTAGCGCGCCCACCATGTTCTGTCTTCAGTGCCGACGCTCATTAGTGCAGCGCCGGCCGCATCACATCATCCTGACGGCGCGCACATGTCAGGACTCAGGAGCGGGGCAGTGACTGTATTACACAGCCGCAGCCCCGCTCTCATACACTCATGCGTACTATACTGTATTGTGCAGTTTGCGGTGGAGGAGGGGGGGGGCTGTGATTTAACGCTCCCCCCCCCCTCCACCGCATACAACACAATACATTACAAGGCATCACATACATTACATTACAATACATAACGTTACAACACAATACATTACATTACACTGCAGCTTACCTGGAGTCCTCCGCACCGACTCTTCTGCTCTGTCTGGAAGCCGTGTCACGTGACAACACGGTCACATGGTACACTAAGTGTACCATGTGACCGTAACCCGGAAGTGCCGGCTTCACGGCACAGAAGATTTAGTTAGAAAAAATGCTGTATGGCAACGGGGGCCCGTGGGCCCCCCAGGCTTAGGGGCCCGGTCGCAACTGCGACCGCTGCGACCCCTATAGCTACGCCACTGGTCCCAGCAGATCATTGCCCATAGCATCACACTGCCTCCGCCGGGTTATCTTCTTCCCATAATGCATCCTGGTGGCACACGCACCCGGCCGTCCACATGATGTAAAAGAAAACGTGATTCATCAGACCAGGCACCTTCCTCCATTGCCCCATAGTCCAGTTCTGATGCCCATTGTAGGTGCTTTTGGCGGTGGACCGGTGTCAGCATGGACACTCTGACTGGTCTGCGGCTACACAACCCCATATACAACAAGCTGCGATGCTCTGCGTGTTCTGACATCTTTCTATCATAACCAGCAGTAACTTTTTCAGCAATTTGTACTACAGTAGTTCTTCTGTGGGATCAGAGCTGATGGACCAGCCTTCACTCCCCGCACATCAGTGAGCCTTGGGCCCCCATGACCCTGTCGCCAGTCACCGGTTGTCCTTCCTTGGACCACTTTTGGTAGGTACTAACCAGTACATACAAGGAACACCCCACAAGACCAGCCGTTATGGAGATGCTCTGATCCAATCGTCTATCCATCACAATGTGGCCCTTGTCACAGCCGCTCAGATCCTCACACTTGCCCATTTTTCCTGCTTCCAACACATCAACTTCCAGAACTGACTCTTCCCTTGCTGCCTAATATTTCCCACCCCTTGTCTGGTGCTATTACAGACCATAACAATACTGACAGTCAGGGCGATGGACGGACACATTAACTATACGAATATCAGACTAAATGCTGGGAAAGTTGATGCTTGTTACCTAAAATAATTCTATGCAATCTGTAAAGCCGAAATATTCTACCTAAATATCAGCTGCATTATTTCCAGCGGTCGCACGGTCTACACATACGCCTATACATTGTATATGGAGAAAATAACATCTTACATATGTCTAACTAGATTGCCTGGGCTGTCACTTACGCACTTCACCCACCGGATGGAAATGAACTTTGTTTTAACCCTACAAGATCACTAGAGAAGGGATTTTCTTGGAATTACTGCAGCCCAAGCAGATTTCCACACTCCATGTCAGTCTTACAGTTCTATTAGTGTTCAGAGAAGGATCGGCTTTGACAAATCTGTCAATCTGATATATTTACCATGCGGCGAGAAGAAAAATTCAGAATAGAATTTCTGTGTCAGATGATTTTGTTTGAAAGCAAAACAGACTGTATTGCTTTTCACTTTTAAATCTAACTTTATCCAATTTAGTGGTTTGCAGTGAAGAGCAGCGACAGGAGATAGTCCCTCAGTCAGTAGGAAATGAATTCAGCAAGAGCCGAGTCTCAAGAAGGCTCCTCAGTCTCTTCTCCTTCACCGGCTTTGAAATACATCCTTCTCCCATGTATAATGAATGGTTTCACTGCAAAGGCTCATTTTATTTTTTACTAAGTATCTGTTGTTGCTTTTATGTGGTGTTGGATTTAAGGAATATGTTCCTAATATATGGAAATTGGATATATTTGGCAGAGCTGGAATCTTAAGGGGGTGTTCACACATAACAGAATTGTTTTGGTCCCTTGGCACTCCTATAGCTATACCTCTGTATGGGAGAGTGTTGTGGTCATGCTCTATGACATAAGCAGAGCTCACTGTGCCAGGAGAGGGAGGAGGGAGGAGGAGTTGAGTTGTGCTCATCACATATTGTCAATAGTGTTATCCTGTGTTATCTGCCTCCTGCTTTATAATAGACGTGTTACCTTGGTTTCTTTATAATCCTGCCCTCTTATGATAATGAGATGACTCCTAACCCTGCCCCCAGTGTACACAGCAAAAGCTTAAAATAACAGGAAGTTTTAGTCTATGGTGAAATAAAGAAAAAGTTGCTAAAATAGTTTAAAAATATTGTTAGCGTAAAACAATAGGTAATTTTCTGATTATAGATTCCCAGTCATGAGTTGTTCTAAATGACCATGGGACTGTCAGCCCCCTTGATTCACAGGCCCTAGGGGACTGTTCTAATGTTCAAATGGTCAGTCTGCGCCCCTGCTGCAGAGTCAGGACTGCATTAAGTTGGCGGAGGCCTATCATAATTTTCATACTAACTCTCAGATACGGCATTAATGTCTAGGGGTTTGGTTATGAGAACCCCAAAATGAGTTTGCACCCTTCATTAGACCCCAAAACTGTATTTGGGCCCCAGACATCATATCCGAATATAAATTCAGACCCCAAAGAGAATTCAGTGCCCCAGGAAGCACACCCATCACACGCATACACATCACACACAAACACATCACACACATACACATCACACACATACACATCACGCACATACACACCACACACATACACATCATACATCACACACATACACATCACACACACAACACACATACACATCACACACATACACATCACACACTTACACATCACGCACATACACACCACACAATCTACTGTACATACACTATAGAAACACAAACTACTGTACGCATACTACTGTATACACACTATACAAACACAGCACAGACACTTTACACATACTACAAATACAGCATACACTATACACACACATATAAGCACACTATACACAGTACATAAACTACATACACTACACATACAGCATGCACTATACATACACTACATAAAGTACACACACACTACACATACAACATACACTACACACTACATAAATTACACATACAGCATGCACTACACATACAGAATACACATGCTACACATACAGCAAACATTACATAAACTACACATACATACACTACACATACAACATACACTATACACACTACTAAAACTACACACACACACTACACATACAGCATACACTACATACACCACATACATACACTACACACACTTCACATACACAATACACACTACATAAAATATACACACACACACACACTACACATACAGCATACACTACATAAACTACACACACTACACATACAGCATACACTATACACACTACATAAGCTAAACACACTACACACACTACATACACTACATAAACTACACATACAGCATACACTACATACACTACATAAACTACACCCACCCACCCACCCACACGCTACACATAAAGCATACACTGACTTCACACACTACATAATCTACACACACGCTACACATACAGCATACACTACACACACTAAATAAACTACAAACACTACACATACAGCATACACTATACACATACTACATAAACTACACACACACTACACATACAGCATGCACTACACACACTAAATAAACTACACACACACTACACATACAGCATACACTACATAAATTACACATACAGCATGCTCTACACATACTACACATACAGAATACACATGCTACACATACAGCAAACATTACATAAACTACACACACTACACATACAGCATACACTATACACACTACATAAACTACACACACTACATATACAGCATACACTAAATAAATTACGCATACAGCATACACTACACACACTATACATACAGAATACATACACTACACATGCAGAAAACACTACATAAACTACACACACAGATACTACACATACAGCATACACTACATACACTACATAAACTCACACACACTACACATACAGCATACACTACATACACTACACACACACAAGCTACACATAAAGCATACACTACATTAACTACACACACACAAGCTACACATAAAGCATACACTACACACACTACATAAACCACACACGCTATACATACAGCATACACTACACAAACTACACACACTTAACATACAGCATACACTATACACACTACATAAACTACGCAGACACACACACACACAACTACACATACAGCATACGCTACACATAGCACATACAATATACACTGCATGTACATATAGCATACAGTACACTACACATACACATTACATAAACTATATACACTACACATATAGCATACAGTGCACTATACACAAACACACACTGCTTACTGGTTTTAACCCTCCTCCTCTGTGGTGCCTAGTTCTAGGACCATGGTCACATGACCATGATGTCACTAAGGGAATGTACAGACGTGGCAGAAGTTTTCAGATGCAACGAATCTGCAGCAACATTTTGCTATTTGACAGGTAATTCAGATGTTGCGGATATCACAGCAGGCTTGCCGCAAAGGCTAAAATCTGCAGTGAAATACCGCTGCTTCTCCGCAACATAATGTGCATGCTGTGGAGTGAAAATTCTGCGCCGCAGCCTATATTCCGCATTGTAATTTTCCACAACGTCTCAACTAAGTTTCCTAAAAATGTATTGAAACCAATTTCAAAAAACGTCTGTTGCAGAATTCCACTGCGGACTGTCCGTAGCGGAATTCAACAGCAATTCCCCCATGTCTGAATGTGTCCTAAAGGTTCTGCGCCCTTCTAACTGCGTTCTTGGTGAAATTTTCGCAAAACTGCTTTTATTTTGTAGTGCTTTTTCGAAAATCTGAACGAAACCACGACATAAATAAATATACAGGAATAGGTCCAAACAAGGGGTTCTTGTCTGGGCGGTAGAGACCTCGAGGTATGTGCCCCAGGTGCCCTCCCTATGGTCCGGCCCTGTGCACAGTAATGGTTTTTGCATTTCACCAGTCTGATGGGCCTACTAGTAATAGTCCCAATGATGGATACAGAAGTTATATATATATATATATATATATATATCTATGTGTGTATACTCTTGTTAAAGCTTTATATTTCCCATGCCCCCTAAGAAGGTGCATGTCTAATGAGGTGAAATGTTTATTTTTTCTTTATTTTGCAGGTTGGTTTAGTAAAGCTTTAACATCAAAGTGCATTAGACGACTGTACATTCTCTTTTTTTTCCCTTATGTGGGGAGGTCACCTTGTCTCTTCAGTGTGAGAACTACAGCTCCGCAGCTAATTGGACAAAGTTATGAGAAAAGCTATGTAAAAGAGCTTCTCCTATATCTCATTTCCTCTAGAGACCAAGGCACCTTTAGCCTTCAAACAACATAATAAAAAGTATTGTAAGCCTTATGGCAAGAAACCACACTCTCTATTTTATTGCTCTGAGCCCCCAAAGGTAATGACACTCGTGGCCCCAAGTAAGTAATGTTATTAAGGAACCTTAAATTGTATCGAGAGCAAAAGGCAGAAACTATGAATAAAAGAATAGCACAATGCAAGGTGAAATCTAAGGAGATGCCTCGGCACAAATTCTGTCAGACATCATTGACCTCTTACTAGACTAAAGATTAAAGCCACTGTGTCCTGAGGTTTTGGACTCTTCTGGGTGATCTTGTAAGCACTTTCGAATTCCGCTTTTAGTGAAGCTTTCCATCAGAATAAAAAAAGCAGATTGCAAAGTAAACCAGGCTGATTATTTTCCGTCCTCGTGAGTAAAGGCAATATGATAATACTAAAACATATATTATCCCTTGTTTCCTACAAGAAACATACTTTATGCTGCTATTCATTGCAAGAACCAAAGATATTGACCCTGGATGGGTTGTAGATCAATGTTGTATAAAGTTGGTGCAACCAGAGAATCAGTGATAACTCCATTGACCCCTAAAGATCAGGCATATTTTCAGACTTAAAAGGGCTCCATCTGGTTTAGAAAATGAATTTTACACTACCATAATAGGAAATTATCAGTCAATATAAGCGGGTTTCCCACTCAGGACCCTTATCTATTAACCAGAGCATAGAGTGACTATGAAGGGCGTCTTTTACACTGGAGGACCCAGCATGTCTATGCGTTACACAACAGCCCATTGATTTCAATGAGAACTGTGTAATGCTTCATTACTCCTGTGGTGGTGCTGCAGGGGAATTGAACACTTACTGCCAGGTTCCCCAGCTGATTGCTGTGGGACACATTGTATTCATCCTTTCACCAGGCAGAGGGCTTCTAACAAAAAAGGGAATGTCCAAAGTGGATAACCCCTTTAATGACTCTTAGCAGTGTTTTTTCTTTCTTAACAGATAGCTCCTTAACTCCTTGACGCATTATCACGTACATGTACGTGATAAGCGTCATAGGGAAGTATGGAGCATGCTCACGGGCTGAGTGCACTCCATACTCAGCAGGTGTCAGCTTTGGTTTACAGCTGACACTTGGGACTAACGGCCAGAGAATATCGCTGGTTCAAGTCTCCTAGGGGGGCTAATAAAATGTTTAAAAAAAAAGTTAAATAAAGTTATTAGTATTGAAAAAATATATATATATTACAAGTTCAAAAAAAAAACTTTTCCCATTTTTCCTCTAAAGTAATGTAAAAAATAAAAAAATAAACAAAATTGGTATCGCTGCACCTGTAAAAGGCTGAACTATTATAATATATAATATACGATGAACGCCGTAAAAAACTAGAAATTGTAAATGCCAAAATCGCTATTTTTTGGTCACCTCAGATATCAAATAAAATTTAATAAAAAGTGATTAAAAAGTTATATGTACCAAAAAACTGCAGCTCGTCTCGCAAAAAATAAGCCCTCAACCCGCTCAATCCATGGAAAAATATAAAAGTTATAACTCTCAGAATGTGGTGAAACAAAACAATTTTTTTTTAATACATTTTTTTTTTTTTTTTAAAGTAGTAAAATAGAAAAAAAACAATATAAATTTGGTATCACCAAAATCGTATTGAGCCACAGAATAAAGTTAAGTTGTCGTTTTTGCTGCACGGTGAAAGCTGTAAAAATGAAAAACAAAAAAACAATGTAGTAATCGCAGTTTATTTCCATTATCAGCCCGCAAATAATTTTTTTTCAGATTCCCAGTACATTATATGGTGGTGCCATTAGAAACTGCAACTCCTCTGGCAAAATATAAGCCCTCCCACCACTCTCTTGACGGAAAAATACAAAAGTTATGGCTCTTGGAAGGCGGGGAGTGAAAAACGAAAATGAAAAATAAAAAAATGTCTCAGTCCTTAAGGGGTTAATATATAATTTATATTTCCATATATTATTTTCTGCCATTTAGTTTGATATATAACATGGCCTAGTCAGGGGAATGGTGGGTGGCAAGGTAAGCGTTTCCAATACTGTAGGAGCGTTATTCGTTTTTTTAGTGTTTTTTTGTTTTGCTTTTTGCGTTAACTTTTTTTTAAAGTTAAAGTAAAATAACTTTAAAATCCCCCAAAAGTTAAAAAAATATTTTCAATGAACATTATTATTTCCTCTGTACTGGATCAGCCCCATTCTTAGAATTGACAATTGTCATAGTTAGAGCTGTGGTGGGTCCAACCAGACCCAGCAGCTCTGTCAGTTGCCAGATGTCCTCACAATCACATGATTGCAATGGCCACTAGAGGCAGCGCTCCTTCCATTGTAAGCATAGGGCCCATTGAGGATGTCATCTGAACTGTGGCTGTACGATTCTTTGCACAGCCGCTATTCTGGAGCGTACGTTGGGCGGTCATTAAGCGTTTAAAGGGTTAAAAGTTGATACAATGCAATATCAGGATAAAATAGCACGATAACAGCCGATCTTTTTACCGCGCTTTGAATAAATCTGGGTTTTGTCAAAGCCTCCAGTTACTTAAGTTTGATTTTATAGAATTATTGTATTAAGAAATTTGAGACTAAGCATTAAAAGGACAAAATCCACCGTTAGAGGAAAAAATTGCTGGTTTGGAAAGCACTTAAAATTAGCTAAGAAACCTTTGTTGTGAAAATTCTGAAAGTGCAAGCCATGGAAAATAAAAAGTAGTGAATAATGCAGAAGACATGAAAAGCCTTGTTAAAAGCATACGTCTACACAAATTCCTGATTTTTAGAAGTGAGTCGAAGATTGCCGCTTCAAAGCAATAGAATTTTTGGCCAAACATGAAGCATTATTTTCAGGTAAGAATTCTGTGAAGTCAAACACAGAGAAAATTCAGCATTTTCAACTTTCTTTATCTTTCCACAGGTACAAATATGTATTTATGCTGCCTCTGCAAATCCCATTAGACCGACATTAAAGTCAATCTCAGGGCAAAAACAAAAACTTCCATTTTTTCCCTAGACATTTTGCCTAGACATTAAGCTATTTCCTCCTCTCCCTATGCAAAAATAAAGTTACTGTTGGCATATTGCCTAACAATTGAATCCCTGTCCCCATTCTGCCCAGGAATGGCCAAAAAATTGACTAGAAAAAAACCTCTTGTAGTGCTTTCTTTGGGAAAGTCCTATGAAAAATGGGGCTGTTGGCAAGTATGTGACTTTTGGTACCATGACTGAGGTACCAGCTTTTTTCTGGTCTAGGGGGTTTATGGGGACCCTGAAGACAGGGGGTCAAGTACAGGTTGGTAGCATCCCTTATTTTAATGGGTGGTAGGAAACTGTCACAAACCCCTCTCCACAGACAAAGTTTTGAGGAATTTAACCAAGAATCATATAGCGGACAAGCAACATGTCATCCTGTCCCAAGGGGTTAAGCCTTCCGGTAACCCAAAGAAGCCCTATTTATATTACCCCTGTACGTCCTAGCCTGGGGACATCCTACTTAACTCAAGGTTCCTAAATTATAAGGTTTTATTAAAAGGAGCAGCACTTGATGATTATCCTACAGAAATATAACTATGATGCCGATAATGAGGATAGAATGAAAACTCATCAGAGCTATAACCAAAAACAACATAAAATAAAGTAGATTCTTTTTTTTACAAAAATTACAAAAATGTTGCCTATTTCGGCTCTTGGGTTCCCAGGCTCAATCATGAAACATTTATAAATGATGCTGACGGATATATGGATTTTTTTGATGGATTTTTATACCTTATTTAAATGCTGGTGTAACTCAATTGAATTCAGGCATGTATGGAGTTATACCGCTATTAAAATGAGTCTACTGACTTGATAACATGAAAATGTTTGTTTTCATTTACCATAAAAATACTCACTCTACAAGTATACGGGCAGTAGCCATGAACAGATGGCGGCATAAATCACAAGACAAAATTGCCTTGGTACGTAATGAATATTCAACATTCAGTGACACAGCTCCTGGGTAGTGATGAACTAGGGAGTGATCGGATTCTGTAGGATTTTATGACCCCTTTATATGACAGTCCCACATTTGGGGGGGGGGGAATGAGTTTTTTTAGACTTTACGGAACATCCCCCCCACCCTAAATAAACGGTATGTTTAGCATTCTACAGTACATGGAAGTTATATGATGTTGATGGATACATAAAATTAAAGCATATTCGGGATAAGAGAACGGAACACATTTAAAGAGGACCGGTCACTTCTCCTGACATGTCCGTTTTAGTAAATACTTGTATTCCCCGTGATATAACAATTCTAAAGCATCTTTTCTTAGAACTCTGTGGTGTTCCATTCCTCTATTATTCCTCCTAGAAATGTAGGGGGAAAAAAAATTGATAACTGGGTGTTACCAGTCAGGAATGTTTAAAGGCAGGATACACAACAGCTGTGTTGTCTAAGTTGGGGGCTATCACTGAGCTGCTTCTCTTGTTTGCAGTAATACTGTCAGAGATGTTACCCGAAGTCACCACTAGGGGAGCTCACTGCATACAGATTTATATTGCTCCTATGGGCACTGTATTTAAATCCAGTGAGGGGGGCATGGTATCCCCAAAAGATTCTGGGGGAATATTTAGTCAATTATGATGGCTCATTGTAGCGGCCTCCGCTCCCTGCCACCGGCACTCTATATTTAACTCCCAGTGTCTTTTGCCTCATCGCTCCTCTCATCACCGCTCCAGCCGCCCACACGCTCCACTGTGTTCTATCACGTCAGTGCGATGACCCTTGTGTTCTTGAAAGGCCAGCGCGTGCCAAAAGTTCTTACCCAGCATCCCTGGCTTTTAAAGTTCCTCCCTCTCCTTTCTTCTTTGCCAAAGAAATTTGGTTCTCTTGTGATACCTTAGAATTCCAAGTATACCCACTCATGGCTGTTACCAAACCATTTTCTCTTTTCCATGTTCTCCTAACAAACTTAAAGAGAAGGATAATGTGGGATACTTCAGAAGCAGTGCCACTGGAGCTCAATACTAGCTGTATAAATCAATATGCATTCAGCTCCCCCTAGTGGTGGCTGCATACAGACAGAATTATGGAATTTATCAGGTCAGAAAGAGCAGAGCTCGCGTATACAACGAGATTATGAATTGAATCCGCACAGAATTTTGGGCCAAAAACAAGTGTACCCCCAGTTTTTCTTAGAAAATGAGTGTATGGTGTGCTGAGGTCTTTTATAGCAATTTTAGAATGACGATTAAGGGGGTTGTCCGGTTTCAGAAAATGAATGGGTTCTTTTTGTTGTTTTTTTTTTGTATAATTAAAAGTTATACAATTTCCCAATATATGTTCTGTATTACAAGATCTCTGCTTGTTGTCATTCCGTAGGAACATTAATTGTTTATTATGATGTAGCTGACAATTTTATTCATTTCCAGAAATACAGTTATAGACACCGGTTAGATTTTCGCATAACGTAAATTTTCGCTTAGTGTTTTTAGGGTCAATCTTTATAATTACAGGGACTGTAGCATCGACCTGACGGGTGTCACTTCCATTATTTTCTCTTTTCAGCTGTCTTATTATTTCTACAATGCCTTTTCTCAGAAATTCAATCCAGTGATTTTTATTTAATGTCTCAGATAAACAGAATATTATATCTATTGTGAGGCTCAAGACCAAACTCTGTGCACAACAACCTTCACCTCAGGCGCAGACATTGACGGGAAGAATAAAGAAACCAATTATTTTTCTCCCTTTAATTGCCTCCTTTGCTTTGTAAACACAAGCGATGTGGTTTGCCCTGTTTACTAGGTGCAAAGAAATAGACATCGTTTATGAGTTACAAATACCTTCCATGTTATAGTCATTTAGTGCGACATTATCTGCTGGAAACAACCTTAAAGGGAATTTCCTTCTAAAAAGAAACAGAAAAAAAAATATTAAAAGGGTTGTCCAGGATTGTAAATTAATGGCCTTACCTTAGCATAAAGTAAGAGACCCCCACTGATAAGAAGAACAAAAGAGCAGTGGCGCTCGCTGGAACTGCAGTACCTGAGACAGCGACAAACAGATGCGTGTGGCTGAGTCTGGTACTACAGCTCAGCCGTGTTTCCTTGAATGGGCTTAGCTGCAGTACCAGACACAACCACATTGGTATTAATGTCACTGTGTCAGAAACTGCAAGCTTTCACAGAAAACCACTGCCCCTCTTCCTGCTGATTGTGGGGATCCTACCGATTATTGATGGGCCATTCTAAGATTATTCCTGGTACACTCCTATTAAATCACTTAGTTGTCATCTCATTATTTATAATCTTAGTAATTTTAGAGTAGGATGGACACCTAGCCGGAAACTGACCTTCATGCATAGTAATTGATACCACAAAGGCGGTACCTAGTCCACCATGGATTCTTACATTAACCCCTTCCCTGACTTCGACCACCAAGGATGCTGACATGAACCTTTTCCCTGTCCTGGATCAACAGAGATGCTTACATTAACCCCTTCATTGCCCTAGACCACCAGGAAATTAGGAATTTGCCACTTCAATAGACTAGGCTACCAAGGATGTTGAAATTGGAACCAGAAAGTAGAATTCTAAGAAAAGAAGCCCCAGAATTGTTATTTCATGGTGAATATAGTTATTTACTAAAACAGACATGTGAGGAGAGGCGACAGATACTGTTTAAAGGCTATGTACACCTTTGAGGGCATTTTTTTTATTTTTATAAATTGATTAGTCAGTGTGTTTAGTGTAACTTTGTAATTAGTCTTTATTAAAAAAAATCTTTTTACTTTTGGAGATACAGCTGTTCTGTATTCTCTATACAGAGCAGCTGTATCACTAATTTTATACTGAATCCATCAGTCCCACGGACCTGAGGGGTTCAGTGTCGGCAGGTCAGATCCACCTGTAATTGATCACATCTAAGTTGTGAACTTAGATGTGATCATTTACAGGTGGATACTGAGTGTCACAGACACGCAGGACCCGCTGACACTGAACACGTCAGGTCCGCTGGACTGACGGATTCTGTGCAAAATGAGTGATACAGCTGCTCTGTATAGAGACTATAGAATAGCTGTATCTCCAAAAGTAAAACGATTTTCTAATAAAGACTAATTACAAAGTTACACTAAACACACAAAATAATCTATTTTATTTTTTATTTTTTTTTAAATGCCCTCAAAGGTGTGTCTAGCCTTTAAGAACCAGGAAGATCAGGATGTGCATTTACACCTACATAGATAATTATCTATGGAATTGTAGGAAAACACATCAAATCTAATTCGAATGGAAAGATGAATATTTCATATAAACTAAAACATGGTTAGCATCAGTAAGAAGTCGACATCTGTGGTTGCAATTCTTGAGGGCCTCCTGGAACAGCTCTTAAAAGCCTTCATGAACCAGATCATCCATCTTCTCAGCAAGCTAAGGGGACACGATGTAGAATTTGGCCACATGTAAACGCACCGTACATGCATGATCGGTTCTGTCATATTTTCTATACTTTTTCACCAAAATCGAATAATTCAGATTGATTTTGACTTCTCAGGTCTTTTTGGTTTGCACATTCTGTAACATTAAAACCAATTCACTATTAAAAAGGTTGTGTGAGATTAAAAAAAAACATGGCTATCTTTCAGAAACAGCACCACATATATCCATGGTTCGTGCGTGGTATTGCAGCTCAACCCCAGTCAAGTGAATCGGGCTGAGGTGCAAAACAAAACGCAGCCAAGAGTGTCGCTGTTTCTGGTAAAGAGCAGATCCCTTTTTCTAATCCTGAACAATCCCCTTTAAATAACTTCCACGCATCAATAGATCCAGTTGGTTTGAAGACTCTGACAAAAGCACTGGGCCAGGGGCTTAAAGTGTATATTCATCTTTAAATATAATTTAAAAATCTGCATATAGAATGCATCTAAAAAAAATGGTTGAGTCACTGTGTACATACATTACATTACTTATCCTGTACTGATCCTGAGTTACATCCGGTATTATACTCCGGAGCTGCACTCACTATTCTGCTGGTGGAGTCACTGTGTACATACATGACATTACTTATCCTGTACTGATCGGAGTTACATCCTGTATTATACTTCAGAGCAGCACTCACTATTCTGCTGATGAAGTCACTATATACATTACATTACTTATCCTGTACTGATGCTCCCTTACATTCTGTATTATACTCCAGAGCTGCACTCACTATTCTACTGGTGGAGTCACTGTGTTCATACATGACATTACTTATCCTGTACTGATCCTGAGTTGCTTCCTGAATTATACTCCAGAGCTGTACTCACTATTCTGCTCGTGGAGTCACTTTGTACCTACATGACATTACTTATCCTGTACTGATCCTGAGTTGCATCCTGTTTTATACTCCAGAGCTGCACTCACTATTCTGCTGGTAGAGTCACTGTGTACATGAATTACATTACTTATACTTTACTAATCCTGAGTTACATACTGTATCATACCTCAGAGCTGCATTCACAATTCTGCTGGTGGAGTCACTGTGTACATACATTGCATTACTTATCCTGTACTGATCCAGAGTTACATCCTGTATTATACTCCAGAGCTGCACTCACTATTCTGCAGGTGGAGTCACTGCGTACATAATTACTTATCCTGTACTGATCCTGAGTTACATCCTGTATTATACTCCAGAGCTGCACTCACTATTCTGCAGGTGGAGTCACTGCGTACATAATTACTTATCCTGTACTGATCCTGAGTTACATCCTGTATTATACTCCAGAGCTGCATTCACTATTCTGCTGGTGGAGTCACTGCGTACATACATTACATTACTCAGCCCATGAATATGAGAGATGCTGTTTCTGGCAGAAGGAACAGCCATATTTTTAGTTTCATACAATCCCTTTAAGAAGTCTAAACTGTGTGGAATTTCTATATTATGTTAATGCCAATGTCATTCTAATTTTATATTTAAATCTGACTTCATAAAAAGGATTACTCCGCTAATCCTCTCCCAAATTATAGAAGGGAAAAAATCATATTTTGGATTAGAGAAAAACACAGGAACTCAGCTGTCATTGCAACAAGAACTTGAACTCGGTGACCAAGATGAGAAGTCAGAGCGGTGGCGGAGATTAATAGGTGACTGGTCGTGTTGTATGACGGCTGCTGCCCTATTGATCAGCGACTTGCAGGAAATACAGATAAAGCCATTTGTTCAGGTCAAGCTGCATGAATGGAGTAACATTAAAATGAACACATTACCTCTCCCATTGTTCTCAGGAATCGATTGTTTAACTGTAAAACTTCTGCATGTGCAAAGTCTGATTCAGCCGATCTACTTATATTTGATGTACATTGCATGAGAAAAGATTTCACTGCTGATCTTAAAGGGATTTTCCAATTTTATGTTAATCATTTTATAATGAAAAGTTCCGCAACTTCCTTTGGGTGAAATTTATCAACCTTTTTCTGGCGTAGAAAGGTCCCAAAAGGGGCCAAAAGTCGAAACTTTTGTTAGAAGGGGCGTGGCTTGTTGGAAAGAAGGCGTGGCCACCACAGCCCCACACATTTATTATAATTTAGGCCTGAGAACTGGCGTAAATTATAGTGGATATCTACACCAGGTCCTATCTGCCCATGCTAGGCCCCTACCTTGTCTTCCACCTTGCCCCTTCCCGATCTGACTACCTCCTATCCCCAATTGAACAGTTAAAAAAAATATGAAATAATAGTAAGAAAAAAAAAAAAATATATATATATATATATATATATATACTCACCTCACTGCTTCTCCTCTCCCCTCTGGGTCCCTCATCACTCCAGCGCGGCTCATCCAACGACCTGGCGCCGGTCCGTGTCAGGACGTTGTACGTGACGCAGGGCTGACGCTGCTCGATATCAGAACCTTGTATGAGCCGTGCTGGACTGATGAGGGAACCTGGAGGGGAAGAGGAGAAGCGGTGAGGTATGTGATTATTTTTTATTCTATAGCCAAAGTGGGGGAAATGAATGGCGCATGGCCGCGGTCGTTGCACCACAAAGATGCAATACGAAGAGGCTTTCCCTTCTTCAAAAATGTGTCGCACTTTACTCCAATTTTTCTTTCTATTAAGACTGGTATATGAAACACCAGTCTTAAGAAATTGCCCCCTTTGTTTTAATTCTCCACCATTTTCAAGATCTCTGCTAGCAGTGGAGAAAATCATTCTTAGTTACAATCAGGGGTTGTTCAGACATAACACTTCTCAGAGCTGAGAGTTTGCTAAACCTGTATCCAGTCTAGGCAAACCTCTGTGAACTAAATAGATCCGCAACACAAATATCTCTTCTGTCCTGATAGTTTGCTACAATGTAACAGTGTAAGTAATATGTATCAGGCCCCCTTCATATGGCCGTAGCCGTAATCCCGGTCCGTGACTACGGCCGGCCGTATGGGAGCACGTATCCTAAAGTATGGGAGCACAGTACGTAAAATCAAAAAATTGGACATGTCCTATTTTTGTGGAGTCTTTCTATGGCCCTGACACCTTCACGTAAATATATGGAAGGTGTCCTTGGGCAATAGAAATTACTGGGTCCGTACTTTGATCCGCACTTACGGTTTGTAAGTGCGGATCAAAATTATGGCAGTGAGCATGGGGCCTCAGTTTGGTTTTCAGACCCTTTTGCTCATAGAGGATTCCCTAGACTGGGAACAATTGTCGCAAACTCAGCTGTAATGTGCCGCATGCCATCTGGCGTTAGGGCCCTGTATGCACTGTGACCAGGGGCCTATATAGATAAAGGCTCATGGGCCTTGGTGCAAGAATTCAGCTTGGGCCCCCTTACCTTTCCGCAACACCAAAAACACCGAAAAAAGGCCATACTTACAAATGGACACAGCCAGGTCAGAAACGCCGATGAAGGCGAGTGAGCAGGTGCTTTAAATAATAATAGCCACTCCCACTAGTCTTGAGGGGAGTGGTATGTGGTGCATGGGATGTGTAGTAAGAAATAATAAATGAATAGTGTGTGTGCAAGTGTAATACTATAAGTGAAATATAGGGGGCAGTAATGAGTAAAGTGCCTAAAAAATAAATGAATAATGGGATGCAAGTGTGTGAAACATGGAGGGATAGTGTGTAAGTCATGAGGCGCAACGTGTCTAGCCAGGTAGAAGCCTATTTGTGACGCCTTGATAATTCATAGAGCGGGCTACCCTGTCTGCTAGGCCAAACAACAACACACCATGCCCTCCCAGCATCAAAGACCCGGCTGTGTCCAAAAGAAGCGAATATAAGTAATAATGAAAAATACCTGGGGTATTAGTGATCATTTTGGCCAAAAGGACGCAAGCTCGCAATCCACGACAAGGATCCCCAGACTTGCGAGTCCCTAACTCCCTAACTGGAACGAAAAGCTCCTGATGTACAGACAAAACAGATAAAAACACCACCAGACCCCTGCATATGCCTATGCCCAGCTGCCTGGCCTGACAGACCCCATGAATGCCCCCACAGTATAATGCCCCCCATAGCTGCCCCCCACAGTACAATGCCTCCCATAGCTGCCCCCCACACAGTATAATGCCCCCATAGCTGACCACCACAGTATAATGCCCCATAGCTACCCCCACAGTATAATGCCCCCATAGCTGCCCCCCACAGTATAATGCCCACCATAGCTACCTCCACAGTCTAATGCCCAGATAGCTGCCCCACAGTATAATGCTCCTATAGCTGTCCCCACAGTATAATGCCACCCATAGCTGCCACATACAGTATAATGCCCCCATACAGTATAATGCCCCCCACAGCTGCCCCATACAGTATAATGCCCTCCATACAGTACAATGCCCCCATAGCTTCCCCATACAGCATTATGCCCCCATACAGTATAATGTCTCCCATAGCTGCCCCATACAGTATAATTCCCCCCATAGCTGCCCCATAGAGTATAATGCCCCCATAGCTGCACCATACATTATAATGCCCCCATACAGTATATTTCCCTCCATAGCTGCTACTTACAGTATAATGCCCCTTAGCTGGCCCATACAGTATAATGCCCTCCATAGCTGCCACTTAAAGTATAATGCCCCATACAGTATAATGCCCCCCATACAGTATAATTCCCCCCATAGCTGCCCCATAGAGTATAATGCCCCCATAGCTGCACCATACATTATAATGCCCCCATACAGTATATTTCCCTCCATAGCTCCATACAGTATAATGCCCCTTAGCTGGCCCATACAGTATAATGCCCTCCATAGCTGCCACTTAAAGTATAATGCCCCATAGCTGCCCCATACAGTATAATGCCCCCATACAGGATAATGACCTCCATACCTGCCACATATAGTATAATGCCCCATGCAGTATAATGCCCCCCATAGCTGCCCCATAAAGTATAATGCCCCCCATAGCTCTCCCATACAGTATAATGCCCCCCATACAGTATAATGGCCCACATAGCTGTACCATACAGTATAATGCCCCCTTATCTGTCCCACACCCAGTATAATGCCCCCCATACTGTATAATGCAGCTACCAGATGAGCCCCCCCTCCCATACCCAGTATAAAGTGGGACCAGCGCAGTTAGCGCAGTGTAACAGCGGGGGCCCTGCAGGCCCCCCAGACTTAGGGCCCGGTCGCAGTTGCAGTTTTGACCGTTGCAACCCTTATAGCTACGCCACTGGCTGCGTCACAGGCCTTGTCTGACACGGCCCTATGTGGCAGGAGGGGCTGTGGGTGCGTCAATATGCAAAGGTGAGACGGAGGAGAGTTTTCAACTGGACCATGTCCGTTTTCCCTTTCCCTGTGGGCCTGGTGGTTACGCCACTGACCACTATGGTTACAGGCCAGCTAGTTGCTATTGAAGTCGCCTATGACTGTTGAGACTGGGAATGACAGTTTTTGAAGGAAAATGGAAAAAAATTAAATATTTTGCCGAATTCCTGGATAAATAAAAATTGTACTACTGTCTTCCAAAACCATCCCATAAAAGTTTGTACGGCTCCATAAATCATGCTAACTGCTGAGAGTTAATTTGCCTGACAATAAAGAGCATTCAATAAGTGTAAAACAAAACTAATTGGTTCTCTCCCGTACAAATTTAATCATACTATAAAGTGAGATCAATGCGGAGGAAAGAAAAAAACAATCTATACAGTAAAATGTTTACCTGGCACTATCGCCTCCTCAGCCCTTGGACAGGTTTCCATCCGGAGATAATTCTTTCGGCTTGTTTGGCAATTAATTGGAGCGTTTTGTGAGGAGCAGACAGCGGAAGAGTGAATATTAATAACACGCCTTGTCCTATTCAGCTAAATAGACTCTTGATCATTTTTGATGCATTTAATTCTATTTAAATCTTGGCTCCTTTTATTTTTAGGATGAAGTCTCTCCTCTTATGTCTTTGTGCCTTTTCAATTTTCTTTGAACTTGAAGGATACTGTTTCTAACATCATGGTGATGCGGCATTTTCAATACGCTAAAAAAATATCAACATCGTTTTATAGAGAATTTGTCAGCTTTTCTTTATACGGAAGTCTGTTTCTTCTTGATAAGTTCTGCTGCGAGTAGACACCAATACTAGGATTCAGGGGTGTAGCAGGAGAGTGTGCTCTCCCCCAGCATGGACTCCCCCATCATGGAGCCCCTAGATCATCCTCCTAAATCAGACCCCCAAAAAAAAGAAATTTGCTTACTGCCTGTGGCCCACCTGGCCTGGATCCCTGGATATCAGGCCCCTCTGTGGACCCCTTTTCCCTCCGGGCCTGGTCGCGGTTGAACTACCTGCGACCACGGTCATTATGCTATTAATAGGATTACTGTTGTTTCAAAGGGTATGTATACTTTGCAACCATATTTGTATGGCTCCCATGTATTTAGAAATAAAGCAAGTGTGCAAATAGTCTTGATTAAAAATATATGTCTGTTTGATGCATAAAGCTCCTATGTGTTTCCATGGTTACAGACTACAAATAAACCCTGTGTGTAGTCTGATTCTGCTGTCAGGTGATACTCCATTCCCTTCTCTTCCACTTCTGCTATCTGTGAGTTAATAAGAAGAATAGTCAGAGGGACTAGAGTAACACATGACTGAAAGATCAGACTAAACACAGGGTTTGATTGTAGTCTATAACCATGGAGACACATAAGTCTGTATAGGAGCTGTAGACACAAAATAGTAGAAATGTATTAATCAATACTATTTGAAAACTTTTATTTTAGATCCATTGGAGTAATTAAAAAAAGGTGGCAAAAGTATACATACCCTTTAAAATGGATCTGTCCTTAAATTATGCTGCCCTAGTTAAGTTCTGCATACAGTACAGGTCCATTATGCCAATCGGCACAAAAATTATTCTGCCCATTTTGACTAGAAAGAATACAGCAGACTCATGATTCTGAATCTGGTGTATTCACGAGGAAGGTGCTACCTCCACCTCTTCATGCTTCCTCTTGCCTCCTTACCAATGACTAAGGTCTGCCACTTGTACAGCTGCCGTCACTTGGGAGAGTTGAGGGTGGAGAAGGCAGTGGCAGCACTTTGTGGACATTGAGTGGTCACTACAGAGGCTTTAACATGGGCATCTTACTAGGAGAGTGGAGCGTTACCAATGACGCCATTCTGTTTTGTGACATCAGAAATTGGAGTGGGTTGAGTTTCTTGGGAGAATTATATTATTTTCTATTTTTATGATACGTTCATGTGACATCCAAATGTAATTTAAAGGTACCTCTAAGTGTGCCCACTTTAATAGTATCAATGTTGAGTAGGAGGATGATGAGTAGGGCAAAACCAAGTATATCTCACAAGGTGCATCTTGTTTGTTCCAAAAATTTCCACCCATGGTCAATGATAACGATAATCCCTAGTTGTCTAGAATAATGTCACATTTTCCAAGACGTGAGAAGATCTCATCATTGTTCATGTAATTTCTTGACTTGTTCTTATTGTGTTTTATATCATTATATCATTTTTAGTTGAGTATTGTTTTCTACTATAGACATTGTACACTTTTCATAATAAAACACTTTGAGGTACATTGTAGAGTTCTTAAAAGTCCAGTAGAAGATCAGAAGCACAAGTATGGGGGTCTATAGCAAAAGTTGGAGTTAGACCCTACACCTCCACCACCAACTTCAGTAGTAATTGTGTTTAGGATGATGAAAAGTTTATGATTATTTTAGTCTCGACTGTGTCCCTTGTGTCTTTTTCACCTTTCCTTTGTCTCCCAGTGGTCTACATTAATTTTTTTTCCACCATCTCCCTTAGTGATCACTAACTGCTCCACACCTTTGGGTGTAGGACGGTCCTCTTAGCTGCTTGGCCTCATACCAGCTACTATACCGGCTACCCTGATAGTTATGCTCATGGAGAAGATATATATTGGAACCCTGAGCATTCGAGAGTCTATATAAAAGTTCTAGCCAATGCTCCTGGGACTTTAGTTTTCCAGTCGCTGGCGTCCTGCCTAATTGTGCGGTTGTGTGTCACCCTAGTTGTTAATGTAGATGTATGACACTTGCCTTTTTTACATTTATTTTTTATTTTTTTTTCCCTTACCCCAGTCATTGGGTTGTATTTGCAGTACATTTTGCACATGACCAGTTGAGAAAATTGGTGTATCAATTAGTGACTAACACTTTCTAAAATATCTCCATGTGCTAATGATTTCACCCGTAATCCTGTGAACAGAACAGGCAGTGTTATGTGTCCCTAAGAAGCCATGACCTATATCACTGCTTTAGGACCTCAGGCCTATTTGGTCACATTATTATTACGCATACCGTCTCATTCTTACTGAAGATAGATGGACGTTGATCAGTTTCCAACGACAATATGACACCTTCTATAATATTTTATTCTTATTTATTGAAGAGACCTTTACCGTTTGTTTTTTTTTGCTGGTATTTTTTTAAATCTATGTACTTGGTTGCCCTTCATGTACTTGCCTTCGTTCCAGTGGCGCACATAGAAGAATGGGGGCCCCATTATGGTGCCCGCTTACACCACCCAGCATAAAAGGGTCTGGTGTTTGTTTCCCCTCCACCTTTGTTTGTTAAAGGGTAACTAAACTTTTAAAAAACGTTTGACATGTTAGGCTTCGTTTACATCTGCGTCGGAGGATCCGTTAGGGGCCTCTGTCGCAGATCCGGCAGAGATTACCGTGATCTGTCGGGTAAAATCTGGTAAAATCACGGACACCACGACGGACAGCCAACAGAACCTATTAAAGTCAATGGGTTCCATCTGCAACCGGCGGTGTCCAATGTGCAATACCCTTGTTCTGCCCCTCTGACGGAGAAGAACAATGGAATGGCACAACGCAGGTGTGAGCCCAGCCTTATAGTGACAATTTTTGAACGGTGGAGGTCCGAGCACTAAAACGAACCGGCAGAAGCGCTCAGGTATGCTGTGGCGCTTCATTTCTGATCGGCTTTGCTCGGAAAGCTGAGCGAGCAGTGTATGGGCTCATAGACTTTCTATTGAGCCTGTACACCACTCTGAGGAAAAACAATCAGAAACTAAGCGGCACATCACTCACCCGCGAACCTCTGCCGCTTTGTTTTAGCGATCAGTGGGGATCTCAGTGCTCAAACCCCCACCGATCAAAACTTCTGACATGTTACTATGACCCTTTAACAATTCAGTTTCTCTAGAGAGGAGATTCCTGTAAAGGTTCTCGCCACCCAGTAGCAAAGGGGACTGGATCAACCAGGGCTGGATCCCCTTTCCAAGCACCCCATAGCAGCATGTTCTGGCTCTTTGGTACATATGCCCTTGTTTCTTTGCCAATAACAACAGTTATATTAACATGATATGGTGGTCAAAGTGCAAATCACATTAGCAGATTTTTTCACACTGACTGTAGATCGTGGGTGACAATGGAAGAGTAATACTTTATGGTGGATGAAGCGTTGACAATCATTGGGTGAAGGCAGGGGCGTAGCTAGAGGCTCATGGGCCCCGATGCAAAAATTCTTACTGGGCCCCCCCCCCCCCCGCAAACTTCTCATGGCCGACGGTCCGCTTTCAGCTGCATCGCTGGGTCTCCTAAGTGACCCAACAATGCAGCACTAGCAGCCAGGGGCGTCACTTTGGCTGGGTTCACACACACTATTTACGGACGTAATTCGGGCGTTTTAGCATTGAATTACGTCCGAAAATGCGCCTCAAAAGCGTCGGCAAACATCTGCCCATTCATTTGAATGGGTCTTACGATGTTCTGTGCCGACGGTCATTTTTTTTTACGCGTCGCTGTCAAAAGGCGGCGCGTAAAAAAGTGCCTGTCACTTCTTCAGACGTAAATGGAGCCGTTTTCCATGGACTCCATGGAAAACCAGCTTCAATTACTTCCGTAATGGACGCAGCAAAAGACGCCTGCACATGCCATTACGGCTGAAATTATGGTGCTATTTTCTCCTGAAAACAGCACAGTAATTTCAGCCGTAACGGACGCTGCCGTGTGAACATACCCTCAGGGCTTAAAATGTCCGGGAAATAGCCCCAATACATATGTGTCCGCCCCCCAAAAAAGTGTGTATATGAGACAGCATAGAATATCTATAGCACTACGACCCTATAAACTATGGATAGGATTAGATACAGTGGCTGAGCAGACAGTATCACACATGATAGGATTAGATACAGTGGCTCAGAAGGAAGTATCACACATGATAGGATTAGATACACAGCTCAGCAGACAGTATCACACATGATAGGATTAGATACAGTGGCCCAGCAGACAGTATCACACATGATAGGATTAGATACAGTGGCTCAGCAGACAGTACCACACATGATAGGATTAGATACAGTGGCTCAGCAGACAGTACCACACATGATAGGATTAGATACAGTGGCTCAGCAGACAGTATCACACATGATAGGATTAGATACAGTGGCTCAGCAGACAGTACCACACATGATAGGATTAGATACAGTGGCTCAGCAGACAGTATCACGCATGATAGGATTAGATACAGGGCTCAGCAGACAGTATCACACATGATAGGATTAGATACACAGCTCAGCAGACAGTATCACACATGATAGGATTAGATACAGTGGCTCAGCAGACAGTATCACACATGATCGGATTAGATATAGGGCCCAGCAGACAGTATCATACATCATTGGATTAGATACACAGCTCAGCAGACTGTATCACACATGATAGGATTAGATACAGGGCCCCGCTCGCTGACATTGCGGCTCCAGCGCTGGACCCAGGATAGGTAAGAATAATAATTTTGCTTCTTTATGTGTTACTGATTATTTTTGTGTTTGTGTTTTTTTTACAGGTTCGGTTGTTGGACTTCGGATTCGAGGACTTCAATGACGGCGTTTTTTTTATTCTCAATAAAATGGTTAATGAGGGTTGTGTTTTTTCTATGTGCTTGTATCTTTTTAAACTTTATTATCACCGCCTTAGTAATGGCCGCTGGCTGATTGACAACCTCCATTACTAAGGCGAGGCTTAATGTTAGCCGATGCAGAGGCTACACTAACCCCCATTATTACACCGGTACCCACCGCCACCAGGGGTACTGGGAAGAGCCGGGTACAAACCAGTACCCGACCATCTGTAGTGACGGGCAGGCACCGGGGTGGCCGCAGGCTGGTAGTATTAGGCTGGGGAAGGCCAAAACCAGTGGCACCTACCACCCTGGTAATGCTGCCTGCTGCTGCTGTGTTGTATCTGGCTGGTTATGAAAATTGGGGGGGACCCGACATCGTTCTTTCCAATTATTTTTTTAAATGACGTGGGGTCCCCCCCATTTTCATAACCAGCCAGATACAATAAAGCAGCAGCAGGCAGCATTACCAGGATGGGAAGGGCCACTGTTTTTGGCCTTTCCCCTCCTGATAATACCAGCCTGCGGCCACCCCAGTGGCCGACCATCACTACAGATGGTCAGGTACTGGATCGTACCCGGCTCTTCCCAGCACCCCTGGTGGCGGTGGGTACCGGGGTAATAAAGGGGGTTAGTGTTAGCCTCTGCATCCGCTAACACTAAGCCCCGCCTTAGCAATGGATGCTGTCAATCAGCCGGCGGCCATTACTAAGGCGGTAGTAATATAGTTTAAAAAAAAAACACAAAGACATAGAAAAAATATTTTATTGAAATAAAAAAAAAACCCACACAACCCTCATTAACCATTTTATTAATAAAAAAAAAAAGCTGTCATCGAAGTAGTCCTGGAATCCGCCGTAGTCCAACGACCGAACCTGTAAGAAAACACACAAAAAATGATTAGTAACACATGTGTTAGGGTATGTGCACACACACTAATTACGTCCGTAATTGACGGACGTATTTCGGCCGCAAGTACCGGACCGAACACAGTGCAGGGAGCCGGGCTCCTAGCATCATACTTATGTACGATGCTAGGAGTCCCTGCCTCGCTGCCGGACAACTGTCCCGTATTGAAAACATGTTTACAGTATGGGACAGTTGTCCTGCAGCGAGGCAGGGACTCCTAGCGTCGTACATAACTATGATGCTAGGAGCCCGGCTCCCTGCACTGTGTTCGGTCCGGTACTTGCGGCCGAAATACGTCCGTCAATTACGGACGTAATTAGTGTCTGTGCACATACCCTAAGGCTTAGATACAGGGCCCATGTGTGATACTGTCTGTGGGACCCTGTATCTAAGCCTACCACAAGGTAGGCTTAGATACAGGGTCCAGCAGACAGTAATCTTATACAGTATAAGATTACTGTGTGCTGGGGCCCTGTATCTAAACCTACAGTGTGGTAGGCTTAGATACAGGGCCCAGCAGACAGGATCACGCATGGGCCATGTATCTAAGCCTACCATGTGATTGGCTTAGATACAGGGCCCAGCAGACAGGATCACACAATCTGTGATCCTGTCTCATGGGCCCCCTAAGCCTGATACATCGTAGGCTTAGGGGTTGTGCAGTCCCTAAACATTGATGGCCTATCCACAGAATAGGCCATCAATAGCTGATGTGTCGCCCGGGACCCGCAAATCAGCTGTTTTGAAGGGGCCGCAGCACTCGTACGAGAGCTGCTTCCCCTTCATTTCACTACTCGCCCATACTGTGAATCGCCGACACGGATTCACAGTGTGACCGGAATGAAGGGACAGGAATGAAGGGACAGGAATGAAGGGGAGCAGCTCTCGTACGAGTGCTGCGGCCCCTTCAAAACAGCTGATTGGCGGGTCCCGGGAGTCGGACCCCGCCAGTCAGGGCTGAGTGCTGACCTTACCTTCCTCTTCGGCCGCGGCGGGAGTTCTGTAGTCTCGATGCTGTGCGCGGCGGCATAGCGCTGTGACGTCATGCGCTGCGCACAGCGCCTGACGTCAGGACCTCCGCTGCGATCCGGAACCAGGAAGGTAAGTAAAGTATGTTACTATAGTAACAGGGGCCCGCGGCCCGAGTTACTATAGAAACTTTTTATTGATGTGGTGCGGGGGGCCGTGGGCCCCCCTGGCTTCGGGGCCCGGTCGCAATTGCGACCGCTGCGACCCCTATAGCTACGCCAGTGGGTGAAGGCTGAAAACATGGCCTACTGACTCTCTATTTGCAATTCTTACAATTGTACCCAGAATTTCTATGTATTTATGTTGTATTTATAGGGGATCACTGATATATATAGATGTAGCAGAGCTAAGTTTTACAAATGCAGGAAGCCGAGTTTGTTATTTGACACTAAATTTGCTTTTCCATGCGATGTTTGCTTTTTTAACATGTATTTTATCATCTACCAAGCACTGCATTGACTTGCCCTATCTTATTGCATATCATCACAGTGTGGTGCCCTGAAGATCATTGTAATGTCACTGCTTATTGTCTATTATAGAGAGCGGCAAACATGCTGAATCTGATGCATTTCTTTTGTGTACTACATCTGTTACTTACCACATTGGTAGCAGCAGGGCGTAAACTGGAGAAAGTATAATTTATACTGGGAGCCTATAAAATAACGGGCCACTAGAGGGAGCTTAAGATCTTACAGCATATGGGTACACCAGCATTTCCCAACCGATCGGGCCATGATGGCCACATTCAGTTTTCTGCCCTGCGGCAACAGCCCACTGCGGATTAGCAGAGGAAGAGAAGGCCTTCTGCGCAGATTTCAGTCTTACGGCTTGTCTGCTTAACAGTGACACAGATTGGCGCAATGAGATCATCACGCCAGTCTGTACTAACATTGATGACGCAAGATGGAGCACCATGCAGAAAGCCTTCTTTTACTCTGTGAATCCATGATGAGCGGCGGCAGTGGGCCATAGAGGTATTGACCAGTGTTCTCCAGCTGCGGAGATGCTCCACATAAGCGAGCATATTGGGTGTTGTAGCAGAGCACCGCACGAAGCAGTAATGATCTTCCCAACGCTACTGTGAAGCCGACCTTCTCTTGCACCCGGTACACCCCCACCTTCACTAAGCCCTGGTTAGTCAACATCAAAGCCCAGGTCAGTCATTAAGTGGGCTTTAAGTGAATAAATGGGGCACCCGTGCGCTGAACAGAACTGGAAGGGCAATAAATAGTAAATGGGCACAGAATTCAATGCCTCCTTAGTGCCTATTTGCCATTCATTGCCCCGTTAGTGCACTTCTGTTTCTACTTTAGTGCTTAATTTCCATTTAAATTAAATTTTTGTGCCCTTCTGTGACATAAGGACACTAAAGAAGCAACGAATGGCAAGTGGGCTTCCAGTGGGCACTGTACAGAAGGGCACTAAAAGGGCAATGAATGCTAAATTGGCACTGAGGAGGCATTGAATTCTGTGCCAATTTACTATTTATTGCCCTTTTAATGTCCTTCCGTTCAGTGCCCCCCTTCTGCCCAGTTGCCATTTATTGCCTCTTTAGTGCCCTTCTGTGACAATAGGGTGCAAAAGGAGCAATACATGTTAAAATGGGCACCGAAGAGGGATTGTACACCACAGCTCTAAAGGGACAATGAAAACATTAACCTTGAAGCGCAGTCATTTTCATGCCACTATTCTGCATGGAAAAACATGGTAAAAAAACATTAATTGGTCAGCCACATCTACAAAAATTATGTAATTATTGGTAGGGGTTTCCCGGATAAGGCTTTTTCTTCCAGGGGTTCCCCAATGCTAAAAAGTTTGGTAATCACTGGGTACTACTCAATAAAAAAAATGTATTCAGGAAGCTCCTCAGTGCCACCTAGTGGTGGCTGCAGGTAGTCAGAATGTTATGTTTTGAATTTATATCCATGCAGGAGATTTGGAGCTGTGTATCAGCAAACTGGAGCACCGATCTATTCAGAATATACTAAGAAATTAATCAGCTCAGAATTTCGGACCTAAAACGACAAAATGTTAAAAATCGGACACTCACTTTAAATGAACACTCCTGGCAAAACCAATACAACGTGTCATGTCAAGTGCAGGGCCTAAGAGGGTGGTGGTGCAAGACCGAGAGGGAATCCCTGTGTCAAGCACCGCCCCTCAGGCCTTGCACTAAGTATAACACAGTGTTTCAGTTCTTCCTGGAGTGCTCCTTTAAGAATTCTAGACTGAAAGGGTTACTTTACATCTCATATTGGAAAAATACAGATATATATAGGGCAATAGCGGGTTCTGTTACACACAGGTCTCATGCAATTGAAATGTAATGCGTCTGGGATTCCCTCTTGAGACTAATTAATGTACTTGTGGTGACCTTGAAGGTGTAACTGCAGCAAGACCTTAACAGACGATAAACCTGCACGGTTAGGATGGCGATATATTTTATTATCCAGACAGACTGCATGTAAAGCTTTGTATCTTGGATGATATTCCATCATGTACCACGTTCTATATATCTGCGTCCTGTCACATAAACTCATGGACATCTGTTCTGTCACAGTAAGAAGTGAATGGGTGTTTGGGGCGAGCAGCAATCCAGAGAGTGCGCTCACCTGGTAAAGACCTATTACAAATGCACCGTTTGCGATATTTTTAGGGTTAAGGGTTACCATGGTGATGCTTGCAGAAAGCGATGTGAGGCCTTTCCCTGAGAATATAAATGAGCCTAAACTCTGTAAAACGGTATAGTTTAAGGCTATGTAAACCTTATGGCATCGCTTATTTTTTTTAAATAAAATTGTGCATCAGTGTGATTGGTGCCACTTCCCAAATACATTTTATCAAAAAAAAACTTTTACTTTTTGAGATACGGCTGATTTGTATCCTGTATATACAGCACCTGTATCATGCGCTGAAACCGGAATCCGTCGCGTCATCGGGACTGACGGGTTCAGTATCAGCGGGTCCTATGTGTCTCTGATACGCAGGATCGAGCTGTTACCGATCACATCTAACTTCATAACTCATATGTGATAGATAGATAGATAGATAGACAGACAGACAGACAGACAGACAGACAGACAGATAGATGATAGATAGACAGACAGACAGACAGACAGACAGACAGACAGATAGACAGATAGATAGATAGATGGATCCTGTCTGTCTGTCTATCTATCTATCTATCTATCTATCTATCTACTATGTATTATCTATCTATCTGTCTGTCTGTCTGTCTGTCTGTCTGTCTGTCTGTCTGTCTGTATCTATCTATCTACTCATGCTGTATATATTAGTCCATAAGGGCGGATTCAGACGAACATGTTTTGCGTCCGTGCCGGCCGCGTAGTTTTCACGCGGCTCGCGCGGCCCTATACAAGTCTATGGGGGCATGCAGACAGTCCGCTGCGTAAAACTCGCGACATGTTCTATGTTTCTGTGTTTTTCGCGCATCACGCACCCATTGAAGTCAATGGGTGCGTGAAAATCACGCATACCCCACGGAAGCACTTCCGTGGGACAAGTCTTATTCGCGCAATAACAGTAAAAGAATGAATGTAAACAGAAAAGCACCACGTGCTTTTCTGTTTACAAACATCCAAAAGGAGTGTCATAAAGATGGCGGCTGCGTGAAAAGCACGCAGCCGCGCATCCATATGAACAGGGCACACGGAGCTGTCAAGTGCCTTTTGCGCACGCAAAACGCCGCGGTTTTTGCGTGCGCAAAAAGCTCACGTTCGTCTGAATCAGGCCTAAGAGTTTATCTACACTTGTGGCAAAGGATGGCACCTACTGTAGAACATGTTGAGTGAGATTTGGAAATGAATAATTTATTATGTTCAGAATTGTGATTCACATGGGGGCTGACAGCAGAAAAACTCTAAAACCAGCAGCTGTTTCATGCCGCTATTCTGTGACTCTTTAAACTATATCGAGAGTTTAAAAAAAAATTACCAAATTAAACAAAATCTATCATCTATTATCTCTGGTCGAAACAATGCATGTGCGGCTCTGACCACAGCTGACGTCTAGGTCCAGCCAGGGATCTGTGAGGCCCCCTCTCTAGGCCCTACAACGTTAGCAAACAAGGCTATAGAGAATCATTCCAGGGATCATGGTAAGAAGGTGGAGGCCACACATCATGTCCTCCTGGGTCAGGTATGTGGATATCAACCAGCACCATTTCCCCAACCCAAAATACATGGCAAAAACATTTTCTACCTGCCCACCCATTTTAAACGTGTATGTGATTGTAGGTATACAAAAACTTGATTGGCATGATTCCAAGTGATAAGTTTGCCACATCCCCCTAACCACAAGGAAAGTGCAATACAAAGGGTTTGTTCTGTTTTCATACCTATTCATTGACCAATCACGCATTAAAGCAATGCTTGAGGGCCCATGGCCGAAGGAGCCCCTTGGTCAGTAAGAATACTCTTTCAAGTTTAAGTGCAGGGTCTGCAAGAAAAGACATTCATGTAATAAGTGCTCCTCAAATCACTTTCTTTTTTTTTTTAACTCAAATCAAGTCAATGATGGTTGGTAAGGGGGTCTATGGAATGTTAGGGGGCCCAGATCAGCCAATCCATGCTTTTGGTCCAACTTAAAGTTTGAGAATTAAATTAGTCAATGTTATAATTTGTTTCAATAACATATCAAATTATTACAATGATCTCCCAAAAAGAAGCTGATCACATGGTGATCCCAGTGATCCGCTGCAATCTCTATGGGATCCTGGCAGAAAGTGTTTAATTCCCCTGCAGTGCCCCCACAGGATAAAGGAGGCATTACATGGTGTTTATTGAAATCAATGGGCTGTCTGTGTAATAAATATACATGCTGGGTCCTCCAGAGAGAGAGAGAGAGAGGGAGAAAGAGAGAGAGACGATCTTTATATCCACTGCTTGTGCGGGCTAATTTAGGAAAGTCTTAACTGAGGAACTCCCCTCTATTTACGCAATATACCCTAATAGGGATTTCTAAGCTAGAAATCATTTTAAATGAGTTGTCTGCCCATGCCATACCTGATCCATATCCACAATATCAGCTGATCATTACATTTAGAAAGGTGTTGTCCTTTCTGGACATCCCCTTTAATTGAAGTGGAAACCCCCTTTAAGCATTTTGACCTCCATTGCTTTGTAGATGTATTTACTTCATCTGAATATATTCATCTATTGAAAAACTTTTTTTATTCATTTAAAATCAGTTTTTAGAAAGTACATCACAACTTTAAAAAATCTTAAAAAAAACAAACCTGTAAACATTTGAGAATTTCAATATCTATAAGGAGGTTGACAGATACCAGAGTTATTGTCCTTTCTTGCAGTGAATAGAACTTTGATTCAGTTAGAAGCTTAGAAGTATCTATACCAAGCGGATAATTAGATGTCATGTGACGTTAATAAAAAAAAAAAAATTGTCTGTAAGTTATATCCCAGGATATTGTATTGTACAGGAGGTTGCCATCTGGCTCCATAAAACCTAAATGGGCTCAGCCATTTTTGGCGTTTTAGAAATACAAGAGGAGATTTGCAGTTCAAAAATGGCTGAGGTTGCTCATAATAATCTGCAGCCATCAATTTAACCAACCTGCATGATACCGGAGAGCAACTAAAACGTGATTTTATTTTACATCCACATTACAGGACAAACTGATGTCAAAGCAGAATTATGGCGCGGATCTCCCAAACGCTGCTGTTTTATTCAAATGTTTCCTTTATGGACTGTGCTATATAGACGCTGACCTGCAACATCAATCACAACGGTGCAGCATAAAAACAAGCTCAGCCTTATGAGATAAAACCTGTGCAGCTGACATGTCCGTTTGCCACATCTGAATTCTTGAGAAATGCTGGACCCTACATAGAAAAAAAGATATTCTTATTTCTATCTACCAGATCATGTACATCTATAGGTTCTAGGTATTTGTATTCTTAGACAAAAAAAAATGCATCATGAAATGAAATGAATTTTGTGAGATTAAAATAATCTTTTTTTTTTTTAAGAAACAGCGCCACTCTTGTTTAAAGGCTATACCTGGTATTGCAGCATACCATAGACAGGAATGGCACTGTTTCTAAAACAAAACTTCATGAAACCTCATTAAAAGAGTAAATATTAGAAAAAAAGAGTCTGCTTTTTTTGCAAAAACAGCGCCACTCTTTTCCGTAGGCTGAGTCTGGTATTGCAGTATTTACTTGAATGAGACTGAGCTGCAATACCAAACACAACCCATGGAATTACTGGAATAAAAGCAAACCCTTTTTGTTATCTCATTTAACTCTTGGCTATTCATTAGGGATTTCATACGGCCATTTTCTGTTTCACTTGTCGTTCATGGTTGGTCAGTGAAGGTTGCGGTTTTGGACGACCACCATTGGTTGTTATTGAATGACTACATCTGACGACGACCGAATAATCCAATATGGCAGATACATTTTTTCATAGATATCTGTCTTTGGTTGGCGTCTCTCTTGCCCGTTTTGTGTCACCAAAGCGGATTCACAGTCTGGAAAAGTTTTCTAAAATCTCTATTGTATGAGCAGCTTTAGTTTTCCTGATAGATCTGGTATTTGCTATATAAGAAAAAAAAAATTATGATATTTCCGTATATGCAGTGATATTTTTTTAGGATCAGTATAATTTTTCTATGAAATATTTATCCAATTATAGCAAACATTTTTGGGAATTTCTCAGTCAATTGATGCTAACAACTTTAATTGTCTGATAAGGAGATTTGACTTCAAGCATATGACTACCTCAAAATAAATGTCCATCTTTCTTAGGTTCATAATTCTGTTCTGATTAATTTCTTAATATGTCTTAGAGTTAGAGCTGGAACTCAGTTCTCCTGATACAGAGCTCCAAATCCTTTGCTTAGACATTTAAAACATAAATGCCTGCAGACACCACTAGGGGGAGCTGAGAAGCTTACTGAAGACTTCTATACAATATCGACTAAATGTGGAATGAAAGTCAGAGCAGATGGGGTCTGACCACTTCTGATATATCTGTATTTAAAGGGCTCCTTAATAATCCTGTAATTGGGAACTGCGATTTTTACTGGAAGTTTACTTTAATAGATAATGGTAGAAGGTTGTATTATTCTGTATAGAAAAATTGAATTTTTATATATTATATTGAAATGGACCAAAATACATGAAATGACCCATAAGTTAAATGAAATTTTGAGATGGTGCAAGCAGAAAATAATGTGACACTTTTTCAAGAGGTTTATGAATTACTGTGATTATCAAACTTCTGTCATCATGAGTGAGTCATAATAACACGTGGCACTTGTCAAGGCTAAAGTCGCACTTAGTACAGATGTAGCCATCTTTATCTTGACTCTTAACGCATTAAATAAACAGTGGCAAGAATCTCTAACTTGATTTTTCCAATGAATTTTCAATGGCTTTTGTTGTGTGATTTAACACTGCAGCAAGTTATCAGTCACGATAAACTTGGCTACATCTGTATATAAATGTACAGAATGAAATACAGCTGAGACACAATATGAACGCGAGTGATAATATCATAAGTTGTTACTAGAGCCTCTGCACATTTATTAGAAATGTATTCAAATGTCAATCTCTGCTATTTCTAATAATATTTTTTTTCTTGTTTTCTTCTTACTGTAAACAGGAAAGACATCATTAAAGAGGTCTTTTGGACTATAATATGGATGGCCTTGCCTTAAAGAGGCTCTGTCACCAGATTTTGCAACCCCTATCTGCTATTGCAGCAGATAGGCGCTGCAATGTAGATTACAGTAACGTTTTTATTTTTAAAAAACGAGCATTTTTGGCCAAGTTATGACCATTTTTGTAGTTATGCAAATGAGGCTTGCAAAAGTCCAAGTGGGTGTGTTTAAAAGTACAAGTCCAACTGGGCGTGTATTATGTGCGTACATCGGGGCGTTTTTAATACTTTCACTAGCTGGGCGCTCTGATGAGAAGTAACATCCTCTTCTCTTCAGAACGCCCAGCTTGTGACAGTGCAGATCTGTGACGTCACTCACAGGTCCTGCATCGTGACGGCCACATCGGCAGCAGAGGCTACAGTTGATTCTGCAGCAGCATCAGCGTTTGCAGGTAAGATCGACTTACCTACAAACGCTGATGCTGCTGCAGAATCAACTGTAGCCTCTGCTGCCGATGTGGCCGTCACGATGCAGGACCTGTGAGTGACGTCACAGATCTGCACTGTCACAAGCTGGGCGTTCTGAAGAGAAGAGGATGTTACTTCTCATCAGAGCGCCCAGCTAGTGAAAGTATTAAAAACGCCCCGATGTACGCACATAATACACACCCACTTGGACTTGTACTTTTAAACACACCCACTTGGACTTTTGCAAGCCTCATTTGCATAACTACAAAAATGGTCATAACTTGGCCAAAAATGCTCGTTTTTTAAAAATAAAAACGTTACTGTAATCTACATTGCAGCGCCTATCTGCTGCAATAGCAGATAGGGGTTGCAAAATCTGGTGACAGAGCCTCTTTAAGGCCCTTTTATACGGGCCAATTATCGGGCAAACGATCCTTCATCTGCTGATCGTATCGTTTTAAAAAGGAAACATATTATCGTTGTCGGCAGCACAACTCCTGCACATCGCGCTGCCAATATGATAATAACGTATGGGGACGAGCGATCGGGGTAATGAGCGCTCGTCCCCATGCATAGCTCCTTATGACAGGAGCAAACGAGCTCCGATCAACTTGCTGTCTCGTTGATCGGCGCTCGTTTACACGGTGGGCCGGGCCGTGTAAGAGGACCTGTAGGACCCACGCTAATCAGCTGACCGAATGGGCCACGACACCCCTTCATTATTTACCAGTTACACGTGGAAGTGACTGTACCTGGTATTGCAGCCCAGTCCTACTCACTTTAATGGGACTGTGCTAGAGTGAGCTGCAGTACCAGGCATAGCCACTATCAATTACATGGGCTGTGCCTGGTAAACTATGTAAGGGAACCCTTCAGTCAGCTGATCGCCTGGGGTGCCAGGAGTCAGACCCCCACCGATCTGATATTGATGGCCTATCAGAAGGCCATCAATATTTTAGCCCTGGAAAACTTCTTTAAAGGGTTCTAACACCACAGAATTTTTTTTTAATTTGAGAAGGACCGCTGCCTTTAGCGGATCAGCGTGGGTCTGCCTTCTAAGCCCCCCCCCCCCAGGGGAAACAGCTGATTCTTCTCTGTAAAGTTGATGTTGACCACTCATTTCTCCTGCAGCGGCCGAAGAAGTATTACTTACATGATGTCCCACGGAAATTTCTCATTTTAAGGCCTTGAACTTTTTGGGGTTTCATATTATTAGGATCTTTGATAGAGTTGTGTGAATGAAGTCTATTCCTATTCATTGTTTCAAAAAGCTTGACATTGTAGCCCTACCCTTTGCTAATGAGACTCAAAAGATTGAAACAGTCTTTTTTAGAAAACTGACCGTTTTGTGTACTTATCCAATTGTCTTGCCACTTTGAAATTCTGCATTTGAAATGCACGAATTAACAGCTTGTCAATTATAACATTTCCTATTACCTACAGACAATAGACATGTTTTATATCTATCCTTATATCTATATTTATTAAAGGGGTTGTCTGGTTTAAAAAAGTCATTCTCAAATACTTTATAAGGGAATTCTGGTTTATTAGAAGGGGGCCCTCTGCTTTAGTCTCCTCCTATTGGCCAGAGTGGATAGTGACTACAAAGAGCGTCTCTCACTCCAGAGGACTCAGCATTTACGTGTATTACACAGAAACACCAATAATTAAGCTAGGCACTGTGTAATGCTTCTGTCCCCCTGCGGTGGCACTGCAGGAGAATTGAACGCTTGCTGCCTCATTCCCCTACAGATTACAGTTTATCACTAAGGGCCAGATTTCCAGTGATTACCTTATTATTAGGGGACTTTTGTAAAAAAAAAAGGGTTTGTTCAAAGTGTTAAACCCTTTAACGACTGCCCGCTGTCTTTTGACAAGGCTTAGGAGCGCACCAGTGAGTGTTCATTCTCTAAGAAGGAGCTGTAACTAAGAGCTCCTGAAATTAGAGCAGCCTGCTGAATACAGCTGGAATCAGAAAAAAAAACTCTGACCCCTGCTGTTTAACCCTTGGATCGCCGTGTTTCGTGACAGCGACATGATCAAAGGGGACTCCCCTCTTCAATCGGTGATGCAATGGGAGACTGGGGAACCCTCTGCAGGCTGCCCTGGGGTCCTAGAAAGGACAACTGTTCAGTATGTCTGCTGTTAGGGCACAATATGTGTAGTATGTATACTGTGACATAGTGACACAGTGGAATGTCTTAGTATACAGGAGTATGCTAATACATTATAAATATAAAATAGAATTGTAAAAAAAAGTTATCCCTTCATGGGGTTAATAAAAAATGTAGTAATAGGAAATAATAATAATAAAAAATAAATAAAAATAAGTCATGATTTAGCATGAAATATATTTTATTGCCCATACATTACATAAAAGCAAAAAACCTACACGTATTAGGTATCTACATGACCATAATAACCTGAAGAGTTAATTTAACAGGTTATTTAGCTGAAAATGTGAACAGGATAAAAAATACCCCCAAAAAAACAATGGCAAAAATCACTTTTTCCTATATTCACGCCTCAAAAAGAAATAACAAAACTTAAACAGTACTTTTTTTTGTCCCTAAACTGCACAGGAAAAAAAATTACAATGTTCCTGCATAAAAAAAAGGCCTCATATAGCCACATCAATGAAAAAATAAAAACGTTATGGCTGCTGAAAGGCAGAAAGGCAAAAAAAATAAAAATTACTGGTCCTTAAAGGGGTTTTACGATATGTCAATTTTTTTTTATTAGGGGCTGGAAATGAAATATATAAACTAAAAAAGCAATACTTACCTATCCTTGCCCCCGGCGATCCAGCGCTGAGGTCCCGGCAGCTGTCCCGGTGGGTATTTACATGCGCGTAGCATGTGACCACTGCATCCAATCAGAGTGATAACAGTCAATAGATAGATTGGATGCGCGGGCACAAAACACATAGCCGCCCCAGAAACGAGACGTCATCACTGATGTGTTGTATACCCTACGAGATCTCTCTGGTACGAGACCATGTGATGGGTATACGGCACATGGAGGAGTCTCAAAATGTGATGTTGGAGGTCATGTGACGAGCAGGCAGCGCGGAGAGCAGAAGCAACATTTCAATGGTAAGTCTATGAACCTATTATATGAACATATTATAAAGATGTGCAATATACAAATACAATTTAAAAAAATATGTATCTCGGAAAAAAACCCTTAAGGCCTTTTCAGGCCTGGTCATTAAGGGGTTAAATGTTATGCTATATGGCTCTATTCAGGTGAACCGGTGCATTGATTGTGCTTGCAATACACATCTGTATAAAACATCCCCAGCATTACAATATTATAATGTCAGACCGACGCGCGGATATAAGTCGTTCTATTGATTGGGAGAATTGCGCAGGTTAACAGCCGCTCAGTGTGATTTCACTCTCAGACTTATAGGTATGATTTTCCAATAATGTCTATTCATCTTCATTAATGATGTGTTAACATGGTGCAGACGTTGTTCAATAATGCAATGTAGAAAAATATTGGAGCTGTTTAGAGCCTATTAAACCGCCATATAACCAGCTCATTAGTAAACACAATCAGGTGATGAACGAGGAGGTGGGGGAGGGGTACGGTTGGAGAAAATGAAATGATTTAAACCAGTGCAATGGCTTCTTCTAATCTGTTAAATTAGACTATAATCCCAAATATATAATATTAGAAGACCAATTGGGAACATGTTCGAGGTTGTCTGCAAAGTTTCCCCTAAAATGTATTTATACAGGAAGACAATTAGGAATCATGTATAAATATAACATTAGAATAAATCAAGAATTAATGAGTTCAGTAAAGAGCAAATATAAACATCTCTAGGCAAAGGTTGACCTGTACTCGCAGCTCTTGGTGGTAATTATATGGCACAGAGCCATAATACACCCATATGAATTAAGCCTTAAAGTGATTGTCCATATTCTGACATAATCTCATTAATCTGTGTTGATCTAGAGCTTAAATCCTAATATCTTAAATATCTAAAATTCGAACTGCCTGCAGCCACCATTAGAGGGCGCTTAGGAGTTTACGGCATACTGTTTTATTATAGAGTTAGGCCTGGTTTACACGAGCGTGTGCGTGTTGCATGTGTAAAAGGCACTTAACAGCTCCGTGTGTCAGCCCGGTATGATGCTTTTCGCGCAGCCGCCATCATGATGACACTCCGTTTGGATGTTTGTCAACAGAAATGCACGTGCACTTTTCTGTTTGCAAACATGCTTTTGACTGCTGTTGCGCGAATCACACGGAAGTGCTTTAGTGTGGTGCGCGTGATTTTCACGCACCCATTGACTTCAATGGGTGCGTGATGCGCGAACAGCGCACAACGATAGGACATGTCGTGAGTTTTTTTCAGCGGACTCACGCTGAGCAAAACTCACGGACTGTCTGCATGCCCCCATAGACTAATATAGGTGCGTACGACACGCGTGAAAAGCACGCGCGTCGCACGCACGTATATCACGCTCGTGTAAACAAGGCCTTAAATGTATAAAAAGTGTGCAGTAAGCAGTTCAGCTCCCTCTAGTGGTAGCTGCAGGCAGGCAGAATTGTATAATTTTGCAGAATGCCTACGCAGAATTTAAAGCTTCAACCTTTATAAAGATTTTTTTTAAATTAATGATAACAGAATTGTGGAGCTATTCAGATAAAAAAAATCCTGCTGTAAAAAATCTGTTCCCTGTGGGTTCCTATTGTTGGGGGAAGAAGAAGAAAAAGAACAACAAGAACAAGAACAAGAACAAGAAGAAGGAGAAGGAGAAGGAGAAGTAGGAGGAGAAGACGAAGGAGAAGAAGAAGGAGGAGGAGAAGACGAAGGAGAAGAAGAAGGAGGAGGAGAAGAAGAAGAAGAAGAAGAAATGACTAAAGGATCAGACTACACACAGGGTTTATTTGTAGTCTGTAATCATGGGGACACATAGGTCTGCATAGGAGCTGTATACGTAAAATGTTAGAATATTTTTAATCAAGATTACTTTTAAAGTTGCTAAACCTTGTCTTAAAAGTAAAAGTTAAATTCTTGCATTGACCTACATTGTCGTTAAATAATTGTAACACAGGTCTGCCCCCAGTTCTGTAAAAGAAGAGGAACCTGATAACAGTAATGCAGTTAAAGGAACACTCCAGGCAAATGATACATTGTATAATGCCTAGTGCAGGTCCTGAAGGGCGGTGCATAACAGGATTCTTTCCTTGATGTCAAGTCCCTGTGTCATGCACTCCCCCTCAGGCCTCGCACTATGTATTATAACGTTTATTAGTTTTGTCCATAATGTTCCTTTAGGAATCACACAACCACCGACACATCTGATATGCATTTCCTTTTTTAATGTGTTTTTCTCAATTGAGAAACTGTAGATGGTGCGTTACAGTTTTAAATTACACAGGTCTTATTAATCCTCCCTGTTGCTTATACAGTAATCCTGTTTTATCTTCACAGCGCACCATGTGGTCAGGCATGGTAGTGCAACTACAACTTTTATTGACTTTAATGGGATATTTAAGAAACACAAATTGACCAAATTAAAAATGATTAAATGCTACCTCTCTTTCTTTGTTTCTAAACAATACCCCCCCCCCCCCAAAAACAAATCTACAACACGTAAATATAAAATATAACAAACAAGTAAAACCTAAGGGAGATGTACCCATCTGCGCACAAACACGTCAACTACAACAACAACAAAAATATGACAGAATAAAACGTGACGTTAATCACTTTTGATACCGGAGAGAGTGGAAATGTAATTGATAGAGATGAGTTAACATTAAAAGATATGAAAGCCACATGAAGATCGCAGATGAAAGCGGACAGGGAGACGTTGTGAAATCAGAAGATAATGTGACTCTGGCAGAATGAGAGTGCAGATAAGTAAAAGTGCTTGTGATCAGCGAGGATGTAAGGAGAGGATCTGTCTGAAATACATACAAGCTCATGTCACACGGCAGCGAATATGGGAAAAAAATATGCGAAATAAAGCTGAAGTTTAGAATTCCAATTTAGAAAATGTTAATAGGGAGAGCGATTTGAAGGCTTTTTAAATGTTTTGACACTGGAACTCACCAGGGGGGTGTAATAAGCTCTGACAGAGCTGTTTTCTATGGTAATGCACTTTACTGACTGAAATGTTGTTTACTGTAAAAAATTTCTGTTTATGCAAATAATGTTCCGAGCACCCCAGCGAGGAAGCACAGACATCCATTTATCCCATTTTTAACATTCCAAAAAATTGTCTATTTTTTAATTCGATGCCGAAGTTAAAATCAGCAGATCTTTAGCGAACGGTATCGACGGCTCTCATGTGCCAGCTTCCATATTTTAACATTTACAATTAATTCACATGACGTGTAGGCAAGCGCCTGGCAGTTTGTCTGCTATAAATTTAGCCCGGTGTTTAGAAGTGTTTTGGCACTGTCTACTTTCTAAATGTTTGCACAGCGAGGAGGTAAAAATTAAAATAGGATTCCGGGGGAGATTTTTTTTTGTTGTTAAATGTGTTAAATAGTTCGAGAACTTTGTAAATAAACAGAAGTTTTTTTTGTGTAAGAATAAACTATGCTTTACAACTTTCAAAAAGTCATAAACCGAAAATAAAAAAAATCACCATGAAATAAAAGGCCTTGGGGGGAATTTAACAACGGCCCAAAAGTCTCAAAAATTTACATTTTTGGCCCGTTTCCACCACTCTTGCCACTTTAAAAAAGTCAATGGAGCTTAGGGCAAGGGGACATGGCCACTCGCGGCCTGACGCATTTACTATAATTTACATTTTATACTTTGAGTTTTATATATATATATACTCGGATTTATAATGCTAAATCCTTTGTGTGTATGCTTATTAACCACCTGCCCACCAGCTAGCAATGCACAGATCAAGTTCTTAGAATTTTCGACTTTCTTTAAAGTGTATTTCCACCTTTATAAATAATTCTTTAGTTGCTCCAATTCATCTAAAAATGTATTCTACCACTTTATGTGTACAGCTTCTATCCAAATCTACGTGTCTCCATGGTTACAGACTACAGACAAGCTCTGTGTAGTCTTGTCCTGCAGTCATGTGTTACTCCACCCAGTCTGTCTTCTACCAAATGTATGTTAGCAAAACCAGATCAGATGACATATACAACGCATACACAAAACAAATATTTTTATTCAAGGCAATTTGCAAAGTTTTGTTTTATTTATTTATAAAATATATCACCTTACATGATTTATCACATCACATATTTACTCCTCCTTCTTACTTTTCTTTCACTTATAGGTACCGGCCAACCATGTATAAAGAGTTTGACTAATTTTGGACAATTACTTTCTTAAATGGACACTAACTTTTCAAACAACTTATGCTAATCTAATAGTATACCTGATATAGATCAACTTTGTAATTTATTTATTGTTAAATGTAGTTGTATCCATGCAAATTCTGTGTGAAGTTACTACCACTAGGTTCTTCCTTCCTGTAATCTGCTCTCCATCCCCCTGTTGTCAAGCGAAGCACGTCCCTGGTTACAGAGCAGAGGACACGGACTGCAGGAAGTGGGGGGTGTCTCTTCACTGCCTGTCTATACAAATCTATGAAGAGAGAAGGGGAGCTGGAGGGGGGAGCAGAGAAAGAGACACAGACACAAGCTGCTGGTAAGATTTCTATGTCACCCCAGTGCTGGATTCTCAGCTACACTGCTCATTACTGCTGTATAATCTCCTCTATGCTGCTGCAGCTTTTATTTATATATATATATATATATATATATATATATATATAGATATATGATATATAGAGATAGGAGAGCAGGATTCTCCTATTCTATGTGTGCTGTGCATAGGAGACATTATAGCCTTTATAGATAGCTTCCAGAGGGGAGAATTGCTAATAAATGCAGAATACAAGTTATATAAGGACAGGTATTGTGTCATTCCTCATGTACATACCTTATTCTGAAAAGTCACCTGAAAAGTTAGGTGCGCTTTAAATGTATTACTGGCTATGGTCAAGCATATAGGACTGCAGAGCCATAATGCTTTTTCTTGTTTTCTTCACAGGAACCATGGACCGTGGCTTATATAACCCATATATTCTATTTCACTAGTAGCTTCTGCTATAAGCATCCTCTGATCTAGCAAGAGGCTTGAAAACAATTGCTTACACTCAGTACTGATGACTGCACCTGTTGAGTTGAGAGTTTCAAGAGGCCTCCTTGAGAAGAATGCACCTTGTAAACACTCTTATCTGTTAAATGGTGGGGGAGAACTTTTAGAAAAAAATACAGAATTTTCCAAATACTACATAGTGGAAGACAAGAGTATAAGTACCAGGGTAGCATGCATAGCAGGTGTTATGGGGGCCCATAGGTTGAAGGGACCCTTTTGTACTATTAAATAATTCACGAATGATAGGAGCAGTCAATTACTACTGATTCGCTCAATGATGACCAGCAACTGGAGAAGGGAAACCTAGGGTTAAGCTTCAAACATAACTGGTGCTGGTTGACCGAGTGACAAAAATTGTTCTCTATGGGTTCTAAAATGGCTGATTGCAGGCAACCGAAGAAGGAGAGCAAGATTTAAATATTAAGACCAGAGTAAGGAGAAACAGAGGGAGAAATGTATGTAGGGCTCTGAGAGACTACGGGGAAGATACAAGGAAAAAGTGATTTCTTTTTTTTGAGGACCTTTGATTACTTGTAAAATTGTAGAGCATGTACGTCCTTCACACCAACAATGAATCTTAATGGAGCTACATGAATAGTGATAATGGACAAAAACCTGGAAATATTAATAATTGGCTCTAGACAGGTGATAAATGGATTTTAATAGTAATGGAACAAGCACAATAAAGAATTGTAAGTATTGCTACTTAAGTCAGGGACATTTCTATAGGGAGTGGGCTGGTAAGGCATATGGCCCAGATGCTTGGTACAGTATAAGTAAGGAGCAGCACAACTGGTGTAAGTAGTAAGATTCAATAAGAACGAGATATATACTATTTTGCCAGTAGACCTACTTTTCATGGTGGGGGAGGACAGGATAGTCGAGGTTTGGGCGATTAACTATAAATCCATGTATGCATTACTTTATGGGGGAGGGGTACCAAGCTAAATCTTTGCCCTGGATGAAAGAAAACTAAGCTGCAGAAGAAATAAGTAGTGCTGATAGGAGTAAGAATGTACAGTAGGACTAGTCACTTATTCATAGGTGTGGCATCTGGTACTACTATGTGGATATATTTGGTATCACCATTTAGATGTTTCTGGCACCTCCATGTGAATATTTCTGGCACCTCCATGTGAATATTTCTGGTATCCCCATGTGGATATTTCTGGCACCTCCATGTGAATATTTATGATATCCCCATGTGGATATTTCTGGTATCTCCATGTGGATATTTCTGGTATCTCCATGTGGATATTTGTGGTATCTCCATGTGGATATTTGTGCTATTTCCATGGGAATATTTGTGGTATCTCTACGTGGATATTTATGGTATCGCCATGTGGATATTTGTGTTATTTTCATGGGAATATTTGTAGTATCTCCATGTGGATATTTCTGGTATCTCCATGTGTGGATATTTCTAGTAACCCCATGTAGATATTTCTGGTACTTCCATATAGCATAGTCTATCATAAAATTAAAAATATGGAATAATCCACCCCAGAGGTAAATTATATTGCCCTCGATCTGTGCCTGACTGTCTCTATAAACAAAAAAGTATGGGACAATATTGTAGTAAACTAAAAACTACATAATTATTTATCTTGAAATCTAATAGTAAAAAGCACCATATTGTGGATAAACTGTATTAATTATTTTTAAAAGTTCCTAGTTTTACCAACTATTAATGCACAAGTATAAATATCGGTTACAAATGACTAATGAAATGACCACGTAGAGGTTAGTTTTTCTTCTATGGCCGCACACCTTTCCAACACCTGATCTATAACCGAGAGGTTAGAAACGCGTAAGCATTCTCTGCTCAGGATTTTATTTATTTGTTTTATCATCATTTGATACCAATAAAGCAGCATTGTATTTTTAAAATTTCATCGTGTGCCGGACCCATCTTTACATTTCTTGGATCATTGCCTACCTCCGAAGTAGATCTCTTGTCTGAGCACCAATCAATATAAGGACGTGGTGTTTCTACTTTGCATCAGTGGTGAGCGGACCAACATTTTTTCTTGTGTTTATCAGTTATCCAATTGAGACAACCCTTTAAGTCTTAAATCTGTCACATATACTTACAGTCTTGAAAAAGACTGCTTCCCCTACCCTGGCTTACTACTTTCCCCATAACCAGTTCTTTGTTCAAAATGCCTGGCAGTGAGGTGGCATTCATTACTATCTGAAGCTTACAATGGCATGGCAGCAGCCAATCATGGCATGGCCCTGTGGATGAGACATTTTAGTGCCATGCCATGATTGACTGCCATCGTCATGTCACTGCCCAGCTTTCTAAAGATAGGAACAGCGGCTGGTGAAGCAGTGGAACCAGTCTTTTTTAAAGATTTTTATTTGTGTACAGAGGGTACAGTGAAAGGTTTTCCTTAAATTCCAAAAATATCAGAATATCAGCACATTTCACAAATATAGAACCTTTTTAAAGGGTATTCCCATCTCACACATTTATGGCATATCCATAGCATGTTCCATAAATGTCTGATGGGTGCAGGTGGGTCACTACCAGGGTCGTAACTATAGGTGGGATAGAGGTAACAATCGCACCTAGGTCCTAGAGTTTGAGAATGCCCAAAGGTCCCTTTGCTCCATGATGAGAAAAAGACTCATAGTGATGTGTGATAGGTAGGGGTGGCCTTGCCAAAGATTTAGCATTAGGGCCCAGGAGCTACTCCCTGGTTACTACGAACAACTAGTAAATCTACAGGACTTATATATACGTCCTGTAGAGTTCTATACAGACCACTAAGATGTATTAGCAATTAGCAAATAAAAATACACATGGTACACATTTGACATGCACATTACACCCCTTAGGAGGACTTGAGGGACCCCAACAAATCACGTGTCATTTCTAATTCTGGTGTCTTCCTGTGTCAGTGGGTCATTTGGACCCACTCAGCCACCAGATCCCGGGTACTGCCACTGCACCTTATAGCTGTGACCACACCATGTTTGACAACCCAAATGAGCTGGTAGACAATTGACATAAGACAAAATATGCAACTGAATAAATCAGTCAATGATAAAAATGAGTTAATGCATTAGTCAATACATTTATGGTATTATGCCTTGACCTCTGGCTCTTACGCCACTGGTGGCCACATTAAATTGCTTCTGATGCAAATACAGATGCAATGTCATCCAAACCCTCTATGATAGATTCCCAAATGAAGAATTTGCACTTACATTTAAATTATTATTGCAACACATCAATCATGCCAACGGAATGAATAATGAGGAGCTGATATTGACATCCCCGTGCAGCAGCGAGTGGTTAGAACAGGAAGCAATGGAGTAATATGCATCAACCCTGTATATTATTGATAATCACCTGGCTTCCACATCAGACATCCGAAGGTTTGACTGGCGTTGTTTGTGTCTGCAATTCAGAGCCCCAATGATAATCAATGAAAATACCTATAAATAAACCTTAAATAGACAATACGTCAGGACAAGATGGACATCTTTAGCTGTGTTTGCTTTTGGCTTTTAAATCATAGCCAAAAATTTAAATGAGCGGATTCAACTAGGATAGGGATCAATGCTGCTAGGAATAGAAGACAGAAGCGTTAGCTATAATCTGTTTGCCTCATAACAACCTCTAAAAGAGAAGCTCCGAAATTGCTGGAAAACATACTAGCTAAAAGTGTGTCTTAGGGCATGCCCCCACGTGGCGGATTTCCTCCGCAACTGTCCGCATCAATGCCGCACCTAATCCGGGTTGCGGATTACGGCTGCGGATCTGCCCAAAATGTGCAGTAAATTGATGCGGACTAGCTGCTGCGGACTGCGGAAAAAGTGCTTCCCTTCTCTCTATCAGTGCAGGATAGAGAGAAGGGACAGCACTTTCCCTAGTGAAAGTAAACGAATTTCATACTTACCGGCCGTTGTCTTGGTGACGCGTCCCCCTTTCGGCATCCAGCCCGACCTTCCTGGATGACGCGGCAGTCCATGTGACCGCTGCAGCCTGTGATTGGCTGCAGCCATCACTTAGACTGAAACGTCATCCTGGGAAGCTGGACTGGAGACAGAAGCAGGGAGTTCTCGGTAAGTATGAACTTCTATTCTTTTACAGGTTGCTGTATATTGGGATCGGTAGTCACTATCCAGGGTGCAGAAACAGTTACTGCCGATCGCTTAACTCTTTCAGCACCCTGGACAGTGACTATTTACTGACGTCTCCTAGCAACGCTCCCGTAATTCCGGGTTGCGGATTACGGCTGCGGATCTGCCCAAAATGTGCAGTAAATTGATGCGGACTAGCTGCTGCGGACTGCGGAAAAAGTGCTTCCCTTCTCTCTATCAGTGCAGGATAGAGAGAAGGGACAGCACTTTCCCTAGTGAAAGTAAACGAATTTCATACTTACCGGCTGTTGTCTTGGTGACGCGTCCCCCTTTCGGCATCCAGCCCGACCTTCCTGGATGACGCGGCAGTCCATGTGACCGCTGCAGCCTGTGATTGGCTGCAGCCATCACTTAGACTGAAACGTCATCCTGGGAAGCTGGACTGGAGACAGAAGCAGGGAGTTCTCGGTAAGTATGAACTTCTATTCTTTTACAGGTTGCTGTATATTGGGATCGGTAGTCACTATCCAGGGTGCAGAAACAGTTACTGCCGATCGCTTAACTCTTTCAGCACCCTGGACAGTGACTATTTACTGACGTCTCCTAGCAACGCTCCCGTAATTCCGGGAGCCCCATTGACTTACTCAGTCTGGCTGTAGACCTAGAAATACATAGGTCCAGCCAGAATGAAGAAATGTCATGTTAAAAAAGCAAGACGCATCCGCAGCGCACATAACATGTGCATGACAGCTGCGGACTTCATTGCGGAATTTAGAATCTCCATTGAAGTCAATGGAGAAATTCCGCCATGAGTCCGCAACCAGTTCGCTACTGCTCCGCAACAGACAGAGCATGCTGCAGACACCAAATTCCGCTCCGCAGCCTATGCTCCGCAGCGGAATTTTACGCATCGTCTAAACGAACACTTCTAAATTTAAGTGGAAGTCAATGGAGAAACGGCTCCGCTGCGGATTAACGCTGCGGAGTGTCCGCAGCGGAATTCAAGTGAAATTCCGCCACGTGTGAACCCAGCCTAAGGCCTGATTTACACGAGCGTGTGCGTTTTGCGCGCGCAAAAAACGCTGTGTTTTGCGCGCGCAAAAGGCACTTGGCAGCTCCGTGTGTCATCCGTGTATGATGCGCGGCTGCGTGATTTTCGCGCAGCCGCCATCATAGAGATGAGGCTAGTCGACGCCCGTCACTGTCTAAGGTGCAGAAAGAGCTAACTGATCGGCAGTAACTCTTTCAGCACCCTCGACAGTGAATGCCGAACACAATATACACCAACCTGTGAATAAAAAAAGACTTTCATACTTACCAAGAACTTCCTGCTTCCCCCAGTCCGGGCTCCCGGCCGTTGCCTTGGTGACGCGTCCCTCTCTTGTCATCCGGCCCCACCTCCCAGGATGACGCCGCAGTCCATGAGACCGCTGCAGCCTGTGATTGGCTGCAGCCTGTGCTTGGCCTGTGATTGGCTGCAGCTGTCACTTGGACTGAACTGTCATCCCGGGAGGTCGGACCGGAGTTATCGGTAAGTCAGAACGTCTTTTTTTTTTTACAGGTTCATGGATTTTCGGAGCGGAAGTCACTGTCCATGGTGCTGAACCAGTTTAACGCTTTCAGCACCGTGGACAGTGACTGTCTCCTGACGTCGCGTACCCGAACATTTTTTACCGGTTTCGGTCAAAACGAGTTTGGCCGAACCCGGTGAAGTTCGGTGCGCTCATCTCGAATTTGACACTCCGTTTGGATGTTTGTAAACAGAAAAGCACGTGTTGCTTTTCTGTTTACATTCAGGAGTTTGACAGCTCTTGCGCGAATCACGCAGTTCGCACGGAAGTGCTTCCGTGCGGCATGCGTGGTTTTCACACACCCATTGACTTCAATGGGTGCGTGAGTGCGCGAAAAACGCACGATTATAGAACATGTCGTGAGTTTTTTTCTGCGCACACGCGTTGAGCGCAATTCACGCATCGTCTAAACTGCCCCATTGACTAATATAGGTGCGTACGACATGCGTGCAAAGCACGCGCGTCGCACGCGCGTATATTACGTTCGTGTAAATGAGGCCTTACTCTGGAAGACCCATCATGTCTATGCATTTTATCAATAGCCTATTGGTTTTAATCTGAACTGTGTAATACGTAATTTCACCTGTGGTGGCACTGCAGGGTAATTAAACTCTTGCTGCCAGGTTCCTCCACAGATTACAGCTGATCACTGGGGGTATCAGCAGCAGGAAAACTTGTGATCAGCTTTTAGTTGGGGGACCCTTCTAACAAAAAAAGATTGTTCAAAGTGGACAACTGCTTTAAATAATATCACTTGTAGAGTATTTTATTAAACTCGGCTGCTTAGGCATGAACATCAGGTTATCATGTCTTATGTTTTTGTTTTTTTTCTTACTAATTGTATATTGACTATGCCTCCTGATATCCCCCATGCTAGAACATCAAAGAGCCCCGGTTCATGTTATACACTAACATACATGGACAATATGAGTTCTATCTACAAATTAAGTGTGAATTTGTCATTTGTGCTATTCATGTACCTCAATGATGATGTCATTAAATTCTAGAACACAGATGACATATTTGTATAAAATAATAATAATAATGATAATAATAATAATAATAATAATAATAATAAAAAAGTACAATATGAAAACTCCTCAGCTGCAAACTTTCAGAAAAATAAGCAAAGCAATGGAAATGATCTACAAAGTACCACTATGTCATTGCTATGTAGATCTAGTGTAATCTTTCCTCTATGAGGGTAACAGACACATTACCGGGATGCCACAAGGTCTGAGCATCTAGACTAAGCCACAGCATTGTCTTGGGGTTTGAGCAGGGGTGGTTTTGGAGGTATGGCCAGCTAATCAGGGGTGGGGTTAGGGTGGGACTTACATCCAGCATTATGGAATGGTACACTGCCTGTCTCATAAGTCACGTCCTATCCATGATAGTTTATTATATAGATTTAGAATACTCTATAAGCAAATGTTGTTGAAAAGTGTCACAAATAGCACTGATTGTGCTTTCTCGCGGCTCTTGATTTCTGGACATTGTCCCAGCCTGTTTCCTGACTGTTTATTGTCTGCCATCTGTCCTTCAACCCGTCTACCGTTGTGACCGAACTCTGCCGACCTTGACCTTCTGCCAGCCTAATTGCGGTGATCGTACTCCGCCCGTCCTGACTTCTGCCTCCCTGATGTAGGACTTCGCCTGCTACTAATGTACTAATCTCAAATTTTTATCACATGGGATCACAGAATATTTAAGCTTTCGGCTTATATGTTTAAATCACTTTTGTAAAATTAAGCAATGTGTCATAAGTTTATAACAGCATATATTTATAGCAATAACATTAAACCAAGTGACGATGCCTCCAGTATCGCAAGTCAGGTTGTGGTAATACCTCATGAGCATCCATTCTACCTTCTATAAATACTGTGACTCTATAGAGGTGAGAATTCTTGTAGAAACACCTAGGAATGTTTTGTGATATTCCATTTTTGAATGCAAATTCATCTGGAGATGACAGTAAATTGGGTATGATTAGACATCTCTAGAAGGAAAGTTTTAAATAATGTGAAGCAGAATATCTTACAGAACTTATTAGAAGCCATGTCATCTTTTAAAATGTCGAGAAAGTTGTCATTGATCTACACATATTAAATTACACTTTTTATTTTCCAAATGTTTCAGGAAAATAATTATTATAGCACTACTAAAAATAAAAATAATAAAAATAATAATAATATTAAAAATAATAAAAAAACTACTACTAATAACACTATTAATAATAGTATAAAAATAATAATAAACATATTACTGCTACTAATAATAATAATACAGAAGACAAAAAATGGCGACAGCACCCTGCAACACTAATGCCACCTAAACCACTAAATATAAATAAATATGCACTAAAGCTAAATCTACTTACAAATAGGGAGGTTCTTAGTGCACATTTTGATCAAAAAGTGTTAGCCCACCTGCCACGACAAGGCGACCTCTGTAAGGTGGGTACCTACGCTGCACATACACCCAGAACTGGGACTAAGCCTACATATATACCTGGGGATGGTAGGATCCAGCATTGAACTGATTAAAATCACCCAGGGCAGAGTGGGAGGAGTGCAAGAACAACAAGTGGAGGCAGTCACTAACCCCACATATATGGATCACATAAACAGAACAAAAAGTTGAACAGCACATTCCAACTAAATGATACAAAATGTATGCAGGTGCAAGAACACCTGTGACTGCAGAAATACAGCAGACAAAAAATGGCGACAGCACCCTGCAACACTAATGCCACCTAAACCACTAAATATAAATAAATATGCACTAAAGCTAAATCTACTTACAAATAGGGAGGTTCTTAGTGCACATTTTGATCAAAAAGTGTTAGCCCACCTGCCACGACAAGGCGACCTCTGTAAGGTGGGTACCTACGCTGCACATACACCCAGAACTGGGACTAAGCCTACATATATACCTGGGGATGGTAGGATCCAGCATTGAACTGATTAAAATCACCCAGGGCAGAGTGGGAGGAGTGCAAGAACAACAAGTGGAGGCAGTCACTAACCCCACATATATGGATCACATAAACAGAACAAAAAGTTGAACAGCACATTCCAACTAAATGATACAAAATGTATGCAGGTGCAAGAACACCTGTGACTGCAGAAATACAGCAGACAAAAAATGGCGACAGCACCCTGCAACACTAATGCCACCTAAACCACTAAATATAAATAAATATGCACTAAAGCTAAATCTACTTACAAATAGGGAGGTTCTTAGTGCACATTTTGATCAAAAAGTGTTAGCCCACCTGCCACGACAAGGCGACCTCTGTAAGGTGGGTACCTACGCTGCACATACACCCAGAACTGGGACTAAGCCTACATATATACCTGGGGATGGTAGGATCCAGCATTGAACTGATTAAAATCACCCAGGGCAGAGTGGGAGGAGTGCAAGAACAACAAGTGGAGGCAGTCACTAACCCCACATATATGGATCACATAAACAGAACAAAAAGTTGAACAGCACATTCCAACTAAATGATACAAAATGTATGCAGGTGCAAGAACACCTGTGACTGCAGAAATACAGCAGACAAAAAATGGCGACAGCACCCTGCAACACTAATGCCACCTAAACCACTAAATATAAATAAATATGCACTAAAGCTAAATCTACTTACAAATAGGGAGGTTCTTAGTGCACATTTTGATCAAAAAGTGTTAGCCCACCTGCCACGACAAGGCGACCTCTGTAAGGTGGGTACCTACGCTGCACATACACCCAGAACTGGGACTAAGCCTACATATATACCTGGGGATGGTAGGATCCAGCATTGAACTGATTAAAATCACCCAGGGCAGAGTGGGAGGAGTGCAAGAACAACAAGTGGAGGCAGTCACTAACCCCACATATATGGATCACATAAACAGAACAAAAAGTTGAACAGCACATTCCAACTAAATGATACAAAATGTATGCAGGTGCAAGAACACCTGTGACTGCAGAAATACAGCAGACAAAAAATGGCGACAGCACCCTGCAACACTAATGCCACCTAAACCACTAAATATAAATAAATATGCACTAAAGCTAAATCTACTTACAAATAGGGAGGTTCTTAGTGCACATTTTGATCAAAAAGTGTTAGCCCACCTGCCACGACAAGGCGACCTCTGTAAGGTGGGTACCTACGCTGCACATACACCCAGAACTGGGACTAAGCCTACATATATACCTGGGGATGGTAGGATCCAGCATTGAACTGATTAAAATCACCCAGGGCAGAGTGGGAGGAGTGCAAGAACAACAAGTGGAGGCAGTCACTAACCCCACATATATGGATCACATAAACAGAACAAAAAGTTGAACAGCACATTCCAACTAAATGATACAAAATGTATGCAGGTGCAAGAACACCTGTGACTGCAGAAATACAGCAGACAAAAAATGGCGACAGCACCCTGCAACACTAATGCCACCTAAACCACTAAATATAAATAAATATGCACTAAAGCTAAATCTACTTACAAATAGGGAGGTTCTTAGTGCACATTTTGATCAAAAAGTGTTAGCCCACCTGCCACGACAAGGCGACCTCTGTAAGGTGGGTACCTACGCTGCACATACACCCAGAACTGGGACTAAGCCTACATATATACCTGGGGATGGTAGGATCCAGCATTGAACTGATTAAAATCACCCAGGGCAGAGTGGGAGGAGTGCAAGAACAACAAGTGGAGGCAGTCACTAACCCCACATATATGGATCACATAAACAGAACAAAAAGTTGAACAGCACATTCCAACTAAATGATACAAAATGTATGCAGGTGCAAGAACACCTGTGACTGCAGAAATACAGCAGACAAAAAATGGCGACAGCACCCTGCAACACTAATGCCACCTAAACCACTAAATATAAATAAATATGCACTAAAGCTAAATCTACTTACAAATAGGGAGGTTCTTAGTGCACATTTTGATCAAAAAGTGTTAGCCCACCTGCCACGACAAGGCGACCTCTGTAAGGTGGGTACCTACGCTGCACATACACCCAGAACTGGGACTAAGCCTACATATATACCTGGGGATGGTAGGATCCAGCATTGAACTGATTAAAATCACCCAGGGCAGAGTGGGAGGAGTGCAAGAACAACAAGTGGAGGCAGTCACTAACCCCACATATATGGATCACATAAACAGAACAAAAAGTTGAACAGCACATTCCAACTAAATGATACAAAATGTATGCAGGTGCAAGAACACCTGTGACTGCAGAAATACAGCAGACAAAAAATGGCGACAGCACCCTGCAACACTAATGCCACCTAAACCACTAAATATAAATAAATATGCACTAAAGCATATTTATTTATATTTAGTGGTTTAGGTGGCATTAGTGTTGCAGGGTGCTGTCGCCATTTTTTGTCTGCTGTATTTCTGCAGTCACAGGTGTTCTTGCACCTGCATACATTTTGTATCATTTAGTTGGAATGTGCTGTTCAACTTTTTGTTCTGTTTATGTGATCCATATATGTGGGGTTAGTGACGGCCTCCACTTGTTGTTCTTGCACTCCTCCCACTCTGCCCTGGGTGATTTTAATCAGTTCAATGCTGGATCCTACCATCCCCAGGTATATATGTAGGCTTAGTCCCAGTTCTGGGTGTATGTGCAGCGTAGGTACCCACCTTACAGAGGTCGCCTTGTCGTGGCAGGTGGGCTAACACTTTTTGATCAAAATGTGCACTAAGAACCTCCCTATTTGTAAGTAGATTTAGCTTTAGTGCATATTTATTTATATTTAGTGGTTTAGGTGGCATTAGTGTTGCAGGGTGCTGTCGCCATTTTTTGTCTGCTGTATTTCTGCAGTCACAGGTGTTCTTGCACCTGCATACATTTTGTATCATTTAGTTGGAATGTGCTGTTCAACTTTTTGTTCTGTTTATGTGATCCATATATGTGGGGTTAGTGACTGCCTCCACTTGTTGTTCTTGCACTCCTCCCACTCTGCCCTGGGTGATTTTAATCAGTTCAATGCTGGATCCTACCATCCCCAGGTATATATGTAGGCTTAGTCCCAGTTCTGGGTGTATGTGCAGCGTAGGTACCCACCTTACAGAGGTCGCCTTGTCGTGGCAGGTGGGCTAACACTTTTTGATCAAAATGTGCACTAAGAACCTCCCTATTTGTAAGTAGATTTAGCTTTAGTGCATATTTATTTATATTTAGTGGTTTAGGTGGCATTAGTGTTGCAGGGTGCTGTCGCCATTTTTTGTCTGCTGTATTTCTGCAGTCACAGGTGTTCTTGCACCTGCATACATTTTGTATCATTTAGTTGGAATGTGCTGTTCAACTTTTTGTTCTGTTTATGTAATAATAATAATAGTAATATAATAAATGTAATAATAATAACAAATACTATTAATAATAATATAAAATAATAATAAAAATACTACTCCTAATAATAATAGTAATATAATAAATGTAATAATAATAAAAAAATACTATTAATAATAATATAAAATAATAATAAACATACTACTCCTAATAATAATAATAGTAATATTATAAACGTATAAATAATAATAATAAAATAATAATAATGAACTTTTCTGACACGTAGCAAAACACAGTTGAAAGTCAGTTATTTTGGAAAAATTAAGGCTCGGCTCACAGTGCCGTCGGAGGCTGTTTGGCAGTTCCAACACATTTTTCGACAAGAATAGAGCAGCATGCAGCACTACCCCTTCTGTCTAAATGACAGACAACATGATTGAAACCTGACAGACCCCATTAGTCAATAATAGACAAATTAAGCAACTTTGTAAACAGGCTCTGTAAACTATTCTACCGTTTTGTGCATACATCTCCTAAGCAGATCTTTGTGTCTCTCTGGTTACAGACTACGTACAAACCTTGTGTGTAGTCTGACTCCACCCATCTGTCCCCCTCTACAAACATTAGAAGAGAGGATAGATGAGAGTTACACATGACAAGTTCTGTTTGTAGTCTTTTACCAGAGAGACGCATAGTTCTGCATAGGAGCCGTATACAGAAAAACAGTAGGAGATTTTTTTAAACAAGACTATTTGCATAGTTGCTTCATTTTTTTTTTTTTTTAGATGCAATTAAAGGGTCTTATAATTTGATAGAACCCATAAATCTCAGAATTTATACACCTATTAGATTCATATTTTTACCGGGTCGTCTGATAACAACACCCCTCTATAACTGCATAGTCCTTCTCCTTTAAGAGGTGCTTAACGTATCTGAATTCCTTGCTTTCGAATGAATATATTCGTGAATTTTTCTTACTTTTTGCATTTATTAAACTGTTTTGGTTTTTTCTACCGTAGCTTAATCTCTACTGTCAGATCTCAGGCTAATTAGAGGTTAAGTAATGTGGTGATATTGTGCAGAACTGAAGCCGACAACCTCGGAGAAAGGCACATCTTCAAATTAATTTCACACTGAAATACCTACAGTACGTCTGTACTTCTCCCTGCAAACTTTATAAAAAACACAACTCTCTGAGCTGTTCAATTAACACAGAAAAGAAGTTCCATTAATTTTTTTACTGAGCATTTCATGGTAATTATGCTTTCTACCGGCATTTAGCGTTAACTGCTAGATTTCTGATATCAATGTCCTGTACGTGTTTCACAATCCAGTAATAAGATGGAAAGAACACAACTATAACAACCTGTCTAAAAAAAATATTGGGGGTCTCAGGAAGGAAATTATAGCTTGTGGGTTTTCAACCAGAATAAATTTTTTGAAGACAAATAGTCACCTCTCATGACACCTATGTTTCAGTAAATTGAGTTAACCTGTTATTTTTGTTGTGCGACAAAGTTCTAAAAACAAAAACGACTTTATATGTTCTTCAGAAGTGTGCCTTTAACCCCTTAACGACCGCCCGCTTTCTTTTGATTGCAGGCGATGCAGGTCTATAGTCTACAACGACGTCTTTTGGCTTCGTCGTAGACAAGGCTTATGAGTGCTCCTTGCAGCGCTCGTTCTCTAGGAGGCAACGAACAACTTCTGTACTTAGAGGAGCCTAGTGAATGCAGTTGGGATTGCAAAAAATTCAGACCCCAGCTGTTTAACCCTCTGATCGTCCGTGACCGCAGCATGATCAAAGGGGACTCCCCTCTTTGATCGAGTCACCGGAAATCTTATGATGCAATCGGAGACTGGGGGAACCCTGTGCAGTCAGCCTTGGGGTCCTAGAAAGGACCCCATGGCTGTTTGCTCAGTAAGCCTGCTGTTATGGCGTACTATGTGTTGTATGTATACTATGTCATAGTATACACAGTATATAGTGACACAGTATAATGTATTAGCAGGCAGGAGTATGCTAAAACATTATAAGTTATAAATAAAGTTATCCCTTCATGGATTTAAAAAAAAAAACGGAACAAAAAAATAAAAAATAGAACAAAAAAACATATTATTTTGCATTAAAAATATTTTATTGCCCGTACATTACATAAAAACAAAAACGCCTACACATATTAGGTATCTACTACCGTAATGAACTGAAGAATCAATTTAACAGGTTATTCAGCGTGAAACCTGAACGGGATAAAAAAATAACCCCTAAAAATAAAAGCAATATGACACCGTATATATATAACACATAGTGGGCCCTAACAGCAGGATTACTGAACAGACAGCCCTGGCATCTTTTGTTGGACCCCAGGGCTGACTGCAGATTGTTCCCCCAGTCTTCAATTGTGTCACTGGGTTTCCAGTGATGAGATCGAATATCGGAGTACCTTTTGATCATGCCGCGGTGATAGACTGTGGCGATCAAAGGGTTAAACAGCTGAGGTCGGAATATTTTTTTTTTATCCCAGCTGTACTCAAAAGGTTGTTCTAAGTTCAGAAGCTGTAAGTTACAGCTCCTGCTTAGAGAATGAGCGCTCACAGGAGTGCTCATATGTCTTTTCTAGAGCGACACCAAAAGACGTAGTCTGGGGACTGGGGACCCGCACCGACCTGCCATCAAAAAAAAATTGGGCGGTCGGGAAGGGGTGAACTGGCCACAGGTTTTTCCTACAGCGGCCACTGCAGGACAAATGCAGTATTACATGCTAGAAATTTTACAAGAAGGGTTGACCATGTAATACAGTACATTGACGGGCTGGTTCTGTCAATATAAAAGCCCCTCTGGCTTACAGAAATGGGTTAAAAGCAGAGGCCACCCTCTTTCTCCATGTGCCCTAATAGAGCATTTAAAAAGGGCTTTCTTTATTAGATTACCTCTTTAAGGCTAAGGCTATGTTCACACGGAGTATTTTGCAGGAGGAATGTCTGCCTCAAAATTCCGTTTGGAAGTTTGAGGCAGATTTTCCTATCCCTGCACGCCGATTTTCTCTGCGATTTTCGCGCAGTTTTTCACCCGCGGCCATTGAGCGCCGCGGGCATAAAACACCGCAAAATACGCTTTCTCTGCCTCCCATTGAAGTCAATGGGAGGTCAGAGGCGTAAACGCCAGAAGATAGGGCATGTTGCTTCTTTTTCCCACGAGGCAGTTTTACTGCTCGCGGGAAAAAGAAGCGGACGCCTCCCATTGAAATCAATGGGAGGCATTTTAGGGCCGTTTTTGCCGAGTTTTGCAACGCGGTTTCCGCGTCAAAAAACTCGGCAAAATACTCCTTGTGAACATAGCCTAAAATCGGTTTTCTCCTTTATAGGTAAAATTTTATTTCTACTGTAATTCTAGATAGTAGGAGATGGAAATGGGAGCTGGAAACTCAGCTGACTTACGTACCGTATACTGTACGCAGGAGTGATGAACAATATGTATCACTAATTAAATAATGCGCCCCCTGCGTGCTGCTGTGCTGACTTGTCCTCTTTCCAGGCAGGTTTATTAACTGAAGAGCTGAGCACTTAATTTTCTTGACCCTGGGATGGATTTATAGATTTATTGATGAGCACAATTTGTGATCAGGTCCATTAGCTGACTATGTTACCAACAGAAAAAATGTGTCATTTAATCTTTATCAAGCCGCCAACATTGTGACGGAGACCACAGGAGTATTGAAATGGTATCTTATTTTCTGCTACGCTGCAACACACAGCTCATAAAATGTTCGATCGCTGGTTTAGCAATTTCTTAACAGAAATGTCCCTGTTTGCCAGGACAGGTGCAATAGCTTTTCTGAGGTGGCGGAAAAAAAGACAACAAAAACTATAAATTTAAAGAGATACAGACACAGTAATTGTAAGCAAGCTCCCAACTAGAGATGAGCGAATTTGCTGAGATACATTTCGCGGGAGAAAGAAGCGACATGCCCTATCTTCGGGCGTTTACGCCTCTGACCTCCCATTGACTTCAATGGGAGGCAGAGAAAGTGTATTTCGCGGCGTTTTATGCCCGCGGCGCTCAATGGCCGCAGGCGAAAAACGCAGCGAAAATCGGCGTGCAGGGATAAGAAAATCTGCCTCAAACTTCCAAACGGAAGTTTGAGGCAGAAATTCCGCCTGCAAAAAAACTCAGTGTGAACATAGCCTAATGAGCATTTTTCTAAATATTTAAATGAGCCTTTATTAGACAAGTGGGAGGTAACAGCAGTGATTCTCCTGAGGTGGAGCCTCCTCACAGCCTCTGACCTGTCCTATCAGCATGAAGCTGCTTCACACAGTGTGAGAGACTGAGGCTGGGGGGAAGGGGGATCACTTCAAATAGCCATATCTCCGGCTGTGGACCACCTAGAACAGTGATCCTGGTGGCATATGAAAGAGGAGATTCTAATCTTTCACGAGGATGACAGCTGTGACACAACCGGAGATATCGCCAGTTGAAAACACAGACGGGAATGGAAGCTGTATACTAACTGATCACACTGTGTTTGCTGGGCAGGGATAGGGGAGAAGCTGAATGATGATTGGATAGCGCCATACCGAAAACATTACACCGCCCAGAGTAAAAAGAAAGAGTCACCTCCCATTTGGCTATTAGAGTCACATTCGCAAATTTAGAAAAATGCTCATAACTTTGCAAATAATAAACTTTTTTTTTTTTTAAACCAAATCACACTGTAGTTATCAGCAGAAAAGTGCCTATTAGATTAGTTAGGAGATAGGGAATTGATAAACTGGTGACAGGGTCCCTTTAAGAAGCTTTAAAGTAAGCTATTGACATGCACCATTAAAATGTATGCAATTATTATATACCAATAATAGACAGGCAGCGCGATTCTGACTTTAAGCCATTAGTGAATACAGGTTTGAAACACGATATATATTGCTCAATACAAAGGAAGCTGTAGAAAGAGGGAGACGGCCTTGAGACGAATACAAGAATTTACCAGAAACGGGAGTCTGGGCCGAGAGAAACGATTCATAACTGATAAGAATTCCATCAAAGACTTGCGTATTGTAGATGCCATGATGTTAATGCTACAAATAACAAACACCCCATTAATCCATACGGAAAAGGAATTAATTCACAAAAGTAGGGTTCAACATATGCGAAAGGAGTTATGCAAAGTATTCCCCTCATCCTGCAGGTAATATTACCGCTGTCAGCATTAATAAGCCATGAGCGTCTGGAGACATTTTATTTTCCAATTAAACGCCGTGTTTTATGGTTGAGTCTTGAGACTGTTTTATGATATCAGACGCTCCTGTGGTCTGACACAACTAATATTAACCACTCCCAAGTTGCCCGTAAGGTTGGAATATCCTTTGGTATCTCAGTCTCTGATTATACAATAGGATTAATTGATCAACCCTCGGTTGGGAGTCGTTAGGGATAGCAAATATAAATAAATAATCCGGATTTACATTTCACGCAATTACCGTCTCCTGTTTCATGCTGGGAATCGTAATCAGGTATTTGCATGGCCCACACTAATGAGAAAATAATAGATTACAGCTTTTTGTATTTAGCAAAAAAATGCACATAGGGATTTTCTGGCTAGAGTACGAGATGAGGAGTTAACCTATTAATGATAGGAAGCTCAATGACCATCAGGTTGTGTAAAGCCAGCAGAAATTTCAGCGAGAAAGCACGTGATGTATTGTAATACCAGAATCTTTTTTTTATATATGTGAACTTTTTTTTTTTCAATTAAAAAATAAAGCAGGCTCGGCTATTTCCATAACTCCCTTAGGAATGAATGGAGAGAGCCGCGCACATGTGCTGCCACTTATCCGTTTATTCTCTGCTTGTGTTTGTGACCTATCATTCCAAATCTTGCAATATTTATCACATTTATGTTCAATTGACCGTCATACTTTTTTTTATATCGACTTATAATATCAATAAAAAAAAAATCCTTAAAGGTTCACAATAGGTCGACACTTCCTGTCACTTTTCAGCTTGTGCTGTGTACATTGGGGGCAGGGTCAACAGTCATCTCATCATCAGAGGAGGAGAGTATTAATAGGTGATGGGGACAACTAAGCTGCTCCTCTCTCCTCCCTTTCTCTGCACCAGGAACAATGTTAGGGCTTATTCAGACGAACGTGATATACGTCCGTGCAACACGAGTGATTTTCACGCGCCTCGCACGGACCTATATTAGTCTATGGGGCCGTGCAGACAGTCATCTCATCATCAGAGGAGGAGAGTATTAATAGGTGATGAGGACAACTCAGCTGCTCCTCCCTCCTCCCCCTCTCTGCACCAGGGACAATGTTAGGGTGTGGCAAACTGGGCAATGGGCCAAGCCTCAATTTCCAATGGGGCTCCCGAGGACTAGACACTCATAAGCTTCCTACTACAGCATCAAGCCTGGATAGGAGTAACAAGCAATTATTTTACTACCCTACACCACCAGGGACATAACCATGAACCCCTGCAGTGTCATAGACCACTAGGGACTTTACTATTAACCCCTTCACTATATAGACATTGAATTGAGGTATTTTCTTTTTATTTTGCCACTGAATGGCAGTATAGTGTGGGAAATATATGGTGTTATGTGGACACTATATGGTAGTAATATTTGGATACTCTTTGGAGAAATTATTTAGGTATTGTATTCCTGTATTGGGTATAAAGATTTGGATACAAAGTGCATATGTATCCCTGAAGGGGGGTTCTATAATACTGGCACTGTCATGTCACAGACTATTAGAAGTTTATAGGTTGTTTTCCAACTATTTTATGATGTCCAAGTGCGTGCTGTAAAGCAAATCCCTGAAGCAGCTAAGTCAATATAGCTTCCCCTAAAATCATGTAAAGAACAAACAAACTAAAGGAATAAATATATACCTAGAAAAAAAACAGTGCCACACCTGTCCACAGGTTGTGTCCGGAATTGCAGGTCAACTCCTCTGAACTGAAGGGTTTTGAGCTGCAATACTACTTACAAACTGTTCAACCACTGTAATAAAACTTTTATCCTGAATAGTTCCGCAACGTTCTAATATGCAGTACTTTGTATTTCAATGTCTCTCCGTTTTCAAAATCTCAGCTTGCTGTCAGTGAATGGTGACATTCTTGTTTACATCCAGAGACTGAAAACACAACTTGATATATTCATGCTCACATCTGAATCTTTACAATGAATACTAAATATTACAAACATAGCAGGACAGTCTATATTCCCTATTAGTGGAGTCCACCACCCAGGACCTGTTAGCCAAAGTGAACAGCTGCTATAAAGAGTGGCTCCTGCTCTGAAGGACTTAATGTGGCTATGTATTACATGATTGGCCATTCATTTGAATGTGCGCTATGTAGTACCACATTTCCTCTTGGGGGTTTCAATTACCACATTGCCATGGGTTTCATCAGCTGGACATGTAATGATTGGCTGATTTATGGGCAGGCTGCATTCTTAAAGGGGTCGTCTAGTTGAGGTAACCCCTTAAAATAATTTTGCTGGCTATGAGATTGGTCTTACAGAGAGTGATATTAGGGAGTGGTGGTATTCTATTTGGCGCATGTCCAGTAAATTTTGCACCATTTCTAAAGCAGGAAAATGGCAGCTCGGAAATAGGAGTCCGGGGCAATGGGCCAATTTGCCAGTCTCTTAAATCAGCCCTGAGGGCATGACATATACTTTTGTGGGTATAGGAAGATCATGTTCTGTTATTACATAGAGAACATTGTTTAAGAGGTGGATGCTGCCGTCTGCTATTCATGTTCAAGGGCATCAACACAATGCGTAGACTATGCTCATCAAACACCACTAAATTGGAGTCATCTCACCTGCCAAAAAAATGTTCACGCACCATATTCCTGAAATGGTGAGCGATTCATCACTCCCACAAAATGATATCAGTTACTTTATTGTTAATATCGTTACAGTATGATGAGATATTGCGGCTGAATTATACTGTACGTTACCTTGTAGGTCAACAATTCATTTTAAAGGGGAATGTCTCTGAAAATAAATAAAATAGAAGGCTCTAACAAAGTGGTCCTGCTGATAGGACATGCACTGTCCCTGAGATATACCGTACCATCTGTTAGTCTTGGCATCGAGCGCTCCGCAGGCGGTATAAAGAGCATAGACAATAGCACAGCTATATCTTGTCAGGCAAACACTAGGTATATACAGAATACAGATGTCTGGCTAGATACGGATATTTCTTTCTAATAATACAATGAGGCAGATTTATTAATAATGTCCTAAATTTAGAAGGTTTAACAACTGAACAGGCAGTCAGATGGTGCGCCAATTTGATCACAGTGGTGCACGATGTATGATAAATTTGGCGCATCTTGCTTGATATGTTAGAAATTTTTCTCTTCCTTACACCACCTCTTAGGCCCCATGAACACGACCATAGATTTCGTCCGTAATTGCAGACCGTAATTAAGTCACTTCTATTGACCACGAACACCTTCCCGTATATTTGTGGGAAGGTGTCCGGGCCTTAGAAGCCCTTTACAAAAGATAGGACATTTCCTATCTTTTTATGGACCATGCTCCCATATGTATGGGAGGACAGGTCGAAAATGCGGGTGGCTGTCCGTAGCCGCCAGCAGCTGGCCGTGCCTGTCATCGCGGACCGAGATTATGGGCATGGTCATGTGCATGGGGCCTTAGCTGGCTTACTTTAGACCGCATTATAAACCGTGCTCCTTTTCAATAATCCAGTTTTTTGGTGTAAATTGAGATAGAAATCTGGTGCACTTCGCTCAGTTAATTTCCTCCAATGTGTTAAGACGTTATATATAGATCATTAGGCTGTGTTCACATCAGCGTTGTGATTCTGTTGAGGGGTTCCGTCGGAACTTTCCATCAGGGGAACCCCTCAACGGAAAGCCAAACGGAAACCATAGCTTCCGTTTGCATCACCATTGATCTAAATGGTGATGGATACTTTGCTAAGGCTTTGTTCACATCTGCGTCGGGACTCTGTTCATTGGTTCCGTCTGAACTTTCCATCAGGGGAACCCATGAACAGAATCCAAACTGAAACAAACGAAAACCATAGGTTTCCGTTTGCATCACCATTGATTTCAATGGTGACGGGTACGGTGCAAATGGAATCAGTTTGTCACCGTTGTTTAAGGGTTCCGTCGTTTTGACGGAATCAATACCGTAGTCGACTGCGCTATTCATTCCATCAAGACGATGGAACACTTAACAAACGGAGACCATTTGCACCGGATCCGTTATTGTTGAAATCAATGATGATGCACACGGAAACCTATGGTTTCCGTTTGTTTCAGTTTGGATTCCGTTCCTCTATTCCGATCTCCAAGGAGAGCCAAGGAAAGCCAATGGTAGATGTGGGGGCTGACCCAGCAATCAGTGAGGATTTCAGTGCCCGGATACTTGGACATTGATCACAACTTCTAGTATGTCATAGGAACTTGTTAGACGTTGTGATTGGTGGGGTCATGGTAATGAGAACCCTATTATTGCTAGGACAAAGGGTGGCACCCTATTGCATTGTATTCCCCAGAATTCCTTGGAGAGCTGAGTATGTACCATAGTATGTAGATCTCTAAGAAGAGCCGAGGAAAGCCAATGGTAGATGAGGGGGGGGGGTGAAAACCAGCGATTGGTCAGGATTTCTGTGCCCGGATGCTTGGACACCGATGACAACCTCTACCAAGACTTTGTTGTAGTTATTACTCAATTTATAGAAAACAATGTCACCATGGTTCAGATCAAAGCTTAATTGGGAAGCTTGGCAGAAGTCAACACCTACCATGCTTATTTTTAAAGGACATGTGGGCCATTATGGAGTCGTAGCCCCCAAAATCCAATTGTTGGGCCTACATTATGTTATAGGGTATTAGCAGGCCAAGACTACCATTCGCTAGTAGAGAGAAACATCATTGAATCTTCAAGTGAATTGATAGTTGTAGTCACATGTTTGTTAGCTCAGCCAGCAAAATGTCTGACTTTACAAGAAGACTCCGCGGGATGCCTCCTTCAAGAAGAGGAAATGTCAGTGCACTGACAATAGATCCAAGTTTTGAATTTGTCACAAAAAAATTTCATTTCAGAAGACTTTTCGAGAATAATTTCGTTTGATAGTTAATGAGCCTTCCGTTACGTAAAGATCAAGATAAATCAAAGTTTGTCTGTTATTCCTACTGTTTTCCCATTAAGCTCAGTTGAGTGGGTTTGTCAGCTCGGCAGCAGATTTACCCTCTGGGCCCGGGTGTTAAATGTGTGAAACATGATTAGCAAGTTTGAATCCATTGCAAAGAGATAAAGAGATGAATTCTTACAACGAGTCATTGTATCATCGCACAATTATGGGCAGGATCATACACATCCTACATGGTGTGAACACAAAATATCTTGTTTGGTATTTTAGCTTCAAATTATCACATTAGGTTCTTAACTCGTATGACATAAATATGTATCAGTGTAGCACTTTATTAACCCTTTTGGTCCAAGTCAATAAGTAGTCATTAGAAACAAGCAACATCGATCAGGGGATGCACTGTCCCTGAGATATACCGTACCATCTGTTAGTCTTGGCATCGAGCGCTCCGCAGGCGGTATAAAGAGCATAGACAATAGCACAGCTATATCTTGTCAGGCAAACACTAGGTATATACAGAATACAGATGTCTGGCTAGATACGGATATTTCTTTCTAATAATACAATGAGGCAGATTTATTAATAATGTCCTAAATTTAGAAGGTTTAACAACTGAACAGGCAGTCAGATGGTGCGCCAATTTGATCACAGTGGTGCACGATGTATGATAAATTTGGCGCATCTTGCTTGATATGTTAGAAATTTTTCTCTTCCTTACACCACCTCTTAGGCCCCATGAACACGACCATAGATTTCGTCCGTAATTGCAGACCGTAATTAAGTCACTTCTATTGACCACGAACACCTTCCCGTATATTTGTGGGAAGGTGTCCGGGCCTTAGAAGCCCTTTACAAAAGATAGGACATTTCCTATCTTTTTATGGACCATGCTCCCATATGTATGGGAGGACAGGTCGAAAATGCGGGTGGCTGTCCGTAGCCGCCAGCAGCTGGCCGTGCCTGTCATCGCGGACCGAGATTATGGGCATGGTCATGTGCATGGGGCCTTAGCTGGCTTACTTTAGACCGCATTATAAACCGTGCTCCTTTTCAATAATCCAGTTTTTTGGTGTAAATTGAGATAGAAATCTGGTGCACTTCGCTCAGTTAATTTCCTCCAATGTGTTAAGACGTTATATATAGATCATTAGGCTGTGTTCACATCAGCGTTGTGATTCTGTTGAGGGGTTCCGTCGGAACTTTCCATCAGGGGAACCCCTCAACGGAAAGCCAAACGGAAACCATAGCTTCCGTTTGCATCACCATTGATCTAAATGGTGATGGATACTTTGCTAAGGCTTTGTTCACATCTGCGTCGGGACTCTGTTCATTGGTTCCGTCTGAACTTTCCATCAGGGGAACCCATGAACAGAATCCAAACTGAAACAAACGAAAACCATAGGTTTCCGTTTGCATCACCATTGATTTCAATGGTGACGGGTACGGTGCAAATGGAATCAGTTTGTCACCGTTGTTTAAGGGTTCCGTCGTTTTGACGGAATCAATACCGTAGTCGACTGCGCTATTCATTCCATCAAGACGATGGAACACTTAACAAACGGAGACCATTTGCACCGGATCCGTTATTGTTGAAATCAATGATGATGCACACGGAAACCTATGGTTTCCGTTTGTTTCAGTTTGGATTCCGTTCCTCTATTCCGATCTCCAAGGAGAGCCAAGGAAAGCCAATGGTAGATGTGGGGGCTGACCCAGCAATCAGTGAGGATTTCAGTGCCCGGATACTTGGACATTGATCACAACTTCTAGTATGTCATAGGAACTTGTTAGACGTTGTGATTGGTGGGGTCATGGTAATGAGAACCCTATTATTGCTAGGACAAAGGGTGGCACCCTATTGCATTGTATTCCCCAGAATTCCTTGGAGAGCTGAGTATGTACCATAGTATGTAGATCTCTAAGAAGAGCCGAGGAAAGCCAATGGTAGATGAGGGGGGGGGGTGAAAACCAGCGATTGGTCAGGATTTCTGTGCCCGGATGCTTGGACACCGATGACAACCTCTACCAAGACTTTGTTGTAGTTATTACTCAATTTATAGAAAACAATGTCACCATGGTTCAGATCAAAGCTTAATTGGGAAGCTTGGCAGAAGTCAACACCTACCATGCTTATTTTTAAAGGACATGTGGGCCATTATGGAGTCGTAGCCCCCAAAATCCAATTGTTGGGCCTACATTATGTTATAGGGTATTAGCAGGCCAAGACTACCATTCGCTAGTAGAGAGAAACATCATTGAATCTTCAAGTGAATTGATAGTTGTAGTCACATGTTTGTTAGCTCAGCCAGCAAAATGTCTGACTTTACAAGAAGACTCCGCGGGATGCCTCCTTCAAGAAGAGGAAATGTCAGTGCACTGACAATAGATCCAAGTTTTGAATTTGTCACAAAAAAATTTCATTTCAGAAGACTTTTCGAGAATAATTTCGTTTGATAGTTAATGAGCCTTCCGTTACGTAAAGATCAAGATAAATCAAAGTTTGTCTGTTATTCCTACTGTTTTCCCATTAAGCTCAGTTGAGTGGGTTTGTCAGCTCGGCAGCAGATTTACCCTCTGGGCCCGGGTGTTAAATGTGTGAAACATGATTAGCAAGTTTGAATCCATTGCAAAGAGATAAAGAGATGAATTCTTACAACGAGTCATTGTATCATCGCACAATTATGGGCAGGATCATACACATCCTACATGGTGTGAACACAAAATATCTTGTTTGGTATTTTAGCTTCAAATTATCACATTAGGTTCTTAACTCGTATGACATAAATATGTATCAGTGTAGCACTTTATTAACCCTTTTGGTCCAAGTCAATAAGTAGTCATTAGAAACAAGCAACATCGATTTCACAATTTTTTTATGTTGTACATCATTTTCCAGAAATATTGCTATCACTTGATGTTCCAAGTCAATGTTTAAAAAATAAATTAAAAAAATGTCCCTATGAGCTAGTAAGATTCTATGGCTTGTAAACCTAGGGGTAAGGGATTGCCGTACGAAGAGGAAAAATAAATTGGGGCATCTCCCTAATGCTGGTTAACCCACCACCACCATCACTTAATCCTTGGACAAGAAGGACCAGAGGCCGTTTTCGCCCTTTTTTGAACCATTGGTGTTTCTCTTGGGTCAATGACCTTTTCCAGTGCTTGAGGAGTCCTACACTGCCAATGGGTAAGGGAGATTAAGCAATTCTAAGTTGGGGTGCCATTTATCTGTGGGTTCCATATGTTAGGGGCATAAGCTTCCCCAAATGGATGTCTACATCAGAGGTGTAGCAAGGCTTTCATTCACCCACGATTTGCTGCCCTTTGTCCTGTATCTAAATACTTTGGCCAGAGTGCCACCCAGCACTCGGGTACATGCCCCCCTTCATCCCACGCTGTGCTCTAGGTCTACATACTCCATGTATATATGTATTGTGCTACCTATGATATTAATTCACAATAGGTGAAATAGGGCTCCGGATCCTTGCACAGAAAATGCCTTAATGAATAAATGTAGCTCTGCGCTAAAACGAATCTTACGTAATCGCATTAATTTACACAGAGATATAAAATGTACAGTTAGTTACAATATAACATTTTCTTTTTGTTTTTCTCAAGCCTCCTTAATTTCTTCTCCATAGGAAAACTTGACAGGTAAATGATCATCTTTTATTTTTATGAGCCCATTAAACAACGTTAAGTAGTGCAGTGTTGCTTTCTCTTTTCCATTGTTGCCAGTTTGCATATATTTCCTTTTTGTCTGCAGTGATTTGGTAATTCAGTTCTCCAATTAATGATTTCTTCTTTTACCTTCCGTGCTACAGTTTTGCATTCACATTACTTTTGGGTAAAGAACTGTAAAATTCTGGAAAGAAGAAAAAAAATAAAGTTGTGTGATGAGAATATTATTAGTTGTGCAAAAACCTACTATCTGCGGCTCCCTGAAAATGTTATTTACTTAGACTCTTCAACATGTTCTAATTCCTCGGGTCCTAAAGGCTAAAACTGTACTGGACCTGAAGGGGTTAATGCATGTATGCTGAATGCTCTTGTTTAGAATCCATGTATTAAGACCTTCAGGTCCGGGACAGTTTTATATTTTAGGACCCATTTTTTTTGTTTTGGCCTATTCCCATTTTGATCATCATAGTTTTTTTTATTGTTTGCTCCGGCATGGCTGTATGACAAGTTGTACTTTGTTTGGGGTACACACATGTTAGCATTTAATATTTCTGAATTTATAATATGGGGAAATGTAGAAAAAAATTATTTTGGCTTGTTTTTAATTTTTTTTTATGCTGTTTGCCAATCATATTAAATAGTGTTATAAAGTTATTGTACAGGTGGTTACGTTTTTGGAGATACCAACTATGTCTATGATATTTGGTGTCTTTTAATTAATATTTATTTTAAAACAATAGTGTTATTTTGTTATTATTTTATTTATTTATTTTTTAAACTGTTTTCACATTGTTTTATATATCTTTTTTTTTTACTTTGTACAAAGATCCCATTGAGATGGATCGAAACGTTGCCTGCCTTTGGGGTGAATAAACACATCACCTTTTTCACCGGTTTCCCTGGAGTGCTGTCTCTTCATTTTTGAATTTTTATACTGACAGGGATTCCTAGCCTCAACCTAGGAGACCTGGACCCACTGCTGTTGCTGTGCTGCTTTACTCTATTTTTCATTTTATATATATATGCTAGCTCACTATACTATGTATGTTAAATACACAGGCAGTTGCTAGGGTGTCTATAAGTATGCCCTAGCAACTGGTTTCTGGTCAAGAAGTGGCTAAAAGAAAGCTCTTCAATGCATTCTCTGATCTCTGCCGCTAGAACGGGAGTGCGGCTATGATTGGCAGCAATACACTGGCTCTCCATCAAGTGAGCAAAGTTTTCCATGCAATGTCAGCGTGGTGCTTCCACCGCCGCCGTACGTGCCAACAGGTTAATAGAGCATTGGGGGCAATTAAAAAACAAGCTACACGTTATGGACTTAAAATGTGGGACCAGGATTCATGCTTTAGGCTTTGTAGCAGTGCAGCTACTAAGGAGAAGGATTTGGGCCCAGAATGTTATATTCAAAAGGAATCTTACTAGAGAAAGTGTCATTTTCTCCTTATGTAGTGTAAGAAACCTGGAAAAAGATACGGGTTGCTGGAGTGGAAGAAAAGTTCCACTCCGTCTTCAGGACAGGGTTTGGGCAGCCAATGGAGTCTCATTAGCTGCCAGCTGTGGGCTCCTTTAAGAAAGGTGTGATCTATTCACGCAAGGCTCCCAGTCTGAGGAAGACAGGCATTGCCAGCCTGTGGGTATCAAAAGTTCTGGTAAAGGGGGTTTTACACCGGGCGATTATCGGGCAGACAAGCATTCATATAGCGCTCGTTGACGATAATTGCCCTGTGTAAACAAAGCAGCGATCAGCAGATGAGCAAGAAAACGCTCGTTCATCTGCTGATCGTATCGTTTAAAAAAAGTAAAATATTATCGTTGTCGGCAGCACATCCCCTTGTGTAAACAGGGAGAAGCACTGCCGACATGATAATAACGAGCGATTGGAGTAACTACAGCTTGTCCCCATCATGTCTCTTGATTGGCGCTCGCTGCAGGGACCAAAATCTGCCGGCGTAATAGGGACTTTAGAACATATGTTCGTTGTGAGGTGCTGGGCAGAAGGCCTTTCACCGTGATAGCTAGGGAAGCTGTATGTTTAGTTAGAGGCTGGACGGCCTAGGGTTTATTTTGTACTGTTTCGTAACTTGGCTTTTGATGTATGAAGACAATAAAGCTGGTTGCGGCCAGTTTCAAACCGAGTCCACTGTGTGGGAGTGAATATTTTCTAGTGTGCCAACCATCTTGACCCTGGACATGGCGATCCTGTGAGCTAACCTACCCCAAGTTATCACAGCCTTTAAAACAGTCCCCCCCCCCCCTTACTGCTTGGAAAAAGAATAGAAGTGGCAAGAACATTGAGCACATTTTTTGCCCTTCTTCTCCACAGGTGGTTTCTGTCCTCCCTGAGCTCGCCGTAGGACACCTGTGTTACGATTTGACAGGTACCACCCGCCCTGTATCAGATATTTCTGTGACTGAATGGGACAACTGAATGGCTTGGTATCACCATCATTCTCATGGGTTGGAAGAGATTTGTTGGCCCCTTATCTGTTGGGAACGTAGGCATTTCCTGGGCATAAACCAAGATGGTTAATATAAAACTTTTGATTCCCCTTCAAGGTCCAAAAACTTTCCCATAACTTTGAGAGCACTTCTTTAGGTGTTTGATACTTCACAATGTCTGTCCAATAGTGTCATAGTAAATGATTTGCCATTCCAATGGTGAAGGACGTTAGTTGGGTTGACTTTATGTAGCTTTGCTCCTTGCACATTCTCTCTTCTTAGACCAATGTATATCCCCTTTAATTGAACTCTATATAAGAAGATCCATGTGTTCTATGAATTTCTTGTCGGGATTAGATTGTAAAATGTGTTTTGCAGAGGGCTTAAAGCCTCTATTCTGGCTAACCTGATTGATGCATGCAGCTACTCTTTTACAAAGTTTAATGACCCGCGTTCATTTAGCATTTGAAATATTTCTGCTACTAGAGAATAAAAATTGAAAGATTGTTGCAATTACACTTTAGAAGGTCAATGCTGCAAAACTTTAGACAAAGGTGTGAACTTCAAAGCGGTTCCATCTTGTAGTCAGTGACCCTGACGCATTTCGTTTCATCCACATTTTGGCTAGAGGAATTTCAGCAAAAATATCACATAAGGTATTACAGCTCAGGCTGGAGAAGTGGTGTGAATCACTCCCTGGGCAGGTCTATAATTATGCCAAATTATGCCTGATACATACTCGGAATATATAATTATGTCTTAGGAGAAAGACTGAAGACTAGAATGCTTGAATAAATCAGGCTTTTTAATGTTTTGTCTCCTTTAATACCAGATTCTAGTGGAAATCCTACCGCTGGCATCAGATTTGAACACTACGTCCATGATCCAACGAGCATCCAATATTTTGATTCTGAAGAAGATTGTCGGGAAAGTGTCTACTTGCCCCTTGATATGTGCAATGATACAGTCTGGATGCTTTTCCTTGAATCAAATCATTTCCATTATTGGTAATACATTTCATTTGCCTGGGCACACTTTCTAATTTTTGGCTGACTGCTTGATAAACTGATTTTCATTGGTCTGGACAAATGTTTTTGGGCATAAATATAATCATTATCATTAGCGATCATCCTTGATGAGGTTTTTAGGTTTTATGAAAAAAAAGTTTAAAGGGGTATTCCCAACTCAAACATTTATGGCATATTCACGGTATATGCCATATTTGTTCCCTAGGTGACCTATCTCACCCGACCCAGGGCCTACCTGGAGAAGCGGCCGCCGCATCCATGTGGCAAATTAATAGAGTGGTGGCAACTCCCTCTGTTCATTTCTATGGAAGTTACGAAAACTGCCGATCCCAGGGATATGCTCTAAATCTTTAAGTTGAGAATACCCTTTTATCATTGTATAATAAACATTTCTGCAACTTTGTAAGATATTTTCTGTTTCAATTTCTCACCATTCTTCAACAACTCTTTTTACTGTCAATGATTAGAAACATTCCTGTCTTGATCATGCAAAACTGACACTGATACATGGCTTATTAGGCATATCCGGCATTTCATTTACACTGGTCGACACACATGTTTTTGATTGCATCGCAATGGCACACTATCGAACTTTGTAAATATACTCACCGCTCTATACCTACCAGTTCTGGTCTACGCTGCTGTCCTCTTCCTCCTTGCTCTGCCTCTGGCGGCCGCTGACCCTTGCATTCTTAAAGGACCAGCATGCGCCAAAATCAAATTCTTCCAGACATCCTGGTATAAAAGCCTCTTTTGCCCTGGTCTCCTTGCCAGAACAATTTGGTTCCCTTGTATTCCTTTCTGCTTCAAGTATCCCTGCTGTCTAATTTTGAATTCCTGTGTACCGAGACTTGCCTCTTTTTGACCATCCGTGCCTGCCGCCTGCCTTGACCTTTAGCTAGATTAACCGTACCGAACCTCCACAGAATGCCCTAACCTTTACCTCTCCAGACCACTCTACTTATGTTTACGTCATTCATTACCAAGGGAGACTACTACGAGGGTTGAGACCAGGGGTTTCCCCGCAGCAAAGTCCACATCCCTGTACAGAGCTTAAAGGGTGAAATCCAGGGGTTCCCTTAGGAGTATCCCCATGTCAAATCCCTTGGTGTCAAAGAGGGTTCATACCACCCCCTGCTAGCCCAGTTACAGCCCATTACTCAGGCTTCGTGACTGATGGTATATCGCTAGGATATGCCATCACTTCCTAAATAGTGAGGGTCTGTTTGCCATGAAACTCAGTAATCCCCAGAATGAAGGGACCACAGCCTGAATAAAGCACCGCCACAGTTGTTTCCTTCAAAGTGACACTTCTGGTCACACGATGTGTTGGGAACTGCTACACGGCCCCAATCATTTCAATAAAGTGGTGTAGCAGTTTACTGGGCAGCGTGTCGTCGGAGATGCCACTGTGCAGGAAAAAAGCCAAATGGACCCTAATTCCTTCGTTCTCATAACATTATGGCATATCCTAGCATTATAAGAGGTTAATATAAGATCATTGAGTATTTACAATGGGAAACTTCAGTTTTTTATCGTAGTTCCTCTTAAAAACAAAATTATGCATATTTAGCTATTAAAGAAGAAACAAGAATTTTCCAGGCAATTGTATTACTGCGCCTGTTTGGTAAGCCGGTAATGTCATCGCATGTATGACTTTAATTGCAAATCTAATTGCAGGAATCAATTGAACTACAGTTTTTTTTTCTGGTTTAAAGGACTGAAGTTCATTATACAACAGCAATTTCCCTTTAGGTGTTGAAGCCGGGTCCTGCCTTCTTCTCTGCAGCCAATTTGATTTATTCTAAGACTCGCTGATACTCCGTGTGACATCAAAGCGGTTGAAATAAAGCGGCCTGGACAATGTTCTTTGCTTTTATTTAATTTAAAAGTTAATGATACAACCTCTGTAAGAGAACTTTTATCACAAGACCTTTCACAATTACTCCTATAACATTAATTAACAGGATACCAACAAGTTCCCTAAGCAGCTTCTATTTCAGTCAATGTGCCCCTTGGTTCCTTGCATATTGATCTTTCCTACTTCTCACCTTCTCACAGTTTTTCTAGTTCAGACCTGAATTCATTAATAGTGTCTGAACACCAGGGATTGATGACTTTGGACGATGTGTCCCCATAGGCTACTGGATACTTATAAGACTGATAATAACCAATTCAAGAAATATCAGTAAAGTTGTGATCTAATGATATTACTTACTGATAACGTTAATAGAGACACGACTACAAGCCATTATTAATCATTCATGAATGAAGAAAATAGTTTAGAAGAGAGAGAGAGCAATGACTTTTTTTTTTTAAAGGGAAAGTATCACCTTTTTGTTTTGACTAAATAAAAATATTTACTGAAATTTCCTTTTTTTTTCGAATCCGTTTTAATTTTATAATTAGATCATTTTTTATTTATTCTCTTTACAGGATACGACTGGATTCACATGTGTGTGCGGTCTGTGAGATATGGACTGTATGTTGGCCGCATTTCCCGGACAGAGCTCCTAGTTATCCATGATGCTAAGAGTCCCTGCCTCACCGTGGAACTACTGTCCTTTACTGTAATCATGTTTTCAGTACGGGACGGTAGTCCCACAGGGAGGTAGTGGCTCACAGCATCAAGGATAACGATGATGCTAGTAGTCCAGCTCCCAGAACTGTGGTCGGCCTGGGAAATGCAACCGTATCTCACGGATCGGACACGGCCGTGGGAATCCCTTGAAAACAGCTCCGTATTTTCAGACGTTTTTGATTTTGTGTGTGCACATACCCTAAGAATTATCGGGGCAGTTATTTTGCCTGAGCTGTAACAAGAGCAGTCAACAGATTTGCTCTACAGACTTTTATAGGAGAGTGTAATGAGCATGCTCTGTGTCAAATGTAGTGTTCACTGTGCAGGGAGAGGGAGGAGGGAGCAGCAGCTGAGCGGTCCTCATCACTGCTTGTCATTGGTGTGATTCTGTGTTATCTATCTCCAGCTTTATCTTATTTTTGCTGTCTAGTAATATTAAGTAGACCAATAAACCAGCAGCTACTGTACACAGCACAAACTGAAAAGTGACTTGTCTCCCACAGATGCTTTGTTCGTCAATATGACCATCGTGGCACGTGGCATTAATGTAGCACCCGTACGATATCTGCCTAGCAGCTTGACTGAGAACGACCATGCCTTGTTAAAAGTGGAGCGTGCTGTGGCATGTTCACACGGTGCACAAACAATACGACGTGAAAAACGTGTCAAATACGCTAGCGCTTTTGTAAATCACTTTTTAAAATACGGGCGTTTTTTTTACGTGTTTTCGCCATGTTTTTTTTTAAACGATTTGTGCGCGCTTTTTGAGTATGTATTGGTTCGTATTTAGGACTTCCATTTACTATGGGATTATTTGATGCCTTTTCAGTGCGCTTTACGTTCCAAAGAAATGACTCAAAACTTTTTTTTTACGCAACGCGTTTTTAAAATATGCCCATGTAAAAAAACGCGTTGTATGTACTAATGGGGAGTTTCCCATTGATTTAAATATGAAGCACCAAATACAAGCTGTGTGAACAAAGCCTTAACATAGCGTGCTTGCGGTCATGTTGGCGAATAATACATCTGTGAGGGCTCATTTATTAGATCAGTTAACTCATTAATGGAATATCTTACACATGAATAGATTTAAGATACGTATGTGTATGTATATATATATATACATATATAGAATTTTACAGTGTATATGTAGTTACAGCCTTTATTTGCTGTGACTGGGCACTTTACTGTAAAACTAATTGTCCCACTGTATTATTGAGGCGTAAACAAGTTGTAAGGGGCGTGTCTGACAACAGGCTTGTAGTCTGATTCCAATAACCACCAACAGAAATAGGGACATCAGATTATAATACAGGCTGTAACTCAAGATCAATGCACGGTAAGCAATGCAACGTATTTTGCAACTTTACTCAACTGTTTATGTCATTTATACCTATATGTAAGTAGTGTTCAATGGTGGACATACCCTTTATAATTTTCATTTCTTCAGTTTCCAGCTAAACATGCAAATGACAGAATTAGTTAGATTAGAAGCATATGCTTATATTATCTTCCAGTAACTCTTACAGATCTACATTCCTTATAATCATTATGGTTCTTGTATCCGGCTTTACTTATTAAATTAGTGAATTCGGCTCCCATCGCATTTCATGTGCTGTGACATTTAAATACCCATATCACAGTTTTATGCCTGATTACTGCTCCGCACTTAGTGTTTTTTTTATTTCTTTTACCACTTTCAAGAGTTTAATTGGACCTCTTGCTGTTGTTTTATTCCAATGAATTCATTCCTCATGCATTGTGTTATATTTTATTCTCTTTTATGTGAAGCCAATTTGTCATTTTTTATTTTATTTTACAATATCTACTTGCGGTTTCACGAATATGAGGTTTTTTTTCCTCATCAAAATTCACTTATAGTATTCTAAGAATGCATGTAATATTCATTATTGGCTTATTTTGGGTAAAGAAGTTTATAATAATTGAAAGGAACATCATTATACAATAAGGGTATGTTCACACGCACTATTTACGGACGTAATTCAGGCGTTTTACGCCTGGAATTATGGCCGAAAATACTGCTTGAAAGCGTCGGACAACATCTGCCCATTCATTTGAATGGGTTTTACGATGTACTGTGCAGACGGTCATTTTTTTTACGCGCCATTGTCAAAAGACGGCGCGTAAAAAAGATGCCTGCGTCAAAGAAGTGCATGTCACTTCTTGGGACGTAATTGGAGCCGTTTTCCATTGACTTCATAGAAAAACAGCTCCAATTACGTCCATAATGGACGCTGCAAAAAACGCCTGCACATGCCATTACGTCTGAAATTCAGGAGCTGTTTTCGCCTGAAAACAGCTCCGTAATTTCAGCCGTAACGGACGTGCACATGTGAACATACCCTAAGAGTACTTCAGATTAATATGTATATCCCAGATAATTACAAGATCTATAATTAAACTTTTTTTAATATTCTAACTTTCTTACTAGTTACTGGAGCACTTCTGACATTTCCTGCTTTCTGAGGTTTACTTTTCTGTTTTGCCGTGTAGACTGGGACAAGGTCAGCAGAGAAATTTCATTATCATATGGAAGGACATGACTGATCTATTGTACTGCTGTAGGCGAATATAAGACAGGATAGCTACACTATACACTTTAAACACACATAAGGTCAGATATGCAGCTACTTTGCCTCTTCCAGGTCTCTGGGGTAGGGGGCTGTACTTCATCTCTTCCTGGAGACTGAATTAGTCTATGAACATTTTTCGAATCATTAACTCCTATTCACTTCAGTTGCCATAATGAATTATTCACACAGTTAGATTAAGGCTGGTGGAGGCCAAAAATAGCTGCGAATGTGCTTGGTCTTGTCCAGTGAAGTCTATGGGAGCTATGAAGATAGCATAGCCTATTTTTGGCTGAATAGGATTGCTGAACAACCATTAGGGGATCCCCATTTTCTTGACACGCGGGGCTTTACCTCCTTTAGTGTAGATGCCTAGGTCATAAATGCCTACTTAAAATGTAAATTTATATACTGTATATAACGTGCCTAGTGGAGGCCACCTAAGTCCCCAAGACGGTGGAGGCCCCGGGGCATGTTCTCCTTGTACCCTCCCCATAGTTTGGCTCTGCACTCACATCCTGCTGAAATGGCATACTCAACATAGAGGCAGATGACCTCACTGCAATTGGGCCCAAAGTTAGGCATTATTCACATGACTGGGTGTCAAATCGGCCGTGAAAAATGTCAGTTTTGCACCCGTGCGGGACCCGTTTTCACGGATCCCTCAAAGACTTCAGTCTATTGAGGGATTCAGGAAAACTGGCAAAAATAGAACATGTCTTATTTTTTCCCGGGCCAATCACACAGTCCGTTAAAAAAAACGTCGGCGTGAATAGCCACATAGACACGCATTGATTTTAATGCAGCAGTCTGACGACTGTCAAAAAAATGTCCGTCACACGGCCGATTATACCTGTCGTCTGAATAGGGCCTTAGAAGGGAGCCACTGCATTTTTAATCAGGACAGATTTATACCCACTGGATGTAATTAATGAATGTTAAACAACAGCAAGCAGAGATCTAGAAAACTATAAGGAATTTTTACAGTATATATATTAGAAAATTGCATAACTTTTCATTGTACAAAGAATAACCTTTATTTGCTGAAAGTGGAATATCTCTTTAAGAAAAAAAACAACTACTGTAGCTTTAATACAGATCTGCTGGTCGTCTTCCTTTAATATACAGTATTGAAGCTTTACATACTTTACATACTTTACATACTGTATCAGTGCCTCATATTTAACCTAAAGCAAATAATGAGATATAATGAGTATGAGAATAATGAGATCTTCGTTTGACAAATGTTTTGTTGTGTGTTCGGATGCCCCAATGCAAAGATAATTAATGTCAAGTTGTGATCAGGGTAAAAGAGCTGCGAATTAAAAGCGTGTTGGTCAATTAGATGCTATCTGATCTGACAGCTTGTGTAAAGGCCGGGCACACACGGCTGCGCCACTTGTTTTGCTGTATATTAGAAGATAAGGTCATTTGTTAGAGGGAAGTATCTGTGACACTCGGATGTCCAGTGTGTAGGGTCTTCTGCTTGGAGGGAATGTACAGCAGTGATATTAATTAGACTTTCCATCCTCCTGAGACGTGCCTGTGGTGACATGTTATGATGTACTGCAGACTGCTGGGAGGGCTATCCTTCCTTGTTATCTGAAATACGCGGGCTAGACGTCTTCCTTCCCTACCCCCCACCTACCCTAATGTATCCCCCTTGTCTACCACATATGCCCAAGTTGGCTTTTTTTTTGCCTGCAAATGGTTAGAATCTCGATAAAAAAGTTAAATAAAATTTGACTTACATTTGGAGAACAAGATGGTGTGTTCAGTGTGTCTACACATGTATCGTCATTTTCAGCATATATGGCCTATGTTTGTATGTAAAAGCCATGATACACGCACGCATACAGATGGCGCAATTTTTAACTTGACTTTTAACGCGTTAAAAACACTCAAAGGGGTTTTCCGGGCACCGACCGTTTTTTCATAATGATGACCTATCCACAGGACAGGTCACCAGTATATGATCGGTGGGGGTCCGACACCCGGACCTGCACCGATCAGCTGCTCTGGCTGCATCTGGGCACCGGATTTCCGTTCCAGAAGCAGATGACTCCACTCAGTGGCCGCACTACAGTACTGCAGCTCTGCTCCTGTTCAAGTGAATAGGAGCAGAGTTGCTGTTCTGCAGCACGGCCGCTATGAAGTGTATGGAGCCATCTGCTTACGGCACTGAACACTGCATACACTGCATAACATCCAGTGGAGCTGATCGGTGTGGGGTCCAAATATCGGATCCCCACCGATCATATACTGATGATCTATCCTGTGGATAGGTCACTCGTATGAAAAACTTTTATATTGATGGGCTTAGATTGGTCATCCATATAGGATCAGTGGGGTCCGACTCCCGTCACCCCACACCGATCAGCTGACTGAAGGGGCCGCAGCATTCGTCGCCGCAGCCTTTTCCCAGTTTACACGCACAGCGCCGTACACTTCCGTAGTAGCTGTGCCTGGGATTGCAGTTCTAGTCCCTTTCAAGTAAATGGGACTGAGCTGCAATCACAGGCACAGCCGCTATGGAAGTGTATGACGCTGTGCCTGGTAAACACTGTTGAGTCCGGGGTGACTAAAGTCGCTGCCCCTTTCAGTCAATTGATCGACGGGGGGGCCAGGAGTCAGACCCCCACCAATCTAATATTAATGCACTATCCTAAGGATAGGCCATCAAAGTCCTGGAAAACCCCTTTAAGTGATAAGTTATCACGCTGCAGCAAGTTATTAGAGTCAAGATGAGGTTTGCTACATCTGTACATCATATATATGTATATCGTGTAAGGTAGTGTAGATAAATAGCCACCATGATCTCGCATATCATCTTGGATGAAAGACGTGCAAGTCAAAAATAGAGCTAGTAGAGATTAAAATTTGTAACTTTGCTGATTCGCCAATCTGTAATTTTTCCATTTCAGAACTGTATTTGCCCTTTTCAAGACAATGGAATCTTTAAAGGGTATTCCCGCCGTACATATTTATAGCATATCCCTTACCATTTGGAGCAAAAAAAATAATCTATATAACTATAGGATCATTAAGAATACATTCATACTCCTAAAGGGTAAACTCTAACATATAGTGATCTAACACATAGAGATCAAACATATAATATCGACAACAGATGGCATTGCTGACTTCGAGCCTATATGTTTCAGGGCATGCTGGGAATTGTAGTTTTAAGACCACAGGTTGAGACCATTGCTTCAAAGGGTTCTCCAGTACACTGCTGCAACCCTACATTGGTCCCTGACACTTCTATGATTCGTTTCTGGTGCAACATACAGTAGCTTACAAATTGGAGCGGAACAGTGGAAGACCAGAGATACATGTTAAAGGTTGGGTAAGTTTATTCATTTTCTATTTGGGAGCCTTTAAGAATTTTAACCTTGTTACAAAACCCTTTTAAGGGAATACTCCAGGCAAAACGAATACACATTATTTTGCCAAGTGCATGGTTTAAGGGGGCGGGGCATGACACAAGGATTCTTTCTTTTGTGTTCTTTGAATTTCTGTGGTAAGCTCCGCCTCTCATTCCCTGCATTAGACATAACACAGTGTATACGTTTTGCTTTGAGTGTTCTTTTAAATCCACTTTAGAATTATTTTCATTTTACTTATCATTACAAGTGTCAGAATGAGAAATGCAGCCCATCTCTTATATAGATAATATCTTATGGAATACTTGTGCTATGGTCTCATACTTATGACTCATTAATCTTAATCTTAAACATGATACTGTATCAGCCCTCTGGTTTATTGAACTGCTCCTCTAAAAGGAATGGAAGTTTATACGCTGAGTGCAGAAAAATCTGGATATTCTTTGAGTAACATTTAATTAAAGTCTCTTTGGCTCGCTCTAGGAAATGCTTCACTGATCAGAGTTACCTCCATCAGCTCTTTCCAAACCCCCAGCCATAGATGTTTAATAAATTTGAGAACGATGGCGTGAACTATAACTCACTCTTTAATAGGTGCAAGGGCACAACGTATGAGGTATTATCTGGAATTGACCAATTTGTAGTTCCAGGTACTATGCAAAGAGAATAAGAGAGTGCAAAGGCGTAGCTATAGGGGTGTGAAGTAGCAGTCGCACCTGGGCTCTAATGCCGGATGGGGCCTTAAAGAGACTCTTAATGAGATCGGTGCTGTAATGTATGTAACAGCAGTGTTTTTTTTATTTAGAAAATGTCATGTCCGTGGCTGCGGGCTGTCAGCTCGGTTCTTCCCCTGGCAGTCGCAGCCACGAGTTGGCAAGCGCTGGCCCCAGCCTCCTCCTCAGGAAAAGCCAGTGCTCGCGTCTACTCACCAATGCCGGATCCCTCGTTCCTGAACTTTGACCCATGAGTACTCTGGACTATAAGTGGGGTCCAGCACGCTAGTTCTATGCCGGAGCTTTGTTGTTGTATTCCTAGTCTGTCTTGCAAATGGCCCCCTAGTGTTTCCTGCTCCCAGTGTTTCCTGTTCCTGTAACCTGTATCCTGATCTAGGGCCATGCTTGCTGGAGCCGTACTGTGCTGTATTCTACGCCTGACATGCTTCTCCACACCTGACGTACACCTGCTGCCAAGTTCCTGCCTAGCCTGCCTTGTAACTGTCCGAGCTGCCACAGGTACCCTATACGAACTATAGACTCTGACCTGCGTCCTGTTGGCCAGCTGCCATACCGCCAAGGCGGTACGGCCCAGTGGGCCCACGAACCCCTCGTGACATAAAAATAATCTATTTTCACCAAGTTATGAGCAATTTTAGCTTTATGCTAATGGATTTCTTAATGCCCAACTGGTCGTGTTTTTACTTTTGACCAAGTGGGCGTTGTACAGAGGTGTGTATGAGGCTGACCAATCAGTGACCAATCAGCGTCATACACTTCTCTCCATTCATTTACTTTGCACATAGTGATCCTGCGTTGTTCAGTATGTGCTGTCACATACACACACATTAACGTTACTGAAGTGTTTTGACAGTGAATAGACATCACCTCCAGTCAAGACGTGATGTGTATTCAGAATCCTGACACTTTGCTAACGTTTGTGTGTTATTTACAGCACAGCAAGCGTAATCTTGCGAGGTCACGCTGTAAATGACAGGTTACAGCGAGATCACGCTTGCTGTTCTGTAAGTACCACATAAACGTTACCGAAGTGTCGGGATTGTGAATAGACATCCCGTCCTGGCTGGAGGTGATGTCTATTCACTGTCAAGACATTTCAGTAACGTTAATGTGCGTGTATGTGACAGCACATATTGAACAACGCAGGATCATTATGTGCTGAGTACATGAATGGAGAGAAGTGTATGACGGTGATTGGTCAGCGTCATACACTTCTCTCCACAACGCCCACTTGGTCAAAAGTATAAAAACACGCCAAGTTGGGCATTAAGAAAGTCATTAGTATAAATCTAAAATCACTCATAACTTAGTGAAAATAGATTGTTTTTCTAAATAAAAACACTGCTGTTACCTACATTACAGCACTGATCTGATTATGTAGGAGATAGGGCACTTATAATGTGGTGACAGAGCCTCTTTAAGAATCCTTTTCCGCCTAAGAAGTGTAACGTCCGGGGTTGCGGCCCGTCGTCCTCACTCACTACTCGACGGCCGTGACCGCAGAACTCAGTATTCTGGCTGGCATCTCCCTCCTAGGAGACGCTAGCACTCGCTTCCGCTCTGTTCTGCAGGTTTGTTCCCAACCGTAATGGGTCAGCGCACACATATGAAATTAATTACAAATTACCCCCAGATCACCCTGTGCTATAAAAAGGGCCCTGCCCTTTCACTCCTTGCCTGAGCGTTGGTATGTATTCAGTATTTAGTCTCAGGGTATGTTCACACGGCTTATTTTCGGCCGTTTTTCGCGCCGAAAAATGACCGGACAAAAAATAGCCGCACTTCTTGAGCCTTTTTGGAGCCGTTTTTCATTGACTCTATAGAAAAACAGCTTCAAAAACGTCCGTAAAAAACGCGGGGAAAAACGTGAGTTCGCTTAAAAAATATCCGAAAATCAGGAGCTGTTTTCCCTTGAAAACAGCTCTGTATTTTCAGACGTTTTTTAGTAAGCGTGTGAACATACCCTTAATAAAATGGTCCCTTAGTCATATCCTGTTCCCAGTGTTCCCGTGGCCTGCTACCTGTATCCCATGCTGTGTTTGTTCCTGAGCCTCTTCTAGTGTTGGAGTCGTGTTGTGCCATCTGTCTCACCTGCTTTCATACAACACGTCTGGTGCCATCTGCCACGCCTGATATCATCCGTCATGTGTGGCGTCATCTACCGTCAAGTTCCATCTGTGCCTAAGCCTCTGCTACTGTCTGGACTAATACAGGTACTCTTGTGCTAGGACTTTGCATAGACTCTATAGACTGCTGTTTGGCCAGCTGCTACTTCACTACGGCCGTACGGCCTTGTGGGTCTACACACCCCCGGACCGTGACAAGAAGACACCACATATAGGTTGGTGCCCTGTTATATATTTTGCATTGGTGCCCTGGACTTTCCAGTTACGCCTCTTAGAGAGTGCCTGGTATTTACAAATGTAGCCATCTTTACCTTGACCTTGAGTCAAGATAAGGATTGCTACATCTGTAACCAGAGCCCAGCTTAGGTCCTGTTCACATCACATTTGTGATGTACATTCAGCATGTAAGGCCAGGAAAGTACCCAGCGTAGAAGTTAAATTTGACCATAGGGCTCCATTAGACCGACGGAAGTCAAAAGAGTGTGTTTTTTTGGTCTCTGTAAGCTAGGTATAGGTCAGTTTAGTGCAAAAAAACTAGTATCGCACAAATAAAACATATATCTCACGGTATACAGTTTGTTTTTTTTACCATGGAAGCCTATGGGTGAATGTCCTCCGTGTATGGCATCCGTCACAGGCAACCATTCAACGTATATGTCATAAGCTTTCATTAGCTTTTCATTATGTATACGTTAAACGAATGCCATAATAACCTATGGGCGATGAATGCCACGGTTAGGAATTTATCACAGCCTACGTGTAAGATCTACATTGGGAGCTTTTACTGGCATATTTGTTAAAAGTGTGCCAAAAATGTAGTGTGAATGGGGCCTAAAACAGTTTTTAAACGGCACGACTACATCCCATAAAATATGTATTTGTCTATAGCTCTGCGGTTCCATCTCAAGATCTAGATTTACTTGGATTGGACAGGAATGGTAGAGAGAATTTATTTTTTAGTGTTGTCTGCTTTCATTCCAGAGGTTATTGCCTGCCTGCTCCTACAGATGACTGATTTATACTTTTATAAGTCACAGGGTGTGGGAGGTAGTTGGCCATAATTGTTAAATAGAATGCCAAAAAGTCGAAATGTTCGCTCACTAGGCTGGAAGTGCTGTAGAAACCCAATGATACAGCAATGCATGAAGCAAGTAATTCCTGTTAAGTTGAATTTGAGGGTATTTGCTGGACCATATAATGGTTTAAAAGCATTGTCTAGATTTAAGTAAATAATGTTTATCAGACAACATATATCTAATATTTCTGCAACTTAAAAAGGGGAAACTGGTGGAAATTATAGTTTTCCTTGTGAATTCTATAAATTTTCACTATGTCTGATATCACTGCTGTATCTTATAGGTTTCCAAATAATAAAATATCAGGCATAATGTGCATGTTGCTTAAAACGATCTAATACACTTTGTGAAAACTGCAAATCTGCTCAGCCCCGTGTATTCAATTCTTGTGACTGAATTCCCTCCAAGCTTCATACTGTTTCCTGTAGATAATGTAAGGCTATTGTCATCCAATAATCTTTTCCTCTACCTGCGTTGAGCTGGAGTTTTCCCAATGCCTGAGACATGCATGCTGCTGCATAAGGCACAGTCTGCCGTTTGCCTTTCCTGTGCCTCAAACCTACATCTGCGGTTCTCTAGTATCCTGCCCACAATTTGGAAAGATCTATATAACTATAGCTTCTGATAGATGTGTTCTGGCCACATCTCCCCATGTGATGCCTGTGGCAAGGTATCATGGGGCATGTAGTTATCAGAGCTACTGAATGCATACAGTGATTTCTACAATCACAATGGCGTACAGAAGCTGGATTACTCTCTATTGAAAAGCAGATTTTGGGATCGGGAAAAATAGAATATAATTTGGGCGAGGTTAAAGGGTGGTGAGAATTTTTCCATGTATCTGCTGGAGTTACTCTTTAACAGTCACAAGTTGATCCACAATTCCCTGTTCTTATTTTTAGTGAGATCCCCTCATTTTCTGAATTAATTATCTTTCACTTTCTATCTCTATCTAACTCTTAGGCCTCATGCACACGACCGTAGCCGTGTGCACGGCCGTGATTTTCGGGATTGTCAGCCGCGAGCCGCCCGCAAATCGCGGGACATGCACATGGCCGCGGCTATTATTTTCAATGAGCCCGGACCGCAGAACACGGCCGTAATAAGACAGGTCCGTTCTTTCTGCGGTGCGGGCTCCCGGGCCATGCACGGACCGTAAAAACTACGGTCGTGTGCATTGCCCCAGAGAAATGAATGGGGCCGCAATTCTCCCGTGGATTTTCGGGGGAATTGCGGCCGCAAAATCACGTTTGTGTGAATGGGGCCTTGTCTCTTTGTAAATAATTTTATAGGAAGATGAATAAATTCGTGGCCCAGCTAGGTGACCACTACATTACACTGTGACCTAAGTACAGTGATGGTGGTCACCTAGTGTCACATGGCCTGTGTTATGCTACAGCCTCTACATATCCTAACAGTGCTCCGTGGTCTTTGTTATTTTGTTTTCCTATATTTAAAGTGGTTGTGTACGGATAAATATATCTCTTAGGCTCTGTTCACATCTGCGTTGGGGTTTCTGAAAAACGACTGATCCAGTGCACAACAGAGACAAACGGAAACCATGGGCATCGGATTCGTCTCCATTGAAATCAATGGTGATGGAAACGAAAACGATTATCATTTAACCCTGCATTGCCCATGGCCTAACAATCCATAATGCACTTTGTTTCCAATTGTAGCAGAGTTCTATGTTTATCCGCACCTGTCATTACTCGTTTGATGCCTGCAAAAGTAAGTATTTTTTTATTTTTGGATCTGAATTGTGTGCATCCTTTTCCAGTTATGATAGCACTAAAGTGAACAAAAAATGGCCTAATCGTTTTTCCCACATAATATCTTTTACATAGGCGGAATACCACATATAATACGTGGACCTACATGTTATGAAGTCAGTTACATTGTATCCTTTTCCGCGATGATATTTTGCAGGGTTTCTTGTTAGCTTTTTCCCCTATATTTAAAGTGGTTCCTACAGACCCCAAGTATATTCTGCAGGCTTCGACCCAGAACAGAGGTGTATGTACAGAGTAGGGACCCTCCATATAAGTGAGGTCGCCTTGTCGTGGCAGGTGGGCTCACACAATTTGATGAAAATGTGCGCTAAGAACCTCACTATTGTAAGTAGATTCAGCAGTAATGCATATTTATTTATAAATAGTGTTTTAGGTGGCATTGGTGTTTGCAGAGTGCTGTCGCCAATTTCTTATATATTGTTTGCAGTCACGGTCCTACCTGCACCTGTATACACATTCTTTTCGTTTTGCTGGAATGTGCTGACCAATCTTTCTTGTGTATTGTGTAAGGATAAACAAATCTCTAGGATACGCCACCAGTATTCGATCAGCAGGGGTCTTTGGAGGCCACATGGTATTATAGTCAATGGTCAACCACGGAGCCAAGTGGAAAAAGCCGAGAGGAACTGACAGGAGACAAAGTTGCATGTTGTTCTCAATGCCATTTTAAAAAAAAATTGGGGTGGGGAGCTATAGTAGTGAGATCTTTCCTAGCGATATGCTGCCAATGTCTATTCCCTTTAACAAATGGAAGAGACATTGTCTGTGTTTTTGAAAATCCCAGGTTGGGAAAAATCACCATAAAATAATAAAATAAAATAAAATACATCTAGATACTGACTGTGTGAATTCATGGGGAGTCTAATAAGTTTAGTCATAATAATAATTACAGCAGGATAGATCAGTAATTGTTTTTCAACCTGAATCCATGTAATATTCTTGTTATTGATACATGTACAAAGGACTTCATTGACCTTGCTCCGAAGCGACTCTTGGTGATGAATCGGTCAGCGTGCTTCAGGATAGAACATTAAGTTTTCAGGAGAGCTTGTACAAACACCATCTGTGAAGAGATCCCATGCTGGGAAACGCTGCCTCGTAAATGATCTTGTTCTTTGTACAAGTGAGATGACTGCTTAGGACCAAATCAAACACTGAGTATTCTGTACGATAATCCTAAACTATGTGCCGTCAGAATCACTAGAATGCTGAATGCGGAAAAATGATATTTTTTAGATAGAGCTCATAGAGTAAAAAATGGATAACGTAGAGCTCTATGTTATTTATTATTCCAAATTTATATAATACCAACTTATTTTACATTATTTTAAAAAGGACGCACTGATATTGGTCCCTTTCCCTGGTTATGAAGTTTCCTAGGTAGCCCAATTTAGTATGAAGTCGAACTACATAGCCCAAAAGTGTGGGTGGGCCCAAAAATAATACATGGAGGAAACCCAAGCAAGCACAGAGAGAACATACAAACTCCATGATTATGTTATATATTATATATCATGGTGTCTCTGACCACTTATGGCACAACTGTTGTTGTGATGGCAGGAAGGAGGTGAAGGGAAAGTGAGCCCTAATCTACCCACCGCCCTGTCCCTGCCTACTTGCAACGACCCGCCCTAGGCGACGAGGTACAACTGGGCGGCGGTCCCTACGCTGTCTAAGTGCACAGGAAAACAAACAGGGAACACGCAAGGGAAGGGGCAGTAGCAACGGAACGCCACGAGGAAACGGAGCGGCGAACGAACAGTCAGGACCAGGACGAAGTGAGTAACCCGAGCGGGCACGGAGACAGAAGCAAGCCAGGGGCAAAGCAAAGCAAAGCAAGTCAAGTCAAGGAGAACTGCAGCAAGGCAGAAGCACGGCAGAAGCAGGCTGGAGCAAGCAGCAGTGGGGCCAGGAATCCAAAAGAATAACAAGCAATGAGGAAGAGAAAACTGCAGGTATAAATGGACAGGGGGCGGAGCTAACTCTGACTGACCAGGCCGCGATAGGCTCTCCCACTCCTGAGCCTGCCACCCTGATTGGTGGGAGCCGGTGTCAGTCTAAGAGGTCTGGCCTCAGGTGTCGACTGATTAACCCTGGGAGTCTCCACAGACGTAGTGCCTGGCAGATCCTTTACAGTACTCCCCCTTTTATGAGGGGCCACCGGACCCTTACTAAGAGGACCCGGTTTAGTGGGGAAGAGAAGGTGGAACCTCCTGACCAATACCCCAGCGTGAACATCTCGAGCAGGTACCCAAGTCCTCTCCTCCGGCCCGTATCCTCTCCAATGGACCAGGTACTGGAGGGAGCCCTGGATCATCCTACTGTCCACAATCTTGGCCACCTCGAATTCCACCCCCTCAGGGGTGAGAACGGGAACAGGAGGTTTCCTAGAGGGGGACCAGGACGGGGAGCAGCGTTTAAGGAGGGAAGCATGAAAGACGTCGTGTATGCGGAAGGATGGGGGCAGCTCCAGACGGAAGGATACAGGGTTGAGGACTTCAATGACCTTATAAGGCCCAATAAATCGGGGAGCAAACTTCCTGGACGGGACCTTAAGGCGCAAGTTCCTGGACGACAACCAGACCAAATCCCCGACGACAAACCGGGGGTTAGCAGAACGTCTACTATCCGCCTGAATCTTTTGTGCGCTCTGGGACGCCTCTAGGTTCTTCTGAACCTGGGCCCAGACAGTGCACAGTTCCCGATGAACATCCTCTACCTCAGGATTATTGGAACAACCAGGGGAGACGGAGGAGAACCTTGGGTTAAACCCGAAATTACAGAAAAACGGGGAGACCCCTGACGAGTTACTGACCCGGTTATTCAGGGAAAATTCAGCAAGGGGAAGGAATGAGACCCAATCGAATTGACAGTCAGAGATGAAACACCTTAAATATTGTTCCAGGGATTGGTTGGTCCTTTCCGTTTGGCCGTTAGTTTCGGGATGGAAGGCGGAGGAGAAGGACAGATCAATCTCCAACTTTTTACAAAAGGCTCTCCAAAATAAGGAAACAAATTGTACCCCTCTGTCCGAAACGATATTGACTGGGGCCCCATGGAGACGCAGGATGTGTTTCACAAACAAAGAAGCTAACGTCTTGGCGTTAGGTAGCTTCTTAAGGGGCACAAAGTGGCACATCTTGCTGAAGCGGTCGACTACCACCCACACCACCGACTTGCCCTGAGATGGAGGCAAATCGGTGATAAAATCCATGGAGATATTGGTCCAAGGTCTCTGGGGAATGGGCAAGGGACGTAGTAGGCCCGCAGGTCGGGACCTAGGGGTTTTGGACCTAGCGCAAACCTCACAAGCGGCGACGTAAGCCCTAACATCTTTAGGCAACCCAGGCCACCAATAGTTTCTGGTAATGAGGTGTTTGGTGCCCAAGATGCCAGGATGACCAGATAGAGCGGAGTCATGGTTTTCCCTGAGTACCCTCAGCCGGTATTGCAGGGGAACAAACAGTTTGTCCCCAGGGACGTTCCCGGGAGCTGCACCCTGATCAGCCGCGATATCAGAAGCTAAATCAGAATCCGTGGCAGAGACGATTATACCAGGGGGTAAAATACAAGCGGGATCCTTCTCGGAAGGAGGATTGGCCATGAAACTACGTGACAGAGCATCAGCCTTAATATTCTTGGACCCAGCCCTATAGGTAACCAAGAAATTAAATCTGGTAAAGAATAGTGCCCACCGAGCTTGTCTAGGATTAAGCCTCCGGGCCGATTCTAGGAAAACCAGATTCTTGTGATCCGTAAGGACCGTTACCTGGTGTCTGGCCCCCTCCAGGAAGTGCCGCCACTCCTCAAAAGCCCATTTAATGGCTAGAAGTTCGCGGTTGCCAATATCATAGTTACTCTCCGTGGGCGAAAACTTCCTAGAGAAGTAAGCACAGGGGCGGAGATGGGTGAGGGAGCTGGTACCCTGGGACAAGACGGCCCCCACTCCCACCTCGGAAGCGTCAACCTCCACAATAAATGACTCCTCTTGGTTGGGCTGAATCAGCACGGGGGCCGAGATAAAGCACTTCTTGAGAGTCTCAAAGGCCTGGACGGCCTCAGGGGGCCAATGGAGGACATCAGCACCCTTGCGGGTAAGGTCCGTGAGAGGCTTAGCGACGACCGAGAAGTTGGCAATAAATCTCCTGTAATAGTTGGCGAACCCTAAAAAACACTGTAACGCCTTAAGGGAGGCAGGTTGGACCCATTCCGCCACAGCTTGAACCTTGGCAGGGTCCATGCGGAATTCATGAGGAGTGAGGATTTGCCCTAAAAATGGTATCTCCTGTACCCCAAAGACACATTTTTCAGTCTTAGCAAACAGATTATTCTCCCGAAGGACCTGGAGCACCTTCCTGACATGCTCCACGTGAGAGGACCAGTCCTTGGAAAACACCAGTATGTCATCAAGGTACACAACAAGAAAATTACCCAGGTACTCTCTCAGGATTTCATTAATACAATTCTGGAAGACAGCAGGGGCGTTACACAACCCAAAGGGCATGACCAGGTATTCGAAATGACCCTCGGGTGTGTTGAACGCAGTTTTCCACTCATCCCCCTCTTTGATGCGGATAAGGTTATATGCCCCCCGTAGATCGAACTTAGAAAACCATTGGGCTCCCTGAATCTGATTAAAAAGATCCGGAATCAAAGGAAGTGGGTACTGGTTCCTTACAGTGACCTTATTCAGGTTACGATAATCAATGCACGGCCTAAGACCACCATCCTTCTTCCCCACGAAGAAGAAGCCGGCACCTACAGGAGAAGTCGAGGGGCGAATGAAACCCTTGGCCAGGCATTCCTGGATATACACCCTCATGGCTTCACGTTCAGGACATGAAAGATTAAATATCCTACCTTTAGGAAGCTTGGCACCAGGCACCAAATCGATAGCGCAATCGTAATCTCTATGGGGGGGCAACACCTCGGAGGCCTCCTTAGAAAACACATCGGCGAAGTCCTGAACGAACTCAGGAAGCGTGTTTACCTCCTCCCGGGGAGAAATAGAGTTAACAGAAAGACATGACATAAGACATTCATTACCCCATTTGGTGAGATCCCCAGTATTCCAATCAAACGTGGGATTATGCAACTGCAACCAGGGAAGGCCTAAAACCAGATCAGACGATAATCCCTGCATTACCAGTACAGAGCACTGCTCCAAATGCATGGAGCCAACCAGGAGTTCAAAAACAGGAGTATGCTGAGTAAAATAACCATTAGCAAGGGGAGTAGAGTCGATTCCTACTACAGGGATAGGATAAGGTAAATCAATACAAGGCATCTTTAGAGACATAGCAAATTCCACAGACATGATATTAGCAGATGAGCCAGAATCCACGAAAGCACTGCCCGTGGCAGACCGGCCAGCAAACGAGACCTGAAAGGGAAGCAAAATTTTATTGCGTTTCACATTAACGGGAAATACCTGTGCGCCCAAGTGACCTCCCCGATGATCACTTAGGCGCGGAAGTTTTCCGGCTTCTTATTCTTGCGCCTGGGACAGGTGTTCAGTAGATGCTTGTCGTCCCCACAGTAGAAGCAGAGACCGTTCATTCTGCGAAACTCCCTACGTTGTCGAGGGGACATGGAGGCCCCGAGTTGCATAGGTACCTCCGAGTCCTCCGTGGAGGGGCGAGGAGGCGGGACCTCGGGGGGGATCGCAGAAAAGTCAGAGGGGAGCACACTGAAGCGTTCTAGCTGACGTTCCCTGAGACGTCGGTCAAGTCGTACTGCTAGGGCCATAACCTGGTCAAGAGAGTCAGACGAGGGGTAGCTAACCAGCAGATCCTTCAGGGCGTCAGATAATCCTAACCTAAACTGGCACCTTAGGGCCGGATCGTTCCACTGAGAAGCTACGCACCACTTCCTAAAATCAGAACAGTATTCCTCAACCGGTCTCCTACCCTGACGTAAGGTCACCAACTGACTCTCGGCTAAAGCAGTCCTGTCAGTCTCGTCGTAAATGAGTCCGAGGGCAGAGAAAAAACGATCAACAGAGGAAAGTTCAGGGGCGTCAGGAGCCAAGGAGAAGGCCCACTCTTGGGGCCCTTCCTGGAGTCGGGATATGATGATACCCACCCGCTGGTTCTCGGAACCTGAGGAGTGGGGCTTAAGGCGGAAATATAGTCTGCAACTCTCCCGGAAGGAGAGAAACGTCTTACGGTCCCCTGAAAACCGGTCAGGTAACTTGAGGTCGGGTTCTAGAGGTGAGGTGGTGCGCCCAACCCTTTGGGCCAGGGCCTGGACCTGTAGGGAGAGGCCCTGCATCTGCTGGGTCAGGGTCTCAAGGGGGTCCATGATAGCGACAGCGTAGGAGAAATGGTAGACTAGGTAAGGGCTTGTTATTCTGTGATGGCAGGAAGGAGGTGAAGGGAAAGTGAGCCCTAATCTACCCACCGCCCTGTCCCTGCCTACTTGCAACGACCCGCCCTAGGCGACGAGGTACAACTGGGCGGCGGTCCCTACGCTGTCTAAGTGCACAGGAAAACAAACAGGGAACACGCAAGGGAAGGGGCAGTAGCAACGGAACGCCACGAGGAAACGGAGCGGCGAACGAACAGTCAGGACCAGGACGAAGTGAGTAACCCGAGCGGGCACGGAGACAGAAGCAAGCCAGGGGCAAAGCAAAGCAAAGCAAGTCAAGTCAAGGAGAACTGCAGCAAGGCAGAAGCACGGCAGAAGCAGGCTGGAGCAAGCAGCAGTGGGGCCAGGAATCCAAAAGAATAACAAGCAATGAGGAAGAGAAAACTGCAGGTATAAATGGACAGGGGGCGGAGCTAACTCTGACTGACCAGGCCGCGATAGGCTCTCCCACTCCTGAGCCTGCCACCCTGATTGGTGGGAGCCGGTGTCAGTCTAAGAGGTCTGGCCTCAGGTGTCGACTGATTAACCCTGGGAGTCTCCACAGACGTAGTGCCTGGCAGATCCTTTACAGTTGTCTTTTTCCCCATAAATATATATAAGAGTAAGACCCTCTGGTCTTAGAAGCCCTCTTCAACACCCATTTCATTTCAACGTGATATAGATTAAAGGAGGAAGCTATGAGCTGTCATACTAACTAGGACCCCCTTATTTACAATCCAGCCCTGCCTTCCAACAGATGGTAACATTTTCTGTTTATCCATGAAAGTGGTTGTCGTTAACCCAAGATTTATGGGATGATTCCCCAAAAAATTGATGCATTTGCAAAATAGAAGGGTCACATCACTAAATTTACCGGTTAAGAAAACCCATTTTAAAATTCCCTATTAGGAAACTCTGAGTTGATAAAGATGGAGTCCATCATTTAGGATCCTGATCTATTTTCAAGAGAATAAAGTGGCTACAGAGAGTGTTTCTCACTCAGGAGGACCCAGCGCATTATTTTAATGGACACAGTGTAATACTTAATTTTCCCTGTGGTGGCACTGCAGGGAAAATGAGCCAGATTCTCCTGCATATTAAATCTGATCGCTAGAGATCTCAGCAACAGTTAATTTTTTGGTGACTCTTCTAACACAACAAGATTGTCCAGAGTGGACAACCCCTTTAAATGAATAAGCCACAAAGGTGTAAGAAGAATGGGGCTTGTAGAAGGAATACTGACTCTATTGTATGGACGGTATAATATAATGTAGACTGTGGCCGCATCATAAAGGCTGAAGAGATAAAACAATGTTTCAATGTATTGTAGTGAGGGTCAGAGATTATTTTATTAGCCTGGAGATTCAATAAGAAAAGAGACAAAAGTACTGTCTGTGTTTCTATCACGAAGATGTAAGACCCCCGGCAAGGTTGTAATATATCATGAGACACAGTGTTTTGTCCATCTTGACAGCCTGGTTCTTTTGGTAATATGATAGTAATGTGAGGTTCCTCAAGTGCACCTCAAGCCATTTTAGTAGCCTGGCTGAAGTCGAACACAACATGGGTGGTAAATAGGAGATAGAAGAGCAACATAAAAATCCAAGAAATCCAAAGAGATGATTTATATTCCACAATGGTTTTCCATTTTGGCGCACAGAGTGGTATTCCAGTCCATTGTGGTAAACAATATAAATTATACCTAGAGAAATGGCACCTCGTCATGGCGGCAGGTGATTTTTTTTATTTTTTTTTACTGATTGATTTCTTTGATACCACAAATACTGTTATCGGTTCCTGGAGCAGCTGAGTTTGATCCAAACGTATTTTTATGAACCAGTGAAAGAGTCTATTGAACCATCACAGTATCATTCCCTTTGGATAATTGACTTCCATAAATCACATTTAAATACTTCTATAAGACACTCAATAAAAAGTATTAACACTCCTAGATTTATAGTCCATTGGAGAGGGACATTTTGTGTTGTATGTCACTGTACATTAGATATTCACAGCCTGAAATTCACTGAGATCCACCTTGATTCTATTCTTCACAGTACAGATCATTTTCCGAACATAAAGTCTTTATAACAACCCAAAGAAAAGAACACGGAATGTAATAATAAATACAATTAAAATATTTGAAACTGCAGTACCAGTCAAGGCCTGACTTAACGGTGGTGCTCTACATTTGCATGTAAATCTTAGGAATCATTTCTTTGTTTTTGAAAGAGTGATTTATGCTTTTTTAAAGTGAGGTACCATTAAAGTTTTTTTTTAACATGAATACAACCTCTGTTCATGTGCCTCATTAGGGCATTTGGATGACATAAAGGGGGTTCCCCACTCAGAACCCCTCTCTATGAGCCAGAACAAGGAGCCACTAAGTAAAGGCAGATCCCACTCTGGCAGACTTGTCCAATCAATGTATTATAAGGTTGGCCAATGGCCATTCATTTAAAATGTAGGGCCAGCAGTAGCTTCCCTCACTGATAACACACAATCGCGGGCGCTAACAAGAGATGGACCCCTGGCGATCAGCTAATTGCTGGGGCATCTGTTTTTAGAGAACGGGTGGTCTTCATGAAGCAACCCCTTTAAATTGAATTAAATACGTATATATTTGAATTCAATTCCCACCATTAAACACTACCATTTTTAATATATCTTTATAGCAGTTGAAGCTTAGTTTTTTTTTTTAGATAAAAAGCTCAGAAAGACAAAGATAAAAAATAAAATTAAAATTAAAATAAATTCTGCCTACTTGCTGCCACCACTAGGGGGAGCTTAGAAGCTTACAGCATACTGTGTTATTATTGAGTTTAGTTATTGCTTTCGTAACCCTCTTTGTGGTAGCTGCAGGTAGCAAAATATAAATTTGTTTTTATCTGTTTTTACAGGGATTTAGACACCTTTATCACAAAATGGAGCTCCAACAGCTAAAAATATATATTACGACATAACATTTCAAGAAAAAAAAAATCTAATTGCTGTTCAAGGGTGGATATTCATATCAAAGCTAAAAAAACATATGTGCCATAAGGTTACCCCACTTGATATAACTCACTTTTAAACCCCTCCCACCATTAGCTTGTTGTCTCAGGTCAGGTCTTCCTGAATATTTTTAACCTTTTTTCGTGCAATCCCTGGCCACATGGTCAGGCACCTACAATACTATTCTCTATAGTGCCATTCTCATATACAGGGTCTTCTACAATGGTAATGTACATTGTATATTCAGACCAATATGCATGATCTTAGCACAATTGTACATCTCGTCCCGAGCGCCACTCAAATAAACCCTAAGCCAACATCTGCTCCTTGTTTCAACTTTTACCTTCCCATTGAATTCAATGGGGAAAACCCGCAACAAAAAAGCAGCGATGACCAAATACAATTGAGCAGATGTTGCAATTTTTGCGACGCAAAAGCTGCGATTGCGCTGCAAAAATCGCAATTCAGAAAAAAAAAAAATCTTACATTTACTCAGAATTCTGCTCTTCCTCTTCCAGGCTGGCCTCCTAGGATGATGTTTCATCCCTTGTGACCACTGCAGCCAATCAAAGGCTTCAGTGGTCCCATGGGATGAAACATCATCCTAGGAGGCCGGGCTGCAAGACGGCAGAGGGACGCGTCGTCATGGCCACGTAAGTAAGTGGACATTCCGGCTGAAAAACCGCACCACAATTTGGCGCACAAGATACGCGGATACGCTGTGTGCTTTTACACAGCGTATCTGCCCTGTGTGAACATACCCTTACAGTAACCGTATTGATACATTTTCACACATCACAGCATCGTTTACCTGGACCTCATTTTGCTAAGGCCCCATGCACACGACTGTGCCCGCAATCACGGCCCGCGATTGCGGGCACGGCCGGCCACTGAATGACAGCCGCATTTTCGGGCCGTGCTCCCATACAAAGGGAGCACGGCCCGCAAAATGCGAAAGAACGGACATGTTCCATAATTCCCGGAACATTTCCACGGCACTGACACCCTTCCGTAGTGCTACGGAAAGGTGTCAGTGTTCAATGAAAGTGAATGGGTCCGTTTTTGCGGACCGCAATTGCGGTCCGCAAAAACTGAGGTTTTTTACGGTCGTGTGCATGGGGCCTTAAAGTGTAATTAAACCTTTAACAAACTTCTGACATGTCATAGTGACATGTCAGAAGTTCTGATTGGCGGGGGTCCGAGCGCTGAGACCCCCACCAATCGCTAAAACAAAGCAGCTGAAGCACTCGTGTGAGAGCTCAGCCGCTTTGTGTTTGTTCGGCTTTTTCTGGAAATAGATGTAGCGGAGTACAGGCTCATAGACTTCCTATTGAGTCCATACTCCAATACATCGGCTTTCTGTAAAAAGCCGAACAGAAATGAAGCGACTCAGCGCTCACACGATTACTTCTGCTGCATAGTTTTAGCGATCGGTGGGGGTCCCCCACCAATCCAAACTTCTGACCTGTCACTATGACATGTCAGAAGTTTGTTAAACGTTTAGTTACCCTTTAAAATATAATATGTTTGTTAACAGACAAGGTGAGGAGCAGTAACTTCTGCTGGGACTTTTCCTTTACAATAGTGAGAAGGACAAGGTCCTGTGTTAAGGGATGACATATTTCTCCCTACACTTAACATTCTCAGTTATTGTAAGTTTTTCACTTTGTGGGAATTAATGGATGCATTTATTATTTGGAGTCTTCTGGTGTGATCAGCCATTAGGATTGATTAAACAAGAATACATCCGTCTTCTAAGAAGCAGCGTCCAGCTGGCATTATTGTGGCTCCAGTATTGGCAGGTAAGACAGCCTGCACATCAAACAGCCATATAAGCCAAATAGGCATGAAATATCCATTTCTTCTAACTTTTGACAAATATTTAAAGTCTTAAAGAAACACTCCAAGTAAAACTGATACACTGTGTTATGCTAGTGCAGGCGTTGAGGGGGCGGAGCATGACACAGAGATTATTTTTCGTGTTTTTTGAGTCCCTGCCTTGCACCGCACCTGCACTAGGTATCACACTATAAATAATGTTGGCAGTTTTACTTTAAATTAAGCCGGCACAATTTTCAGTTTTTTGATTAGCAGAATTAGGCTACACACGATGTTGAGCTCGCCATGTAATTTTGCACCTACTTGAACGTACTAAAATAATCTAGCAATATGTTTTTTGCAAAGCAGAGGTAATATAGAGACTACCGAGCCACTGTTCCAATAAACTCTACCTACAAGAATATTCACACACCAGAACATTGGGATGCCAGGAAATGCATTGCCCAAGTAATATTATTAAAGTTACTAAAAAATTAAATAACAATTCTGAATCACCTTTTCTTTTAACTTGGCGTTGTGCATTCCTCTGTTATTCCTCCTGGAAATGTATGAATTAATAGATTACTGGGTGTCACCAAGGGTGTGTGCCTACACAGTCTCACTGTGTCAGCTCTGATTGGACAGTGTCAGACTGTGTAGGGACACACCCCCAACTGGTAACTCCCAGTTATGAATTTATTTATACATTTCACAGAGGAATAACAGAGGAATGGTGCAAGGCAGAGTTCTAAGAAAACATTCACCAAAATTGTTATTTCACGGGGAATACAATTATTTACTAAAGCTGACATGTCAGGAGAGGTGACAGCTCCTCTTTAGGATAACTTAAAGATGTATGCTCATCTAAGACATTTATGTCATATCCACAGTATTTGCATAAATGTCTGATAGATATGGGTCCTGCACTTATCCCCAGGACGGGGTAATCAAATCCTAGTCCTGTCTGGTGAGATAACTGCTGCCCCCCCATCCAAGCTCAGAATCAATAGAGAGGTGGCCGCAGGTTTCTCCATTGATTTCTATAGGAGTAATGGAAACAGAAATGTCTTATATGTGAATACCCCTTTAAGATCCCAACATGATTTCCAAACCACCGACGAATAATCAATGGTTTAAAAAATCATTGCAGAAGATCTGACGGTCATTTCCTTCATTAGGATCCTCACTGCCGGCGGTGAAGAAATTCTTGCTAATTGGGCGGGGAGCGTAATGTTTGTCTAGCGACGGCTCTCATCACTATTGTAAATGTAACTCCTCTAATTCATCCACACTGGCCAATTATTATTACGATCACTTGGAACTAGTGACTTGTGACAATAATTGACCATTTCAGAATTGTTATTAAATAATATCATCTAGTCCCTGTTCTCAGCATTAGTTACAGTGACCATGTTAGCCATTTCCATTCGCCATCTTTGAAGCATTTTCTTCCTCTCCTGTTCTCTTCAGCAATCCCTCTTGCATCCCCACATAAAGTAAAGACGAGGGTGGGGGCATTCAGCAGGTAGAGCGGCGTGTAGTGACTAATGTATGCTTGCAGACAGCCGGAAGTGGGTCATGCCAGGAGATGGTGACCCCTTTTTTCTACTACAAAGTCTCAAGGAACTCCGAGGGCTTCAACATTGGATCACGTGACCCAACGGACAGGATGAAAACATGGAATTTATGGCTGCAAGGAAAAAAGATACTAAAGTTATACAAAGACCATTTGATATATTGGCACAATATGTGTCTAATGACTAAAACAAAGAGTGTATATCAAAGACATATAAAAGACATATAATTATACTGTAAAAAACACAATATTAAATGTCTAATAACATGACTAATACGGGTGGTGGTGTTGATCGATGGTAAGTTTTTTAAAATTATTAAGCAAATAACCAATATAAAAACTCTTCCGCCAGCCACTCTGCTGTAACCTAACCCATTTCCCATATAAAAGAATTCTGCTCCGTCTTTCACAATACAAAGAAACAACAAAATCTCTGTAAGTAACATGGACACATTGAAGGAGCCCCTGTCGTAGACCGCTGTCACCACAGCAACTGTGGAAACCTAATGGAACGAGAGCTTGTTGAGCACATCACAATCCTGACCCGAGGTGATAACGTATTGTATAAGTCCAGAGCAAGACTTTACAGAACAAAAGCAAATCTTCCCTTTCTTTGCTGAGATGAGGAACATGAAAACAGACTTTCTGGAATATCAAGGAAACCATTGGTCCATTTCTACAATACAGATCATTCTGATAAGATGATGTGTCCCAGTTTCCCTATGATAAAGCCGCACTTCACCGGACCATAATGTAACTCCTTGACGCACTATGGCGGCACTGTAGGTCATGGTGCGGGGGGGAGGAGTCAGGAGCGGGCTCAGGGACTGAGCCCGCTCCATACGCAGTGGTTGTCAGTGGACACCTCAAACTAATGGCCAGGATCAGATATAACTGTGATCCTGGCTGTTTAACCACTTAGATGCCATGATCAATAGTGACTGCGGCATATAAGCCATTAGAAAGAGGGGTCAGTTCCATCTGACAGCACATAGGACCCCCCTGATGCAATCATGGGGTGCTAGTAGCTTTCATGGCAGCCTAGAAGCCTAATGAATGCCCCCAGGTCTGACATTTTTCTGCACTTAGCCTGCGAGAGGCAAAGCTTAGTAGGAGTCGGTAAAAATGACAATATACTGTAATATTTTAGTATTGCATCATTTTGTACCAGAGATCTAACAATCGCTGGTTCTAGTCCCTTTAGGGGGATTAATAAAATGTAAAAAAAATTGTTAAATAAAGTTTTAGTAGTGTATAAAAAATAAAAATATTTTAAAAGTTCAAAAGACCCCTCTTTTCCAATTTTTCCTCTAAAGTAATGAAAAAAATAAAAAAGAATCGCCGCATCTGTAGCAGTCTGAACAATTACAATACTACATTATTTAACCCGCAGGATATACGCTGTAAAAAAAAAAAAAGCCAGAATCGCTGTCTTTTGGTCACATTAGAGCTTAAAAAAAAGAAAAGTTATCAAAAAGTCGTATGTACCCCAAAAAAAATTGGTACCAATAAAAGCCACAGCTTGTCCTGCAAAGAATAAGCCCTAATACCACTGAATCAACGGAAAAATAAAAAAGTTATGGCTCTCAGAATATGGCGACTCAAAACACATTTCTTTTAACAGTTTTTTCTATGTAAAAGTAGTGAAACACAAAAAAACTTTATAAATGTGACATTGCCATAATCTTATTGAACCGAAGAATAAAGTGAAGTTGATTTTACTGCACGTTGAAAAGCGTAAAAACGAAACCCAAAAAACTATGGAGGAATAGCCGTTTTTTTCTAATTTCATCCCCCGAAAAGTATTATATGGTTCTTTAAATGGTGCCAATAGAAACTAAAACTCCTCCCACAAAAACTAACCTTCTCACTGCTCAATTGATGGAAAAATAAAAAAGTTATCGCTCTTTAAAGGCAGGAAGGGAAAAACGAAAACAAAAAATAAAAAAATGGCCTAGGCTTCAAGGGGTTATTCTAGAATTTAGAGGCATAAGGGGGAATTGAACTCTTAACGTGGAACTATTGAAAGCTATAGATTTTTAAAAAAAATAATTGAGACCATTCAGTTCTCTGGTTTTGGTTATTTTCAAAATCCACTCTGAATGTAAATTTTGCAATTACGTTAACCAAGATCGCAGTTAGTACAGAACCGAATGAATTAATAATATTGATGATTAAAGAAACTCCCCTCCCATGAATCCCCCCCAAAAATATATTCAGCCATTAATTAAGAGTTTCTGAAAGGCTGGTTGACAGCCACAAAAATTACACAGTCTGCCCAATCCCCTATCTGGCCCAATTCCCCACTAGGCCAGCCCATAGATCTCCATGGGTTACTTCATTCTCAAATTATTCAATTAAGTTTGTTGAAGTTAATCACAAGATGTTAAATCAATTGGACCAAACTATTCTCTAGGGGAGATACCTCCTTCCATGTAAGCCAATAAGCAAAAGCCTCTGTATTCCTCCATATAAAATCAGAGGCACATAGAGGTATAGTAAAGCCCCATAGACCTCTATAGATACCATATTACAGACCCATACTATACAAATCTGTCATATGGCCGTGTGCAGGGGCGTATCTAAAGGCTCATGGGCCCTGGTTCAAGAATTAAGCTTGGGCCCCCCTACCCCTCCCCAACACAACCAGACCACTGCGTGAGCCCATGCCCAGCTGTCTTGCCTGACAGCCCCCTTGGACACACCCACAGTATAATGTCCCCCATAGCTGCCTCCACAGTATAATGCCCCCTACAGTATAATGCCCCCCATAGCTGCCCCATAGTATATTGCCACCTATAGCTGTCCCCTCAGTATAATGCCCCCATAGCTGGCCCCACAGTATAATGTCTCTCATAGCTGACCACCACAGCATAATGCTCCCCCATAGCTGCCGCCATAGTACATTGCCACCCATAGCTGCCCCCACAGTATAATGTTCCCCATAGCTGCCCCCACACAGTATAATACCACTACACAGTATAACACCCCATAGCTTCCACCACACAGTATAATGCCCCCCACAGCTGCCCCACACAGTATAATGACCCCCATAGCTGCCCACACATTATAATGCCCACATAGCTGCCCCCACAGTATATTGCCACTCATAGCTGCCCCATACAGTATAATGCTGCCCATACAATATAATGCCACCATACAGTATAATGCCGCCCATAGCTGCTCCCATAAAATATAATTCCCCCATACAATATAAAGCCCCGCATACAGTATAATGCCTCCCATAGCTGCTCCCATACAATATAATTCCCCCATACAATATAAAGCCCTGCATACAGTATAATGCCTCCCATAGCTGCTCCCGTACAGTATAATTCCCCCATACAGTGTAATTCCCCCCATACAGTATAATGCTCCCTCAGCAGCCAACATATCAGCCCCCCTCCCACACCCAGTATAATGCCCCCATAAAATAATAACATAATTACTTACCTATCCCCGTTCCCACGACGAGTGAGGAGATCCTCCTTCTCCTCTGCACTGTGCTGAGTGACTCGGCGCAGACAGGCTCAATGATGTCACTACATTGCGTCTGCCTGCGCCGAGCCGCTCACGCACAGTGAATGCTGGAGCAAGGAGCCATCAGCTCCTTGCTCCAGCATTGAATTCAACTGTATCTGCATCCTAAAGATGCAGATACATTTGGAACCGAGACCTCGGTGAGTGGCTCACAACCCCACGGAGGTCTTCACACGACCCCCAGTTTGTAATGTATTGAGCTGTCTGTGTTTGCAGTGGAGAGGGGGGCTGTAATTTAAAGGCCCTCCCATCTCCTCTCTTCAATGCAAACACAGAACGCACAATTCAAGACATATACATTACTATCTGCAGCTCACCAGAATCGTCCACACTGTCTGGAACGCCCCTCACGTGACGTCACGGTCACATGCTACACTGAGTATAGCATGTGACCGTGACATCTAAGGAGCCCTGCCCGTAACCAGTAAGTGTATGGGCCCCCCAGGCTTAGTGGCCCGGTCGCAATCGCGACTGCTGTGGCCCCTATAGTTACGCCACTGACCATTTCTATGAGTCCATAGTTGTAACGCACATTTTCTAGTCTTGAATAGATTTTCTGCCTTATCATTCAGCAATATAGGAATAAGGGATGTATAATTTCCAGCAATCAAATGATGAAAATGTCCTCCACCGCGTGGACCCCCAGCGATCAGCTGTAATCTGTAGGGAATCCAGGAGTAAGCATTCAATTTCCCTGCAGCACCACCACAGGAGAAATTAAGCAGTACACCTTTCCCCATTGAAATCAATAGGATGTTTGCATAATGCACTGACGTGTCAGGTCCTCCACAGTGAGAGGTGCTTTTTGTAGCAGTTCTTTGCGCCTGTTAATACGTGAGGGTCAATAATCAACATTAACGCTGAAATCTCTAATAGAGAACCCAGTTAATGTTAAACACTCTACAAATAGAACAAGCTCAGCATGTCCTGATCTATAAAGACTATATTTAGCTGCCACACCAAACCTCCATTACTGGCATGTCAAAATAAATATTACAAATTTACAATTTTCAATACAATATTTTTTTTTTAAAGTGCACATTTTGTTTTACTCAGACCCCATAATGGCAAAACATGATGAAACTAGCAATTTCCTTTTACAAAATACCACAATCTCAGCATTTTCTGTGCACAAGTCCTAAGGGAACCCAAAGATGTTGAAAAGAATTGGTTATGGAACAATGGAAAATGCCAAAAGAACGTGCTAATTCCCAGTCCTGCTACAATAAACCCTCTGTAACACCTCCTATAACCACTTTCCAGTGCTAATATTACTTATATCAATCCTACTTTCTTCCTGAAATTACTCCCACAGCCACTTACTGATGCAACAAAATGCAAAGTGAGAACAAAGTGCCGTAATATACTATAATACACATTCCTCTTACAGGCAATGCAAAAACTTGCGAAGACACAAATCTGAATTTATTATTATATCCTCTACTTGAACTTTGGGAGGAAAATTATTTGTTTATTCTTGAAAACTGGAAATGACTCTATTTTGGTTGTATTTTGTTGAGCGTTGAGTTTCCTTGTGTTCTGTATTAGCACTGTATTTGGCTTTTTCTTAATTAACGAGATTGAGTCCATTTGTGTAGCCTTCAGCTCATTAAAGTCCTTAATTACATAAAAGCGGAGACGCTTTGCCATTCATTGTATCCTGTATTGTCTTCTCAATGATTAGTTCTATAATTGTCACTTTGACAGGACAATTAAAAATGTTTAAAGACGTCTTATCAGCGAAGAGGGGGCTATTAGATAATAGACACCATATTAAAGATGTCGCCACTTGTAGGTTTCATGTCCCCGGAGGTTTTTTTCAGGCAGTTTTATTGCAAATTATTTTGTCAAATATATTTTTCAGCCCTCTAAGCGTATTCGATTAATTTTTTATAGATAGGAGATGTAAAATTATTGATTAAATAGCCCTTAAATGCATTAAAATAAGGCCCCATGCACACAACCATATTTTTCATCCATAATTACGGACCGTAATTATGGACCCATTCATTCCTATTGGCCACGGACAACTTTCCATATTTTTACTGATGGCTGTCCGTGCTGAAAAAATTATAGAACTTATCCTATTATTTTCCGTAATTACGGCATGGATTCTCCCATAGAAGCCTATGTGCGCTTCTGTAAATACAGACGGCTACGGATGTGCATCCATAAACGGTCCGTATTTACGGAAGCGTTGCTATGCAACATGTTGGTGACATCATTTGTAGCCTCCTTTTTATTTACAGATCCGTATATACAGATAACATACAGATGAATTGCGGATCGTATTTAAGGATACCGTTCCGTATATGCAGATAAGTTACGGATGACTACGGATCTGTATTTACGGACAGTATTTATGGATAGATGAAAATACGGTTGGGTGCATGGGGTAATGAGTCATCCTCTCGTGTATAGTCTTTTAAGACTGTTTTCAATTATTTCTGAGCTAGGTCTGTGTTACCGAACTCACCAAGAAAGTGGAACCTTTGTGCCTCAACAGGTTGGCACCCCTCACACTCAACCCACTCAACCCATACAGTATGGACTTTCCTGGATAGATCATCAGGTTTTGGCCACAAAGTAGTCACCGATCGGCGGCAGGGGCACAGCAGAGAATGTCATGCAGAGATATGGTTTCGCTTGGATGCACAGGTCAGGATAGTCAAGGATCAATACCAGGGAAACGCACGAAGTCTGGCAGAAGTATCAGTGATGATCCGAGATATAGTCATATAGGTCAATAACAGAGAGTGCAATAGGGAAGGTACCAGATGTAAATCCAAAGGGCAAGAGAAGATACAGCAAAGATCATAACTGGAATTGAGACCTAGAACAATGGGTAATACTGTAAGCAGTAAGAAATCACTAACTGGAGGTTCAGTCGAGCTCTGTATGAAATATGTCCCTTTAAATAGGCCTCTCATGGTGATGTCATTGGGCTGTGACATCACTACTTCTACCTACGCAAAGAGGTGAGTAACAGCCTGTCTCCAACAGTTCTAATATTGCCACATTTTGGCATTTCCGGACCACCTGCTTTATACTTATCTGAATTTCTATGGTACTATGGGGATCCAAGTTCAGGTCATAAGGATTGCGGGGAGGTTGGGTGCTTCGCTACGGATGTTAAATGCAAGAAAATGCAGAATATAAGAAAATACAGCTGTATTACTTATCCTGGTGTCTTACATCTACTATTACAGATGGGGTGACAACTTATAATGGATGTCACTGAATGACATATGAATCCAAACTGTGATACATATTTGTGCCCTGCACCCCATTTCTTTATACCCGTTATTGTTTTTCTATGTGAGGGTCAGTCTTCACCATAGTTTAGCATTGCATCCTTAAATCAGGAGGCTCAAGATGAACAGTGTTAATGCTCATGGAGTGTTGCAGCTGTTTTAGAAAGCATGGGGCTGTGGAAATTAAGACATTTAAGATATTTTTAAAGGGATATTCCCATAATCATTATTTATCACCCATCTACAGGATAGGTAATAAATATTTGATCGGTGAGAGTCTAACAGCTCGGACCCACACCGATCAGGAGAACGGGCTTACCCTGCCGTTCCTGGGAGCCCCATAGGAATGTAGCTGTAGTGCGCATGCGCGACCACTGCTCCATTTATTTCTATGGGGTTTCCAAGTGCTATCTTTGGCAGCCCCATAGAAATTAATGGAGCGGTGGTCGAGCATGCGCACTACCGCTACATTCCTATGGGGCTCCCAAGAACGGCAAGGTAAGCCCGTTATCGTGATCGGTGGGGTTCCCAGTGGTTAAACCCCCACTGATCAGATATTTATCACCTATTCTGTGGATAGATGATAAATATTGATTATGGGAAAAACCTTTAAGTGCTGATCATCCATAAAAAGTGCTGCATCTATGGCAATCTATGGAAATGTCTTGGAATAGATTTCTGATGAACTGTCCATGGTGCTGAAAATGAAGTACTATATTTTGCAAGCACATAATCATTGTAACTAGTATCCTCCAGTCACAGGCCTTGGAACCACTTGTAGCTTTTGGTCCCCATGCATGTTACTACTTAGCTGTCAGCAGATGCCACCATAAAGCATATCACTGGTCCTTGGCTCCTAGATCAGTCATGTGCTCCTTACTTCTATCTACCCCCTTCTCTTACTGTAGAAGAAGTCGAAGTAGAGGGAGTGGAGTAACACATAACTGCAGGATCAGACATGAAAGGATTTATTTGTAGTGTGTAACCATGGCGACTCATAGGTGTCCATGGGAGCTGCATATACAAAACGGTTGGAGATTTTTTAACCAGGACTACTTGCAAAGTTGATTAATATTTCCTTTTAGGTGCATCAAAGCAAATAAATAAATTAAAAAATTGCAAAAGTGTACATACACTTTAAGTCGGGAACCACGTAATATAATCCTCTTGCCTTGAAATCTAGCATTAAAAGGTAGAATTTTAATTGTCATTGACACTAGGGGTAGAAAAAATATTAAGAAGAATGGTTATTTTTGTTTAGCTAAACGTGACTTCATGGGTTGGGTAATCTGAATCATAATAAACTTTGGACACTTCTTGCGTTGTAATGTGGACTTTGTACGATTACTCTTGGATAGAAGTTTACCTGCAGAATGTCTTTCGTCTGCCATGGATGAAGAATTTCAACAAGCAGAGAATACTTCCAGGAATGTCTGCACTTGGTAAGGAGAGACGGATATACAATTACAAATAATGATTTGCACAAGCGCAGAACTCTTGGACCATAGCTCAAAGTAATTAAAGAAGCCAAATTTCATTTGTTCAACCATCTCCTCTCAATTCTGGAAACGCTTACTGAAAACAGCTATTTTGCATTTCTGTCATTTTACCAAAATTCTTAACATTCCTTATGTAGATATCTTCTTTTATTAATACAGCACTTCTCTAAAAATTTGGAGGACACCAGTTGAAAGTGATTCTATACACCAGTGCCAGGCATTAAAGGGGTTTTCCCATTTTGGAAATTTTTGGCAAATCCACAGGATATGCCATAAAAGTCCGACAGATGCGGGTCCCACCTAAGATACCCGCACCTATCTCTAGAATGGGGCCCCCTAAACCCCGTTCTATCTTACTCGGCTCTGCTGCCTCCCGGCCACTTCCTGGTTAGGTGGTCGGGAGTTACGGAAACAACCGAGTGCTCGCTGGGCTATGCTGTTTCTGTAACTCCCATAGAAGTTAATGGGAGTTACTGAAACAGCGTAGCACGGTGAGCTACGCAGTTTCCATGACTCGGTAGCTACAAAAATGGTGTAGTTCGCCGCGCTACGCTGTTTCCGTAACTCCCATTCACTTCTATGGGAGTTATGTAAACAGCATAGCTCAGTGAGCTCGGCTGTTTCCGTAACTCCCGACAACCTAACCACAATATGACTGGGAGGCAGCCAGGGCCAAGTAAGCTAGAACAGGTTTTAGGGGGCCCCACTCTAGAGATACGTGTGGGTCCCAGAGGTGGGACCCGCATCTATCAGACTTTTATCGCATATCCTGTGGATATGCCATAAATGTCCAAGATGCGAAAACCCCTTCATGTATATACCTGACCCATCTCATGTGTGAGTGTGAATGCTGCCTATGGACGTCTGTAATAAATCCTCTAGGGTAAGAAAGGAAAGGATATACACGATATGGACAAAAGTATCATACCAAGACATTTTGGACGATAGTAGCTTCTAACTTTGTGGGAACAGTTTGTGGTTTGTCCCTTTTTTGTTCCATCATGACTCTGCCTCAGTACACAATGTTCATAAAGACATGGCTGGTTGTTTGGTTGGTTGGGGGAGTTTGGTGTGGAAGAACTTGACTGGCCACACAGAGCCCTGACCTCAACCCCATCCAATACCTTTGGGATGAACTACAACGGACATTACGAGCCAGGCCCCCTCCTCTAATATCAGTGCCTGACCGCAAGAATGTTCTTCTGGATGAATGGGCAACACATCTCACAGACACATTCCAAAATCTTGTAGAAAGCCCCCAGAAGAGTGGAAGTTGTTTTAGCTGCAAAGGGGGAACGAACTCCATATTAATGTCTATAGATTAAGAATTGGATGCCATAAAAGCTCCTGTATGTGTAATGTGTAGGTGTCCCAATACTTTTGACCATATAGTGTATATGTAAAACACCCCTGCTTTCAATAATGCCTTATTCCTAAAACTTACCCCTACCATCATTTATTCTCTTAAAGGATTATCTCATGTAGACAAACCTTTTCTAAATAAAATATGATGTGACCCTCTCTATCCCCTCTGATTATCAGTTATTGCTGAGGAAATCCATGTCTGGCTAGATATTTTCTCTTCACCGTCCACTGCAGGGGAAAATGTTCACATGGCGCTAAAAAACCAGACGAGTCAAAAACACTAGCATTTTTGCGAAGTACTTTTTAAAGTACACGCGTTTTTTACGTGTTTTTGATTCGTTTTGACTATGGGAATTAGGTGCGTTTTCGCCTCATTTTCCATGCGTTTTCTGCACCAAGGATTGACCTGACTTCTTTTTTTACACAACGCGTTTTTTAAACACCTGAGCATAAAAAAAATGCGTCGTATGCACTAACATTTTTCCATTGATGTCAAGCATTAAATTAAGCGTTTTTGGTGCATAAAACGTGGCAAAAAAGCATCGAATACACACCGTGTAAACAAGGCCTAACAGTCCAACAGAGCAGGAAGTGCTCTTATAAAGCAGCTCTACGTTTTGGCTCATATACAGGGGTTATTTGCGGTGGTCCCCTTTCCATGATGTCCCAATAGGACACATGCCCCTGGAAACCCCCCTTTGAGTCGTTCCCAGTAGGCATGCTTTATGTCTTGAGCTCCCTCTAGTGGTGGATTCAAGCTAAACAAATTTTTATTATTTAAGTCCATGGCCGTGTGAAGCAGGGAATTTAAAACTATGTATCAGAAAAACTGAGATCTGACCACTATACAGAATTTTAGACCTAGTTAGAATAAATCTAATTAAATAAAAAATATATTTTCCTGCCTTAAACCACCTCCATTAATCCCTGGGCTATGCCAAACTACCAGGATTATTAGGTGATAAAGAGGTTGTCTGGGCATGGGGTGGTTTTTCATACTGATGACCTATCCACAGGATCAGTGGGGGTCCGACACCCAGACCTTGCAATGATCAGCTGTTTTGGCTGACTCTGGCACCAGAAGTTATGCAGCGGTGCAGACGATGGCTCCTACCAATGTATAGCAGCCGCTATACAGTAGGAGCAGAGCTGCTATAACAGTAGTTGAAGCCATTTGCTTCCGGCACGACCACTGCAAAACTTCCGGTGCCGTAGGCAGCCGTACAGTTGATTGGTGCGGGGCCCGGGTGTCGGACCTCCACCGATCATATACTGATGACCTATCCTGATTGGTCATCAGTATGAATAACTGCCCCATGCCCAGACTACCCCTTTACTCAGGATTATCAACTCCCTTGAAAGCCATGGACAGTCTGTATAATGGGAAGGGGCATTTTGTTTTTTCCACAGTGGGCACAAATGCACCTGGAAACCCCCGCTTTAAAAATCCTCAGTGCATAAACAGAATAAAATTGTCAAAGGGAAAAAGATAGTCTTCAACTAGTAGAAAGTTTAAAGCATACAATGCCACTGAACCATGCGAAAAATAAAATCACCTCCAGTTATGTCGCACTGAAACATTTTTCCGAATGCTAAGGTGGATTTGCACCATTAACCACCTCAGCGCTGGAGGCAGCGTGCAAATCTTACAAATGGGAGCCTTGATTGCAACAGGAACGTCTTCCAAAGCAGTAACACTGAGCATTAAACTCAGACCCCACCGGAGCAATCGTGTCATTATGTGACTCAGATAGTTTTCCAAATCAATCCAGCTCCTTGGTCTGAAGCAGCGTCTTATAACTCCGATGGCTCCCGTCCATCCTTCGGCACTCATTATTTTTGTATTCAGTATTCATAATTACGTTGCTAACGGAAAGACTTTACAATCTGGCACAGCCCTTTATATGCAGAACCATGCCCAAATAAGTGATCCCCTGCCATCCTCATCACGCCAGGGACCGACTGGCGGACGAGCAAGATTTGTATTCCAAGGGTTTCAAATGTATATTAAAATAAAATTGACAACGAGATAACAAGGCCTAATTTTACAGAAGAAAAGCCATTAGTTGGCGAGGCTGCCGTACCTGCCATCTAAACCGCCTTCCTGCTGAGAATGTCATCTGTTTGTAATCTGTTATTTGGAGCTGAACTGATGCAATTTATTCCTTTTAATGTTGCACATTTATCCATCCGCGCCTCACAGGCCGCCGTGTTTTTGTCTTTTTTTTGTTTTGTTTATTGAGCTTATTGGAGAGTAAAATACTCAGCGTGGACACAGATTGAAATATACAAATCGTTGTCAGGCGAGCATTGACACGCAGAAATTTTCAAGAGTTATTTCATAAAATGGAAACATCTGGCAACCGCCATAACCAAAGTCTTGAATCTAGATATGAATTACAAGGCAGCTCTAGGAGGTCATCCATGTAAACTGGCTTAAAGGGAATTTCTAACTTTTAAC